>NW_006203737.1:1173312-1178769 GCF_000334495.1 Tupaia belangeri chinensis | reverse complement strand
GGCTACTCATTGTCCCTTGGTCTTAGGACAATTAACTTGTCATAGTAAACGTTACTATATAAGTCATCAGTCTTCAAATATTCATCAAACCAAGTAGTGTCCAGGGAAGGATCTTGTTATTACATTAATTTCCAGTATTATCTCAATTCCCACTCTTCTTTAGCAGGAAGAGATTATGGATTTTCATAGTTCTCTTTCTCTTACATTGATAGGGAGTATAGGATTGAGAATCAGGAGATCTGGTTTGTAGATATGGCTCTTCTACTAATGTATAAACACAGGCAAATCAGTAAACAACTCGCTAAACTTTGTTTTTTAAATTTATCTATTCATTAATATTTCATTCACTGAACTATTATATATTAAACACCCACTTTGTTTCAGACTTATCACTGTGTCTGGAGCAGTGAAAAAAGACAGACATGAATCTTACAGTCATGACATAGACAAGACATAAAATATATGAGTACAGTTAGGTGGTAATAAGTGATTCAAATTAAAATAAAATGCCAAAGGGATTGGGGAGTATGAGAGAGAAAGAGAGAGCATACAAATGTGCAGTGCTTTCTTAATGATGCCTGTGTAAGATCATTTGATCAGGATAAATGACTTTAGTATTTGGATTTTGTTTATGACAATTTAAATCTAGGCCTTACTCTTCCCTCCCCAGATCAGAACATGACATGAAAACAGCAAAAGCTTAAGGGAAACTCTCTAATATATAAAACACCAAAATTGCATAACCAAAATGCTCGTGTTTATTTCTAGATGTGTTGTTTGTTGCTTATGTTAGAGGTGAACAATAATAGAAACAAACAATAATATATATCTCTTGTGTTGGTTTTTGCTAATTTATGACTGTCTCGTTTAAACAGCAGAATACTACAGTCAGGTAATATTCTAAGAATGTGCCCTTCTTTAATTTATTGTCTAGCTTAGTCACATTTATTTGAAATATAAGGAGCTATTCTGGCCTTATGTCAAGCACACCAACTCATCAGGAATCCACAGTGTATGTTCCAGATGGCAAGGATTACTCTCATACTTTTTGTGCTGACAGAGAGCTCTCAGTTCTCAACTAATAACACGGTGTCAGAATTATAGGATCCCTATGTCTCAGAGCGAATGCTGTTTTCCTGGGAGTTTTCTTCTTAAGATGAAAGATACATTCTAGTTTATAGAGCTCAGTTTGGAGACGTTCATGCCAAGATCTTAAGATCTTTTATTTACAAGAATTTTGATTTATAACTTTCTTCAAACATCTGGAAGATACAGTGGATGCGAGAGATTGGACTGGCTAATTATTGCCATATTCTAAAGTTTTGTTTATTTTATTCATGATAGAGAGCATGTGCATGGGCACAAGAGAGAGAAAGAAAGAGAAGAACCTCCAATAGGGTGTGATCACACCACAGTCCCCTTCCTCCAGTCCTCCAGCTGGTCAAGATCTTGGGCATGTACATCTGGCATGTCTCAAGTCAACTGAGCCAAAAATCTGAAACCACATAGGCCATGTGATTCCTAGCATTGCAGTTCATTACACTACTGACTACATCTAAGGGACTGGACTTGTAGGCACTTTTTACATTTAAATTCACATACAGCTTAGTGCTAAATATTTTTAAAAATCACAGAAAACTTATTGGATTTGTAGAAGAACTATGGCTGTATAGTCTGAGTCAAATAACTCAGAACAATAAAAACTGAAAATATATTCTTAGACACTCAAGACTGGATATTCTACATTCCACTACACAATATACCAAGTGATGTGAATTCCTTGTTAGACAGTTAAGACTATTAGATATGGGGCCAGCAGGTAGCATGATGGTTAAGGCACTGGACTCCCACATGACCAACCATGGTTTGAGCCCCAGACTAGATGGCTTGAAAATCACACCAGGCACGTGTGTGTGTGTGTGTGTGTGTGTGTGTGTGTGTGCATCCAAAATCCTAGGAGGATAGTAGAGGAGAAGAAATTGCAGCATAGACAACTCCCATGAGATATGATTTCTCAATTTTCTTCTCACTGTCTCTGTCTGTCTGTCTGTCTGTCTCTTACCAGTGAATGTACAAACCCTATAGCCAATTAAAATACAAACAAACAGAAATATTTGGAGGCAGGTTCAATGAAACTAACCTTACTAGCTTAAGTTGTTTTAAAGACCTCTCATATTTATCTGAGTGGCATTTCCCACTACCATGGACAACCCCTTGAACAATGTAAGTGTGATGTTACCAGGTAAAAGTCACATTTTGTTGGAATATTCATTCAACTGACCAGATACAACTAACTGAAGATATCTTCATTGAGGTGACAGGGACACTCCACCCTCAGATTCCGGTAGCTTTTGCTCCTGTATATGGTGACTGATGAGGATTAGAAGATAATGAGTCGAAAATATCAGGTCTTACAAAGGCGAAGAGGAGAATGTAAGACCACCTTTGTGGAGGGGAGTCCTCTGGTATCATAAGGAGCCAAAAGAAAGTAAACAATTGTGTTTCCGTATGAGAAATTTGTGAGATGTGTTGAGCACATAGTCCTTAATATTTACTAACTAAATGCAGTTTGTCTGCGCTGTAGTTTGTAGATGAGGTAAAAAGTGGAATTCAGAGTTTTAAACCTGCTAAAAGTGATATGAATACTGAGCGCCGGACATTTTTTTGAATTATGATTTGAATCCAGCCATACCCATCTCTAGAGGGTCATCTGCAGGTCCTTTCAGCTAACTTTTCTATATCTAAAATTGTGTTGTTTTTTTTTTCCAATAAGGTGTGTGTGCACCCTGTTTGCTTGTATTTTAATTGGCTACAGGGTGCATATACTCACTGGTGAGAAACAGACAACCAGAGGGATAGAGAGAGAGTGAGAGAGAAATCACACCCCCTGGGGGGGGGAATGGCCATACCACAATATTGTCTCCATGCTTTTCCCAAGATTTTGGGTGTGCACTCACACGTGCCTGGAGTGATTTTCAAATCACTCTGAAACTGGAACCGCACAGTTGGCCATGTGGGATTTGGCCCTCTTAATTATCATGCCACCAGCTAGCCACCAAATGTTTCAGTATTTTCAAACCTACAGCCAGAAAAGGGTTATAGTGAACCAACTCATCTCAAAGGAAGACCATCTTATAGACACAAAGACCATTAGCTGGTTTTTTTTTAGGTTACTTTCATTTCCATCTTATTTCTGTCTACTGTGATTTATAAGATTTCAGTTAAGCATGATTTTTAAAAATATCTTGTTTTGGTAAGACTAATATGTTGAATCCATATGGTAGCATTTTTGCCACCTTATATGGTAAGTTTGGATGCCCAGTTATGGCCCTCTTAACTCCAATGTACCTGAACTTGAGAGGTAAATTCCAGTAAATGCCCTTTAGTATATGGCTTTTTGAGGCCAGCAGGTGGTGTGGTGATTGATGTGTTGGGACTCCTACATGGTCCACCGAGGTTCCAGTCCTGGACCTGGTGGCTTGCTTTCTCACTCCCCCTCACCTCCCTCATCTGTCTCTGGTAAGTGCATGTGCACTATAGAAAATATAAACATAATTATAATAATAAACAGAATCAAATAAATAATTATTTTAAAACATATATGGTTTTCTAATCATTAGGATTTCATTTTTGCTGATAGGGCAATATTGTGTTAAGTTTCTAACCCAAGCTATACTATTTATAAACTAAACCTCCATGGGCGTACACGTTCCCCAGATCTCACTTCTCAGGCTTAAATAATTAAAGAATAAATTAATTATGTTACAATCAAGGTTAAATAAGCTTAGTGGCATTAAAGAGCACATTGTTCCATAAATGTTCTCACTTGGCACATTGGCAACAAGTATTTAATCAAGGAAATTTTGCCCAAGTAGACAGTGTGTGACTGAAATAGCCCTAATCAGACTGAAAGAAGTTCTGTTCTCTTAAATAGAGTATTTGACTATAGGACAGAATAGTATATATGAAAATAGATCATTTTGGGGCTATGAGAACTTCACTGTCAGCAATTAGGGAACAGGTAATGGCCCACTGAAACTCTGTGTTTATCACCTATACCAGAGACGGTCATGTCCATGTGCTAAAAAAAAAAGGGTCTTTGGAAATAACATATGTGAAATGTTTACATAGATTGTGGTAAGAATATTTGCTTACTTCATGTGATTGCAAATAGATCTAAAAATAAATCTGCTGATAAAATTCTATTCAGACTGTAAGAGTGATTCGGGCATCTCTGTATTCCACAGGAAATGAGGAAAGCAGCTGCTGGCTTACACTCAGGGGCTAAGAATAGAAGAGACTTTAAAATTCCAATTGTTCAGGGCCAGCAGATGGTGTAGCAGTTACATCGCTGGACTCCCACATGGCAGACCGTGGTTCAAGTCCCAGACTCGGTGGCTTGAAACTCACACCAGGAACATGTGCAGGCATACCCAAAATCCCAGGAGGAGTAGAGGAGAAGGGATTGTGGCATGGCCATCCTCCCTGAGGAGTGACTTGTCACTTTCCCTCTCACTCTCTCTCTCTCTCCAGCAAGTACATGTGCCCTAAGGCTAAAATTTGAATTGTTCAACTTCCTCACTTTACATATTTGGAAACTGAGGCTTAGTGCAATGAATTGATTACTCTAATGAAAGAGGGCTAGGTAGTATGAGAGGTGTGAGTCCATGCCAAACCAGACAGCAGTATTTCAAAAGCAAGAGCGTCCTAGGCATTTATGGCTTCCCAATCACACCTAGCTTAGGTTCTGTCAGGAACAGATTAATATGACAAATTCACAGTTTGTGAGATTTATTTATTTTGGAGTGAGATATTGGGGTGATTTTCACCATTAGGATGAGATATTTGCTTCCCTGCTCACACAGTATGCTTTAGATAGGACTGTATGATTTCATGAGTTAGGTCTTTCCAAAATAAACATCGACTCCCTTGTGGAATTGGAGTGTTTGGAGATAGCTATATAACCACTTTGACAAAATTTATATATATTATATATATATGTGTGTGTGTAGATATATATAATATATGCCTACATACACATACAGTATATAATATATACCTATATGCACTCCTATGTGTATATATGTGTGTATATGTATACATATATATTCCTGTATATACATATATATAATATACATATTTTACCTATATACTTATCTCATTATATGTGTGTGTCTGTGTGTGTGTGTACACACACATATATTTTATATATATATATACACACACACACACACACATAGGTATAGGTATATATACTACATATTATATATTTTATGTGTGTGTATATGTAAACATTTATATGTGTGTGTGTGTGTATATATATAATACATGTATATTAGAATTCTACTCAGTTGAATAACTTCAATTTTAAAGAAGGCAGCAGTTTCACTCAATGTGGATATATTTTCTTTTTTTTTTTTTTTTTTTTTTTTTTTTTTTTTTTTTTTTTTGGGGGGG
>NW_006203737.1:1165744-1173281 GCF_000334495.1 Tupaia belangeri chinensis | reverse complement strand
GCCAGACAGACAGAGACAGAGAGACAGAAAACAAGAAATCACCCCCCAGAGGGGATGGCCATGCTGCAATCCCTTCTCCTCCATTCTCCTCTCGGGATCTTGGGCACGCACACACATGTGCCCAGTGTGAGTTTTAAGCCACCGGGTCTGGAACGCGAACCGCAGTCGACTACATGGGAGTCCAGCAACATAGCCATTACGCTAACTGCTGGTCCCTGTGGATATATTTTCTAAACTACAAAGATGAAAATAGGAGTGCAATGAAGTATATAAGAGCAAATAAAAAGAATTCTCCCACTCCAAAAAGGCCCATTTATGAAAGTTTTTGTCATGTTCCTGAGACAGCTGCCTAAAAAATTTTACTTTAGGTTGAGGTATTGTAATGTTGGAATCAGCAACAAAGATGTTATCTTAGATTAACGGGAAGTATTCAGCACTGATTCTGGTATATTTATGTGTGATTTTAGTCAGATGAAATTCCAAATACAAGATAATGAACTTGAGCAAATAGGGGCCTAGGAAAGCTTGCTTGAAAGTGTGATCTCTTGAAACTGTTAGACACTGCAGGAAGTCACAGAGTGGAGCCAGGAGTCATTCTGCTGAGTTTCTGTGTTGTTCCCTGACGCTTGCATTAGGTGCCCGAGCTAATTAAATGTGAAAAAAAAAATCATCTTAGAATGTGCCATAGTGTATAGCAATTTAACTTTTGCTCAGATTCATGCTTCAGTATTTCCAAAAAGCCAGATTAATCGCTAGACACCCCTCTGACTACCTAACCAAACTCGAACTTGTATGTAGTCCCTGATGACACGAGAGCCTTTCTGAGTGAGCACTGCTACTTGCTTCATTGCATTTTGCTTTTAGCTTTACATTTACTGGTCTTGTTTTACTGACTCATTTGCCCAGGTTATTTTTATCTACATACTTATCCTCTTGTTTTCATCTTTTTGTTTGTTTGCTACAGAGCACATGCTCTCACTGAAGAGAGATGAGGGAGTAGGGAATAAGAAATCACCCCCCAGGGTGGATGGCCATGCCACAATCCCTTCTCCTCCATTCTCCTGTTGGAATTTTGGGCACGCAAGCACATGCGTCCTTGTGTCCCTTAAGCTGACAGGTATGGGACTCAAACCACACAATCAATCATGTGGGATCTAGCCATCCCAATTACTATGTCGCCTACCGTCCCTTCATTCTAATCTTTTTTAAAGAAAAATTCAAATCAAGCAACTTAGATATTGTCTATTCATATGCCTCTTCAAACATTTAAAAGAGTAGCTAAAATGTCCTGGGTTATGTGTTTGGGTGCTGAAGATATAATGGTAAATAAATATGTTCTTCCATCTAAAAATGTTTTAATGGAGGAAACTAAAACAGTAGCTGATCATTTTAATACTAATTTGTATGATTTCAAAGATAGATCTAGGCCAGGGACCAGTAGTTAGTGTAATGGCTATGTCGCTGGACTCCCACGTAGTTGACTGCAGTTCACGTCCCGGACCCGGTGGCTTAAAACTCACACGGGGCGCGTGTGCGTGCGTGCCCAAGATCCCGAGAGGAGAATGGAGGAGAAGGGATTGTGACGTGGCCACCCTCTCTGGGGGGTGATTTCTCGCTTTCTGTCTCTATGTCTCTCTCTGTCTGTCTGGCGAGCGCACGCGCCCTATAGCAAAAATCTCTCCAAAAAAAGAAAAAAAAAAAGATAGATCTAGGCCAGAACTTCTTTGTGACCATAAATAGAAAGTAGCTCATAAAGGAAGAGAGTTTCAAAAAAGGCATCATGGTGGTCATGATACCTAAGCTGACATTACAATATAATGTCTCAAATTTTAGCTTTGTCTTGTCTCAAAGTCCATGTTTATTCCACCATAGTATAGTATGGTATAGCAGAGGCTATACAGTGCTGAACTAACCATTAAATATTACTGAACAATAAGGTTCTCAATTTAAGAAAAATATACTTAAGTTTCCTTTAAGGTTTTTAAGAAAAAAAAAAAAGAATGAAAATAATTAGGAAATATTTCTTGAGACTGGCAGGTGATGTGGTGGTGAAGGGTATTGAACTCTCACATAGCCAACCGTGGTTTTGAGTCTCAGGCCTAGTGGCTTGCTTTTTCACTTTCCCTCTCTCTCACTCTGTCCATCACTGGTCAAATTAAAAAATACATAAATAAAGTTAAATAAAATACTTTTTAAAAGAGATTTATTAAAAAATTAAAAAATATGTATTTTCTGGACCATCAGGTGGCATGGTGATTGAAGTACTGGACTCCCACATGGCAGACCAAGGTTCAAGTCCTGGACCTAGCAGCTTACTTTTTTACTCTTCCTCTTGCTCTCTTTTTCTCTCTGGTCAAATTAAAAGAAAATAGTAATAACAAATAAAATTAAATAAATAATTCTTTTTAAAAAAGAAATGTTTCTTTCCAAAATGATGTCAATCCACTAATGCAGCAGAGTACTTGTCCTCATCCTTTTTCTCTGTCTTGTTCTTTCCTCAATTGGAATATTGAAGCAAGACTTTCATTAAATCAAAAAAATAGAAAAATTCCTACACCTCACCCCCAAGTCAATGATGATAGTCGAGCTAAAATAGAAAGCTTCTGGGGGCCAAGTAGTGCAGAAGTAAAATGTGACGTTGTATAAGACAGACCCACGTGGGCAGGGTGCCAGTTTATATCCAGAGACTTCCCTAATCCAGGACTGTCTACTGCTGATGGTGGATTGTGGCATCAAGACTCTGTTGGGAGTGGTATTTCTCTGTCTCTGAATCTCTCTCTGTTTCTTTCACCCATGGAAGTAATAAACAATCTTTCAAAAAATGTATGGTTTCAGGCCAGCCAGTGGTGTGATGGTTAAAACAACTGGATACCACATGGCTGACTATACAGTTTGAGTCCTGGACCTGGCAGCTTGGAAAAAAAAAACAAAAAAACAAAAAAAACCACTGGGTGTTCACGCATGCCCCACATTGCAAGAGGAGAATGGAGGACAAGGGATTGCAGCGTGGTCATTCCTCCTGAGGGGGTGTTTTCTTACTTTCCCTCTCTTTGTATATCTCTTCTGATGAGTGCATGTGTCCAATAACATATATTATTGTTATATGTCTAGTTTCTGATTTATAAAACCATGTTATGGAAATTTATTTTATAGGATGTAAGTTAATAAAATGAACAAAATATAGCAAAGGAAGTCTAATAAACTTCTTAGACGTAGAATGCCCAAGTGTGTTCTTGGAAGCCTTGGAGTTCTAGAAGTTCAGAGCCTCTGAGCAGGTGTGATTCAAAAGTCACTGTTCAAGTTCCCATGCCAGCCAAAATCTCTCCCCGTGGCTTGCCATTGCCTACAAATCTGATAACAGAAATTTAACTTCAAACCAAAGTACCTAATTTTGCATAGAAAAAATTTGTCATGACTTCTCCAATGACCCCATATTGATCAGAGAAGGTTAAGTTTCAATTTAAAGTACCTAAAGACCAAGTTCGTCTTTTCATAATTTTCTATCCTGTAGCCCTCTGTGCTATAGGATACTAGAAAGTCCCTTATAACAAAAGAGTTCTAAGTAGTATGATGGTAATCATAACACAGTATGATGCACAAAGAACATATAGAGTCATGTATATGAAATGCCATTGTCAGGGAAACCCTTACATACTTCCTCTGTTACCTGCACATGGAGTGTCTCCTTCCATTATTCCTGGTAATATCCGCCTTAGGGAAAACACAGAGGTCATGGTAATATGCTCCTATTGCAGGCACGGGTCATGACTAGTCAGTTCACTGAGAAATATTTATTTATTTAAATAATTATTTTATTTAACTTATTATTATTATTATTATTTATTTATTTAAATTTTACTAGAGAGGGACAGAATAAGATGAAGAGAGAGAGAGACAGGGAAAGTGAGAAAGCAAGCCACCAGGTCCAGGACTCCAACCTTGGTCGGCCATGTGGGAGTCCAGCGCCCTTAACCACCACGCCACCTGCTGGCCCGAGAAATATTTGTATTAGCATACTCAGTCTGCAGTTTGCCTACCAAACCTCAATGTTTTGTGTCATTGTTTCTCTAAAGACATAGTCTGAATAGAAGACTGGAAGGGAGTTACTGCAGGAAACTTCTTCCTGTCACTTTCTGGTGAGCTACTACCTGTTCCCAGCATGCACCTTTCATTAATCCCTCATTACCAACCACCAGCTCACTCCGCAAACTTTAAGGGTGAACATAATGGTAATGGTAAAAATCGCCATGTTGGGACCAACAGATGGTATAATGGCTACATCGCTGGACTCCCATGTAGTAGACTACAATTCGAGTCCTGGACCCAGTGGCTTAAAGTCACACCGGGCACATGTGCATGCGTGCCTAAGATCCTGAGAGGAGAATAGAGGAGAAGGGATTGTGGTATGGTCATCCTCCCTAGGAGGTGATTTCTCGCTTTCTGTTTCTCTGTCTCTCTCTGGCTGGCAAAAATCCTCTCAAAATAAAAATCACCATGTCTTCCTAGAATCACCTTTTTCCTACTGCTCTGTTCAGCCACAATTTTTGAGATTATTTTTGGTCCCACTACCTCCTTTTCTACTCCCTTACTATTCTGTGACTAGTTATTTGCATACTTACATTGTTTTTCAGTAGAAAGAAAGCATTATCTAGAGTGGAAGCTATCCCCAAAACTCTGGTTCCCTCCTTGTTCACCTCAGTTTCATATCCCCAGAACCTACATGGCTCATTCACTTAGCAAAGCCTATGTTATGACAACCAGACTGTACTCTACGGTACTCGCCAGTAGCTCCACACGAATCAGAATAGCTTGGCTTTCTGAATCATTATTCCCCTCTGCCTGGTGTATATTAAGAATTGAATATTTATTAAATATATAAAATAATGGCACATGGGTAAAACTCCTCAAACTTATTTTGAAACAAATAAAAGAATAAATCCATAAATTAATAACAGATTTCAGTGCTCTGAAAACTCATTTCAATATTTTATTAATCATACTAAATATTCAAATAATTTGATTCTCTAAAAAAGATATTTCTGTTATAAAATAAAGTAGTTACTTTTAATACTGAGTTCCTGAAACACATGAACACATTGTCATTTTTGGAAAGCAAATATGAAAAACTTTTCTTTTCTGTTTTAGATGTTTCCCATAGGATACTGGTACTTGCCAGAGAGAGGAAAAGTGAGAAATCACCCCCAGTGGGAAATGGCCATGCCACAGTCCTTCTCCTGCACTCTACTCTCAGGATTTTGAGCATGCATGAACACACACCCACCATGTGGGATCCAGCACCTTAACTGCCATGCTGCCTGCTGGGCCAAAGTTTTAAGGAAATCCTTCTAAATGGCAATAAATTAAGTTCAAATCACAACTTTACCAGTCATACACATGCACACACACACACACATACACACACACACACTCTTCTCTTACACATACATACATATAAACTTCGGTTTTAGCTCTGGAGTCATAAATCAATGTCACTTTCTTGTCCCCTTTAGAAACATTAGGAGGAGTTTTTGTTTTCATTTAAAGTTACATAATCATTTTCAATCTATTCTCTTTATTTTGTAGAGTGAACTGTTTGAATAGAGAATGAATAAAAAGCATAACACATTAGTAAGATTAAAGATGTGAGATGTTCGCAGATTAAGTATATTAAAAGTACCGATAAGTAGGTTTTAAAATTCTGATGTGAAAGAAGGGAGCTCATGGGGGCAGTCAATGTCAATTACTTGGGGTTCACTTGGAGTTTATTTCCAAGCCTTGGGTGATTAATGTAAATAAATTAAGAAGAAGGTCTTTAACTAGAGAAAAGAGATGTGAGTACAGGTTACAAAATCAGGAATAGGAGTTACCAAGTTCATCTGACTAAGGCTAGAAATGATGTCTCTTTGAACTAATGCTACTTGTAGTGGTCTAAAACCATGATTGCTACATGATGCTTTAAGGAATCTGCCAGGTCCCTGCCAGTGTATTGTTCACATTGGTATCTATAGCTATTAAACTTGGATAATTGTCTCAAAAATATTAATATAAATATTTAAGATAAATTAATTTTATATGTTACATCCGATCTCTTTAGCTTAAAAGAGTGTAAAAAGTAATGCATTCTACCAAATTTCATGGGGAATTAATCATTTGCAACCAAAGAAGGTAGAAATAATGGTCTAAAATTTCTGATGATTCATTGATCATGAATAAGCCATACATCATTTAGATGACTAATCTTTAAAGAAATCTAAATTTTAGTATTTATGACTAGATTATTATCATTATTTAAAGAATATTTTTTTTTTGTCCGTTTCCTTGGGTCTTCAGTGAACACTGGAATGATGGAGTATCATGTTACTTATCATTCAAGTAACTTGGGAGAGTTAACAAATTTTTTTTTGCTCTTTCAGCCATTCATTTCTCTTTATTTACAGTTTGTGTTCAGTGCAAATCAGTTCCATAACGTGAGAAGTTACTAAGAATCAAAGCATAAATACACAGACACAAGATACAATCCAAAATAGATGGCCAGCATTCAGGTGTGAAGCGAAGGGGAGTGTTCGCTCACACATGACGTAGCTTCAGATCTGTTCAATCTGGTTCTTCTCAGGTACGCTTCTAAAGATGAGGGAAAATGACCTCGTGGCCATATTAGATACTGGAACAGAACCTAAGTGTGTGACCATGTGAACAAAGTACTTCAGGGAGTGTATTTTTAAAAAGGTTTCTTTGTTGAGGCTGTTGGAAAAGATTTTCCAGAATCCAACTCACTTGAGGTTCTATCTATCTAAAAATCTTGACTGATAAAACATGAGAAGTTTCTAAGAATCAAAGTATAAATACACAAACACAATATACAAATCAAAGTAGATGTGTAACATTCAGGTGTGAAGTAAAGGGGAGTGCTCATTCATATACAGTGGCTTCAGATCTGTTCAGTCTGGTTGTTCCTATGTGTGTTTCTAAAGATGAGGGAAAATGACGTTGGTTATCAAGATGACTGTGACCAAAGTAGATTCTGGAACAGAACCTAAGCATCAGTGTGTGACCACGCGAACAAAATACTTCAGAGAAGTGTAATTTTAAAAAGATTTCTGTCTGGAGGCTATCATCATTTTCCAGAATCAAGCCTACTTGAGGTTCTGTCTAAAAACATTGACTGATAACAGAAAGTGTTCCAGATGTGGCTATTCTGATACATAAGTTAAAAAAAAAAGTATTTATAGAAAGAGTATAAAAGTTTCTATGAATTTTATACAAGTTAGCTTCCATTCATCACTTCCCAAATACCTAATTTACAGTTTTGGCTCCTTGACATATTCACCTTTATAATTTCAAGATTTGCAATTCTACCTTCAAAAAATATCATTTTGTAATGTAAAAAATGCAGAAATTCGGGACTAGCAGTTAGCGTAATGGCTATGTTGCTGGACTCCCACGTAGTCGACGGCAGTTCGCATCCCGAACCCGGTGGCTTAAAACTCACTCCAGGCCTGTGTGCGTGCGTGTCCAAGATCCTGAGAGGAGAATGGAG
>NW_006203737.1:1159713-1165662 GCF_000334495.1 Tupaia belangeri chinensis | reverse complement strand
CCCTATGGCAAGATCCTCTCAAAAAAAAAAAAAAAGAAGAAGAAAATGCAGAAATTCAACATATGGAGAAATAAAAAGCAGCATTTTTAAATTAGTTGAGGTCAATACAGTTCTCTTTTAAAATAGTTTAACTAAAAAATATAGTCTAGAAAAAAATAGTTTAAATGAATCTGGTGCTCTTGTCTAATAAAAACAAGTGATAGAAAATGTCTACCATTTGACTTTATAAAGTTAGACAATATTCACCCAGTATTCTTAGGTTTGGGGGTAGATTTCAATTCATCTTTGCCCTAGCATATCTCAATGACTACAGAAAAGATCAAATGCAATGTCAAACTCAAAGCCTCCGAAGAAAAGAGTTCAGTTCCCCAGAAAACAGTGATAGCTTTACAACGTGAAATTTTACTAGAGTATATCGGCATTAAATTAGTACTGCTGAAACAATACGCTGAGGATTTACAGTAATGCCTGGAAGTTCCTTCTATTGTACATATAAATAGAATCATGGAAACTTTTCATATTACCTAATTGTTTTACTACCTTATGAATTTAATGAACCAAATGAAAACTGAATCTCCATTCTACATCCCATTCTTTATCTATAGATAAGATAAAAATCTATTCTTAATGTCAAGGTAGAGTTTTACATGTCCATATTTCTTAAGCCACATTCAAGGAAATCATGTCTTAACTAATTTCAAGTATTGTCTCTTCATCTTGTACATGAAACTCCAGCAGGTTTAATCTTGGTATTCACCATCTGGTCAAGTCCTTCCCATGTTCTTCAATCAGTCGAATTTGGGATTTGCAACATTTTCTGTGTCAATAAGATAAGGTGTGGAATTAGTAGATTTGATGAAGACCTGTTTTTTTGTTTGTTTGTTTGTTTTTGCTTTTGTTTTCCTTGCCGCACTGAGCTTCTAGATGCCATTTGGATTGGGTTTAGAAGATGGGGAAGTGTAACTATTTCTTAGCCTGAGTCTCTTAACAGTAGAGATGTAGAAGAGAAAGCGAGATCACAAGGAGACTGGCTGTTGACTGCAGGGCATTGCCAACAGCTTTGGTGGTGGCATTAGCTGGGTTTGGGGCAGCCGAGGTATTCTGGGAGAAGTCACTTGAAAGCAATATGACAGTTGTTTGATTTGAATAAATCTGAGTGCGTAGGAGCAGTGTCAGCAACAACAGCCCCAGACCCAGCCTAACCACCATCGCCCTGCCATGTTCACTCCGTTGGTGCAGGGCGTGTCTCACAGGATAGATACTGGGTGCTTTGAGAACCACTGGCTCCAGGGCAGGTACACGTGGAGGTCCAGTTAACAAATTTTAATCCTACTATTATTATTATCATCAGGGCAATATATATTATGAAGACTGAATTCATTTTTTTTAAAGATAGAGCTTGCTGTATCAGACTCTCAAGTAGCTGAGATCATAGGCCTGTGACTGACTCCTTTAGACAAGGTCTTGCTCTGGTGTCCAGGCCAGCCTGCAGCTCATGATCCTTCTGCCTCAGCCTCCCAGTAGTCGAGATTTACAGGTGTGGACTGCTGGGCCTGGCTTTCAGGTCAGGCCAGAAATCGAACCTGGGCCTCCCATATGGACTTAGCTGGCAGAACAGCATTTTCTTAACAGTGCATGCCACCATGGCTGGACCTAGATACACTTTTTTAAAAATATTTTTTGATTTAGAAATCCTTTTACATCAACAATGTAGTCAAATGGGTTATGGAGCTATCTCAGGGTAGCAGATCCAGGATGTTTTTCAAAAGATTTTTATTTATAATATTGAACTCAGGTGTCAGTTCCTGATGGCACTCCTAGGTCACAAAATTTTACAAGTAGAAAAGTTATCAAGGCTGAGACTTGAGATGAGCAAGTACATAACACAGAATTTGCTCAGCTGAAAGAATAGGCTGATAGAATCTGTCCCTAGCTGTTTCTTTATTCATTTGAGAATGTGATGGTCACATTGCATAGCCACAGAGCCACAGGTCTCAGGATGTCTTTAGGCCTGCATTTTGGCCAACTAATTTGTGATACATATGGGATAGTTCATTTCAACTGAGATAACTTGGCAAAAACGGTGTGTGGTCCATATAGGATCTTCCAGTCATAGAACTGTTTTCACTGTCATATAAGAAGCCTCTCTATATTATTTGGAAAGGCAAGTAGTCAGTTGAGTAAATTGGAAGTGGCACTGGAGAGTGTTTGTAGCCCATAAAATATCTCAGTACTTATTAAGTGTCAGGAGGATTTTTTTCTTTATATTTAAGTTGATTAAGATGATGATTAAGATGATGTATTTAAGTTGTCTGAAATACTGCGTTTCCATTTGAATAAGAGGTGAGTTATTGTTTACCAGCCTCCTACATCATTTAAGCTATTAGCAATCACAGTCAGTTCATCAGAAACAGAAGACCGCATCAGCAGAGGCCTTGTTGACATCATTCCCACGGAGATGCACCAATCGACAGCAAGTCTTTCAGCAGAAACTGGAACTCACAGTCAGCAGTTAACCTTCACATGGGCAGGGAGGTTGAACATCCTGCATAGTGCTGCCAGGAAATCCCTATTTCATACTAAGGGGGGCTGGCTGGTTGCATATGTAGGATGTCCCATCTCCCAGCCCACTTCGTCATGACAGAATCCAGAAACACTACTCTGCTTCACTGAAGAACCTTAAAATCTGCGTGTCAAGGAAACAAAGATGCTGAGCTACATAGCTAGAAAGGCTCTCTAGCTTACTGTGGTCATTAAATAGTATATTCATTCTACTCACAGTTTCATGCCTAAAGTCAAACATTTGTTCACAGATATTTATATATTAGCTGAACTTGCTGTAGAAAGTTGTTAAATCAATTAAGATACTTTGTTAACCAATAAAATGTTGGGGGGCGGGTAGGAAGAAAAGCTCTCTAGCAAATGCATTTACTAGACTGTAGAGTACTAAGTGTCGGGATCTTGTTTTATGTAAAGCAGTGAGTATGTGAATAGATCTGCAGGCTGAGAGCATTAAGCTATAGTAGCTGGCTAAAGGGTTGGAAAAGTTGCTAGCAATGCCTCTGGATCATACAGGTAATACCCCCAAAGTTGCAACTTCTATTCTCACCACCACACCAATGTGGGGGCTTGCCATTGGACTTTTTTATTTTGAAAGGTGGCCAGAGGCAGATAAATTAAAGGGACAAAGAAGCCAATTCTTACTTCTAAAAAGAAGCACAAGTTGTAACCTGAAACACAGCTTAGAATTTCAGGTCTGATAAAGTAAAATGGCAATTAAGAAAATGAGTTTCCAAGTTACATAAAAATGTTTGAGAAGGATAGTCTGGGGAAGATCCAGTAATTCTTTTTTTTTTTTTTTGAGAGGTTTTTGCTATAGGGCGTGTGCGCTCGCCAGACAGAGAGAGACAGAGAGACAGGAAGCGAGAAATCATCCTCCAGGGGGGATGGCCATGCCACAATCCCTTCTCCTCCATTCTCCTCTCGGGATCTTGGGCACGCACACACACGCGCCCGGCGTGAGTTTAAGTCACCAGGTCCGGGACTCGAACCACAGTCGACTACGTGGCAGTCCAGCGACATAGCCATTATGCTAACTGCTGGTCCCAGATCCAGTAATTCTAAATTGAGTGGAAAGTCAGTCTAATTTCAGGCAAAAATCAAGTTACAATGGGGTGGGTGTGACTTTAAGGGAAAAATTATTGGCACGTCCCTCAGAATATTTAGTAGATACAATTAATGTCGCATGCTGTATCCAGTCATATCGAGGGGACTCTGGTGTCAAAGGCAAGATAACAGGAAATATCAATGCAAAGTCTTTTTCTGAAAAACATGGGGGCAGGAATAAAATAATAAACCAAAACTCAGCCAATCGCATGGACTCTTCCACTTCTGGAATCTATAGGAAGGATTATAATTTCAGACTAAAAATAAATCATTTAAACAGAATGAATTTAGCTTTACAAGCAGTTTACCATTATACTTATTTTTCCCATTTTCACATAGACTGCTGAAATTTCTCTTGGACCTTTTTATGGGAATGAATGATCTACTGGAGATGCTATAGCAATCATTTCTGTCAGCAGCACCAACTTAATAAATAGGCTAAGACTTTAAGTTAGGAGCAATGTTAACTGGGAAATTTTCAAGAACTTTGAAGTTCTAAAAAGTATTTATTATATTTACCTGGCAGAGGAGATACCATGATCACTAAGGTATCCCAGGTTTTCCCAGGGCGAAGTTTATTCATTGCACTCCAGAAGTGCTGACCCCTTCGATTTCCCCAAATGTGGGAAACTTGACTGCATAATTTGTGGTAGTGGGGGACTACATTCACACTTTCCCCTGAAAAAGGAAACAAAAAAAGAAAAAAAAAGTATTTATTTCCTATGCGCTTAAATCTGGGTTCCACTTCAGTCAGTACCCTGGCTTTGGAACTTTTCTGTGGGTGGCAAGTGGGCCAATCCAGCCTGAGGAAAAGGCTGACTCAGGTTGAAGATTCAGAGTATCCCCATCTCTATTTTTTTCAGCAGCACTGTGTCTCCACTGGAATTCGTGCATAGTACATGGTTTTAAAATGTATGGCTTTATGTCTAAGGATTCCCCAAATTCCACGCAAATGTATGGGCCTGCCGGTGTTTATAGTAGAGTCCCTTATTCTCGTCTGTGAAGTCTACAGACTTGTCCACTCATTGATCACTGATACTGGTAATTCGTGTCTTCTCCCTTTATTTCCTGGCCAGTTTAGAGGTTTTTCAGTTCTATTGATCTGTTTAAAAACCAAACATTTCACTTAATTTTTTCTATTGTATTCTCTCAATTGTATTGATTTTTGTTTTTGTATTTATTATTTCTTTTCTTTTGGTATTTGGATTTAATTTGTCCTTCTTCATCTAGGGCTTTAATATGGAAGCTTAGATCAAGGATTTGTGATTCTTTTCTTCTCTAAAATAAATGCTAGAAATTTTCATTTTAATTTTAATTAATTTCATTAAAGTTAGAAATCTTCCTTTGAATGCTGCTTTAGTATATCACAGAAAGATTTACATGTTTCCTTTTCATTTTACTTTAGTTAAAATTATATTCTAACTTCACTTTAAGTCTTCCTCTTTGAAACATGGAATGTTTAAAAGTATGTTGTGTAATTTCCAAATATTTGGAAATTGTAAAAGTATCTTTTTGTTATTGATTTTGCTGTTAATTCTGTTATAGTCAAGGAACACAAATTTTAACATTTAAATCATTTTAATTTCTTATGGTTTCTATTGTGGTTCAGAATTTGGTCTTTCCTGGTTAATTTTCCATGAGCTCTCACAAAATATGTACAGGCATACCTCAGAAGTATTGCAGGTTTGATGCCAAACCACTGTAATAAATCAAGTATCACAGTTAAGTTAAACAAATTTGTTGGTTCCCCAGTGCATATCAAAATTATATTCATATTACATGGTAGTGTATTGAGTATGAAATAGCATTATGTCTAAAGAACCATGTATGTACCTTAATTTAAAAATATTTTCTTGCTAAAAAAAATGCTAACAGTTATCTGAACCTTCAACAAGTCAATCTTTTCACTGGTGAAAGGACTTGCCTTGATGTTGATGGCTTCTAACCAGAGTGGTGGTTGCTGAAATTGGGGCAGCCATGGCAATTTCTCAAAATAAGACAACAATGAAGTTTGATGCTGTAGCATACAATGCTATTTGATAGCATTTAATCCACAAACTTCTTTCAAAATTAAAGTCAGTCATCTCAAATCTTATTGCTGTTTTACCAACTAAACTGATCTAATATTCTGAGTCCTTTGTTGTCATTTCAAAATGGGAGATTAATGTCTTTGTACTGACTGACATGCATGGCATTCCCTTTTGAAAAAGCAATGTAATACACTGTAAAGTTATATGTAATCCAATGTAATATAAAGAAGATTATGATGATAATAAAAAAATT
>NW_006203737.1:1148850-1159663 GCF_000334495.1 Tupaia belangeri chinensis | reverse complement strand
TTTGCTCACCAGAGAGACAGAGAGAAACAGAGAGACAGAAAATGAGAAATCACCTCCCCAGGAGAGATGGCCACACTGCAATCCCTTCTCCTCAATTCTCCTCTCAGGATTTTGGGCATGCACACACATGTGCCTAGCATGAATTTCAAGCTTCCGGGTCTGGAACTCACACTGCAGTAAGCCATGTGAGAGTCCAACAACAGAACTATTATGCCATCTGTTGGTCCCAGAACACACATTTACTAAGTTTCCTGTCTTATGAGTGTGATTAGTGGTCTTGCACAAAAATTGCTATATTAGCATCAAAGACCACTGATCAGGGAACCAGCAGTTAGCGTAATGGCTATGTTGCCGGACTCCCACGTAGTCGATCGCGGTTCGCGTCTCGGACCGGTGGCTTAAATCTCACGCCGGGCGCGTGTGCGTGCGTGCCCAAGATCCCGAGAGGAGAATGGAGGAGAAGGGATTGCGGCGTGACCATCCCCCCTGGGGGGTGATTTCTCGCTTTCTGTCTCTATGTCTCTCTCTGTCTGTCTGGCGAGCGCACGCGCCCTATAGCGAAAACCTCTCCAAAAAAAAAAAAAAAAAAACAAAAGACCACTGATCATAGATCACTATAACAGATATAATCATGAAAATGTGTGAAATACTGTGAGAATTACCAAAACATGACACAGAGACATGAAGAAAACACATATTGTTGGAAATTTTTCACTAATAAAAGTTGCCAAAAACCTTCAATTTGCAAAAAATGCAAAATCTGCAAACTGCAACAAATTAAAGAAAAATAAAATGAGGTATGCCTATATGCTCTTGTTGGGTAGAATGTTCTGTGTATGTCAGTTAGGTCAAGTCCACCGGTATGATGTTCATTTATCTATATAATTGGTAATTTTCTATTTCTTCTTTCTGTTCTATCATTTTTCTTTGCTTCATGAATTTTGAAGTGGCGTTATTAAATGCATAAATGTTTAAGATCATTATAGTCCCTTGACAAATGAACACCTTTGTAGATATAAAATGATCATTGCTATCCCTGGTAATTATCTTTGATCTGAAATTTACTTTGCCTGATAGTAATATAGCAATTTCAGTATTCTTCTCATAAGTATTTGCATGTTATACCTTTTTAATTCTGTTTACTGTACATCTGCCTATACTATTACATTTAAATTTATAGGATTTTGTTTAGACAGTGTATATTTAGGTCTGGTTTATTTTTGTCCTCTGTGTGTGCCTGCCCAAAATCCAAAGAGCAGAATAGAAGGGATTGTGGCATGGCCATCTCGCCGGGGTGAGGGGGTGGTGATTTCTCTCTTTCTGTCTCTCTGCCTTTTTTTTTCTCTCCAGCGAGTGCATGTGCCCTATAGCAAAAATGTCTCTCAAAACAAAATAAAACAAAACAAAACAAAAACAAAAATAACAACAACAACAACAACAAACCACTAGTTTTCTATCATTCTGTAAAGATTTACCTGTGCTCTGGACCAGCAGTTAGCGTAATGGCTATGTCACTGGACTCCCACGTAGTCGACCGCGGTTCGAGTCCTGGACCCGGTGGGTTAAACTCACGCTGGGCACGTGTGCGTGCGTGCCCAAGATCCCGAGAGGAGAATGGAGGAGAAGGGATTGTGGCGTGACCCTCCCCCCTGGGGGGTGATTTCTCACTTTCTGTCTCTCTGTCTCTCTCTGTCTGTCTGGTGAGCACACGTGCCCTATAGCAAAAACCTCTAAAAAAAAGTGCTACCATGAACTTTCAAATATTTGAATACCTGTTTTCAAATCGTTGGGCTTCATATTTGTGAATAAAATTTCTAGATCATATGATAATTCTGTGTTTAACTTTAAAAGTGTTTTCCCCTGTGGCTGCATTATTTTACATTTCTACCAACAATGTATGAATCTTCTAAAATCTCTACATCCTCGTCGACATTTAACAGTTTCCATTTAGTATTAGTTTTTGTTTATTCTTAACTAATAAGAATAAAGTGGTATCTCAATGTGGCTTTCACTTGCATCTTTCTAAGGACTAAAGATGTTGGCTATATTTTCATGTGCCTGTTGGATATATGCACTTTTCCTTTGGAGAAATGTCTATTCATATCCTTTACCTATTTTCACTTACAGATATTTTCAATTTTTTCTCCTATTTTGTGAGTTGTGTATATATTCCGATAGTGTTAATGCAGAAAAAAAATTAAAAAATTAATTGTGATGATACCCAATTTCTCTATATACTTTTTTTTTGCTTGTGCTGTTGGTGTCAAGTCTAAGAAACCATTGCCAGATCCCAGGTCACTTAAGATTTACCCTGTTGTGAATTTTTTTCTTATTTTCTTTTAAAATTAGTTAGAAGGCATATGTGTTCAGCAGAGAGAAAGAGAGAGAAGGCAAGAAAGCATCTCCCATAGAGGTGGCCATGCCACAATTCCTTCTGCTCCATTCTCTTTTCAAGATTTTGGGGACACACAAACACGTCCAATGTGTTTTATAAGCCATCAGATCCAGTACTGGAACTGCACAGTCAACCATGTGGGATCCAGACATCTATTTACCATGCCACCCACTGCCCCCTTTCTGATCTTTTATAATGTTAAAGTCTTTGATTTATTTTTATTTAATTTTTGTATATATTATCAGGTAAGGGCTCAACTTTTTTTTCATTTTTTTTTCATGTAGATATCTAATTTTATCAACATCATTTATTGAAAAAAAAAACTATCCTTTTTTTTTAGGTTTTTGTCATAGGGCATGTGTGTTGACTAGAAAGAGACAGAGAGAGACAGTGAGAGAGAAAGTGAGAAATCAACCCCCAGGGGAGGCAGCCATGCTACAATCCTTTCTTCTCCATTCTCCTCCTGGGATTTTGAGCACACACACACATGCACCCAGAGTGAATATCCTACAGGTCTGGGACACAAAACACAGTTGGCCATGTGGGAGTTTAGCGCCTTACCCACTACACCACTTGCTGACCCCAAGACTGCTCTTTTCTAATAAAATGGTCATGATGTATTTGTCTATAGTTATGGAATTATATGTGTGTATTATTTCTCTGTCTCTCTCTGTCTGTCTGGTGAGTGCACGCACCCTGTAGCGAAAACCTCTCAAAAAAAAATCAATGCAAGAATCTGTTCCATTTATGTACACTAACAATAAACAATCTGCAAGGAAATTGAGTGAACAATTTCAATTTCAACCGTAGTAGTATTAAATAAATAAAATAATAGCATTAGGGATAAATTTAACCAAAGAGGTAAAATACTGCATACTGAAAACTATGAAACACTGCTGAAAAACATTTTTTTTAAAGTAAATAAACTAAAAGACACCCTGAGTTCACAGGTTGGGACACTTAATATTGTTAAGCCATCAATATTACAAAAAGCAATCTACAAATTCAACACAATTCCTATCTAAATCCCAATGACTTATGATGCATAATTAGAAAAATTCATCCAAAAAATTCACATGTAGTATCAAAAGACATTCTAGTAGCTAAAAGGATTTTGAAAAAGCACTAAACTGGAGGACTCACACTTTATGATTTTGAAACATATTACAAATCTACATTAACGAAAACACTATGATGCTGAAATAAGGACAAATAAGTGGACAAATACAATGGAACAGAGAGGTCAGAAATAAATCCTCATGTATTTGGTCAAACGATCTTTGATAAGGTTCTAAGATGACTCTGTGGAGGAAGATCAGGATGAAAAAATAAAGCATTGGGGAAATGGAACATCCACATGCAAAAGAATTAAGTTGGGTCTTTATCTAACACTATATATAAAAATTGACTCAAAATAGATTAAAAGCCTTATAAACAATGTAAGACAAAGGTCTTTGATAAATGTCTTCATTGGGACCAGCAGTTAGCGTAATGACTATGTCACTGAACTCCCACATAGTGGACCGCGGTTCGAGTCCCGGACCCGGTGGCTTAAACTCACGCCGGGTGCAGGTGCGTGCATGCCCAAGTTCCCGAGAGGAGAATGGAAGAGAAGGGACTGCGGCTTGGCCATCCCCCCGCGGGGTGATTTCCTGCTTTCTGTGTTTCTGTCTCTCTCTGTCTGGCTGGCGAGCGCACGCTCCTTATTGCAAAAACCTCGCCAAAAAGAAAAAAAAGTCTTTGTTTGGCTTAATATCCTGATAAAGTTGGCCTCATAAAATGAGTTCAGAACTGTTCTCTTAAATTTTTGGGGAGAATTTGAGAAGGATGATATTGATTCTTCTTTAAATATTTAGTAGAATTGGAAGACAGCAGGTGGTGTAGGTTAAGGTGCTGGACTTCCACACAACTGATCACAGTTTGAGTCCTGGTGTCTTGAAACATGCTGGGCACATGTGCTTGCATGCCACAAATCCTGAAAGTAGAACAGAGGAGAAGGGATTGCAGCATGGCCATCCCCTCAGGGGGTGATTTCTTGTTTTCTGTCCCTTTGTCTCTGTCTCTCCAGTTAGCACATACATCCTATAGCAAAAATCTCTCTTAATAATAATAATGAATTAGTAGAGTTCACCAGTGAAACCAATTGGTGCAAAGATTTTCTTGGTTCATAGATTTTAAATTACTGAGTTATTCTTTTCATTAGCTATCAAATTGTTTAGATTTTTTATTTCCTCTTGACTCAGTTGAGATTCACTGTAAGTTTCTAGGAATGCATCATCCATTTCATCTCAGTTATCCTATTTGTTGGTATACAGTTGCTTATAGTGCTTTTATTTTTGGAGAGATTTTTGCTATAGGGTGTGTGCGCTTGCCAGACAGACAGAGACAGAGAGACAGAAAGCGAGAAATCACCCCCCCGGGGGGATGGTCACGCCGCAATCCCTTCTCCTCCATTCTCCTCTTGGGATCTTGGGCACACATGCACATGCGCCCGGCGTGAGTTTTAAGCCACCGGGTCTGGGACGCGAACCACAGTCGACTATGTGGGAATCCAGCGACGTAGCCATTACGCTAATGGCTGGTTCCCTATAGTGCTTTTTATAATTCTTTTTATTTCTGTAAAACTGGTCAAATTGTCCCTACTTTAGTTTACTAAAATTAATAAGTTTGAATTACTAACATTAGTAACTAAACATTACTAACGTTACTAATTAAACATTTTGGTAATTTGAGATTTGTCTCTCTCTCTGTGAAGGTAAAGATTTGTCTATTTTGTTGATTTTTGTTTTTTTTGAAGAGAGATTTTTTCAACAGGGAGCATGTGCTCGCGCAAAAGACATAGACAGAAAGCGAAAAATTACCCTCTGAGGAATGGCCACTGCAATCCCTTCTCCTTCATTCTCCTCTCAGAATCTTGGGCATGCACACACATGTACCTGGTGTGAGTTTAAGCTGCTGGGTCCGGGACTCGAACAGCAGTCGATTACTTAGGAGCCCAGCAATGTAACCATTACATCATCTGCTGGTCCCCTATTTTGTGATATTGAAGATTCAACTTTTAGCTTTATTGATTTTTTTCATTTTTATTCATTAGTGCTCAATAAAATTAATGCTTTTCATATGAAGAAATGTTCAACATTTCTCATCATAAGGGAGATGCAGATTAAAAGCACAAGGAGACAACCTAACCCCTGTCAGAATGGCGAAGATTAGCAATACAAAAAATGATATGTGTTGGCAGGGTTGTGGTGTAAGGGGAACTCTCCTACACTGTTGGTGGAATATAGATTGGTCCAGCCACTGTGGAAAGCAATATGGAGGTTTCTCAAAGACCTACCAATAGAAGTACCATGTGATCCAGAAATCCCACTCCTGGGTATCTACCCAAAGGACAGGAGAATGTTCATTTGGAAAAGTGCTTACAGATCTATGTTTGTTGGGACAATATTCATGATTGTTAAGACATGGAACCAATCCAAATGTCCATGAACAGATGAATGGATTGAAAAACTGTGGCACATATACTCTGTGGAATACTATTCAGTCATTAAAAAAAAGACCCTGGCATTTGATAGAAAGTGGTCAAATATGGAAAATATATTGCTGAGTGAAATAAGTCAGGCTATGAAAGAGAGACACTGTAGGTCTCTGCTTAATATACACTGACTGTGTGCACTCTATGGTAGAGACTTAAAGATCAGAGGACATAAAAGCATTGAAAATAGCTATGGACACTGGAAACGGTACAGAAGGAGGATAGAAGAAGGGAGGAGTATAGAGAAGAAAATTAGGGAGAAAAAATAGAGGTGCAACTCATCTGTGGAACACAGAAATGGTTTATTACCTCTCGATAATGTGTATAGAGTTCTAAACTGGAGTGGTCTGAGGTGTATTTCACATTGGGTAAATTCTCTTTTTAAGCCAAATAATGTATAGTGATTAAATGTATAAATAACAATAATATAGTATTTTTATTAAAAAATGCTTTGTTAGGGGACCAGCAGATGGAGTAATGTTACATCGCTGGACTCCCACATAGTCGACCGTGGTTCGAGTCCCAGACCCAGTGGCTTAAGCTCACACCAGGCACATGTGCGTGCATGCCCATGATTCCAAGAGGAGGATGGAGGAGAAGGGATTGTGGCGTGGCCATCCCCTCTCTGTGTTGTGCACTGCTAGCAATGGGTCTACCTCAGAGATAAAATGAAAAAAAGTTTAACAGAAAACATTTTTGGTGGTTTCTTCCACACTCCTCAGACCTCAGGGGCCTCTTTTTCTGGTTCACATGGTCAAAGAGAAGGATTTTTCTTCTCAAAACTGTAGTTACTGCTCCTCCTTGTGCTGCCACTACAAATGGGCAGTGTAGTGATTGATGTATCCATCAGTTCATACCAAGAGGAAAAAGAGAGAAGCAACGAAATAATCTCCCTGTCTTACATGTGTCCTCTGGGTAGGAAGCATTTTCTTAAGAGCTTTCTCCCTTCACACCTACTGTACAGTTCTAAGAATCTTGGTGCACTAAAATGGAAGCCACAAGATCGGGTGAGAGGACAGGAAAATCCCTTATGTATTGGCCATTCTTTGATTTTTGTTTTCTTGCCCAATCAGCCTGCTACTCATTACTTTATGTATTCCTTGGTTACTTGCTTATATATCTTTCCACAGGTTTTGTTGTAATCCATAGGCGACATAAGGTATAACATGCTTACTAAGCTCTACCAGAACTAGGAGACTTTTAATTGGTAATTTCATAGAAAATGTCATTTTAGGGACCAGAAGATAGCATAATGGTTATGTCACTGGACTCCCACATAGTCAACCACGATTCAAGTCCTGTTCCCAGAAGCTTAAAACTCACACCAGGCACATGTGCATATGTGCCCCAAATCCCTAGAGGAGAATGGAGAAGGGATTGCAGTGTGGCCATCGTCCCTAGGGGGGGATTTCTCACTTTCTGGCTCTCTCTGTCTCCCAGTGAGCACACATATCCTATAGCAAAAATCTCTCTTAAAAAAAAAAGTCACTTTATCATTGTATGTTGTTGATTTGTGAAAATGGAATTTAATATTTTTACATATTTAATTTTTATCCAACAACCTTTCTAAATGCACTTATTAAAACTCGAGATTTATCTGTAAAGTCTCATTTTCTGCGCACACAATGTTTTTGTTTTTCATTATAAATCCTTTTATTTACTGTAGCACACTAAAAAGTAACTTTAGTATAATGCAGAATGAATGTTATGGTGGGCATGCTTGTCTTTTTCCCAACTCAAGGGGATGCTTTAATATTTAACCATTAGGCATAGTATATGTTGTAATATTTGTTATTCTTTTGGAGATTGGGGAAGTTAGCATCTAATCCTACTTTGATAAAATTTATTTTATGAATCATGTTGAATCATATAAAAATTTGTGTTTATATTATTTATATATTTTTCCTTTATTTGTTTAATGTGACATATCTTCAAGCTATGTTTTATGTTATCATAAAGTATGCTGGAAAATAACACCTTTATTTACTCATAGAGTCTGTGCATAACTGATGTTAGTTTTTTTTAATGTATTTGATATAACAAGTGAAGATATTTGGACCTTCTGTTTTCCTATCTCCTCAAAAAAGGGGAAGATCTCTTATTTGTTTATATGAAATATATACATTTCCACAAGATTTCATGGTTATTTTTTACTATAAATCTTCTATCTTATTAAAGCTTTAGTAGGATTTTTAATGAATTTTGTCACTGTTGCAAATGGATTACTTTTCCCACTTCTAGTTCTTGTTCTTAGATTAGTTAAACTTCCAGATTATTTTTTGTGTGTATCTAACCCAACCTATAAAATCCTCTTAGAAACAGTGCTGTTTTTAGAAAAGTTTCAGATTTGCTAGCTCTACATTCATATTATCAGTAAACAGATAATTTCATCTTTTGTCTAGAAAGGTATATGAGTTAGTTCATATTCTTATCTTAGTGAAAAATAAAATAATGATAAGCAATAATGATAGAGCATGCTGGAAAACTGTACAATACCAATTTAATGTAATTTAAAAGCATTTACTGAATTGTTTATTATATTTGTTGTGTTTTGGTATCTTATATTTAAGGTGGCTCTTCTATTTCTACATAATTAAAATCTCAATTAGGAATGGTTTCTATGTTTAATTAAGTTATTTCTCAATGTATGTTAAAAGATCCTAAAATTTCTTCACAGGTATTATTGTAAGGAATTATGCTGGTAGATTATATGATATTAAATCACCCATAATGGTTATGTCACTGGACTCCCATTTAGTCTACTGCAATCCGAGTCCTGGACCCAACAGCTTAAAACTCATGCTGGGCGTGTGTGTGTGCGTGCCCAAAATCCTGAGAGGAGAATGAAGAAGGGATTGTGGCATGGCCATCTCCCGTGGGGAGTGATTTCTTGCTTTCTAGCTCTCTGTCTCTGTCTTTCTGGTGAGCATATGTGCCCCACAGTAAAAATCTCTCTAAAAATATTAGATAAATCACCCTTGCACTCCTGGAATAACTTTTATTTTTCTATGATATATATTTTTGACACTTTCCTACATTAGTTGCTAATATTTTGTTTGGAATTTTTCATCTATACAGCATATAATCTTTATCTCTAGTTTTCATTTTTTAGTGTTTTTTTGCTTAAGCTATTGACATCATATTGTTTTATGACATGTATTGGGTAACATTTAAATCTGTTTATGATTACCTATTTTTATGTGTGGTAACTGAAAATGATAAATTACTATCTCTTATTATCAAGTTATAGCTTTGAGGTTAATTCACAGTTGTCCCTGCATTCTCATACTTCTTAATTATGTGATCGGAATAGAGAACTCTTATTTTTTCAAGGCAAAAATGATCTCTATTATTTTATAAAAATAAAGACATTTTATATTTACTTTGAAAAATAGCTGAAAGTTTAGAATGTTTTTTATTTAATCTCTGAACATTTCAAAATATATTGGTAATGATGACTATAATTTCTGGAATTATTAAAAATCATGCAAATCAAATTAATAAATGAATGAACATATGAAAATGTCTTATGAAACATAATTTTTGCCTCTCAAAATGAGATCTCATCTCACTCAACTATTAATTGGCCTCCCCTACTTAAAGTGATATACAGACAGTCATTTTGCTGCACTACTGCCTTCAAACTTTTCACATACTCATTTTTTGGAATGTATCTGTATCACACAAATTCATCAGTTGTTTGAAGCTCTATAGTTAGAGTAGTGGAAAAATAATTACTAACCCAGTGGAACGTCCATTCTAGTATTTATGACAATGGTATTTGCCATATAATGGCAATCAGGATGTACTTCTGCATTTAAAGTACAATTGGGAAAGTAATTTATACAAGTGAAAGATGCGAAGTAGAATACCTAAACAATCAACACAATCAACTTTTATGGTGGATACACTCTAAGAAAATTACAAGAAAAGTGATGAAAAGTAATGAACATTTTTAAAATAATTGTTGGTAATGTCTTTTCTTTAATTATCAATGTTAATTATATGAATTCTACAGATTGGTACTTTGACTTCTGATATGTCCAAATAAGCTTCTACTAGACCAGTATTTTAACAGATACAAGCTATCAACTCTGAACAAAACACATGCAAAGAAAATCTGTTTCAAGGTACTAAAGAAAAACAAAAATCAAATTTTGGACAGTCTCAACACTTGAAAGAAAAGAACAACACTTGAATTTCTAACTTTTAAGACCTGTAATAGGAAGATGTAGTCTCTGCTACAAAAAGGGGATAAAACTCCAATAAAAATCGTCAGTTTTTGTGACCTAAAGAACATAGAGTTTGATGAAATAATGAAACTGAAAGGTGAAAGGGAATTTAAGAAAGGGCAGAGATAGAAAGAGGGAACAACAAGTTCTTTTCTGGGAAATTATATACTCTGCCTTAATGTCTAGATGACCTGGGAATCCCTCAGGCAGTCTAAGAAATGATATATGAATTGAAGTGACATTTGAGCTGTAGCCCAAGGACAGTGATTGCAGTTTGAGTCCAACCAAGCAAATGGCCTGAAAAAACAAGAATACTAACTCTTTGGAGCAATATAGTGAAATCCAGAACTTAGCCATATAGTATGTAGAGTGTGTAGATTATAACCTAAAATTTTCACTATAAGAAGAAGTCTAAGAAATGATATATGAATTGAAGTGACATTTGAGCTGTAGCCCAAGGACAGTGATTGCAGTTTGAGTCCAACCAAGCAAATGGCCTGAAAAAACAAGAATACTAACTCTTTGGAGCAATATAGTGAAATCCAGAACTTAGCCATATAGTATGTAGAGTGTGTAGATTATAACCTAAAATTTTCACTATAAGAAGAAAGAGGAAAAAGTAATCCCCCCCACACACACACACACATATAC
>NW_006203737.1:1146128-1148786 GCF_000334495.1 Tupaia belangeri chinensis | reverse complement strand
TACATTTATGTTTTTGACATAAAGGGAATTACACTCATGATGATTAAAAATGAGAGGCCTTAAAAGATAAACAAAAACAGCAAAAATAACCAAATGGGAACTTGAGAGCTGAAAAATAATACATGAAATAAAATATTTCCCTAGATGGATTTTAACAGTATAATGGAGATGAGAGAAAAAATATCCACTGCATTTGGAGATAGATCTAGAGGAATCATTTAAAATTAAGACTAAGATTCAAGGAGTAGTGCACTGCCAACCCATGCACTCACCAGACACCACTACCGCCAATACCACCCACAAGATCTGCAGCTATGACTACACACTCCACCACTCCAACTCAGCCCCCTGGATCAAAATACAACCACATGGGGACCAGAGAGGTTGGGTTAAGTCAGGGAAACATGGCTACTGACTGCAGACAGGACTGACTGCTGCCGCCTCTGCATCTGCATGTTCCTGTGTTGCAGCCACTCCCTCTGAGCAGCCCCCACAGAGAAAGGAATCAGGCAGGAACATCAGAAGTAAGGAGTCTTCAGGAACTTCTAGACAGCATGGTTTCTACTTGTAAAATTAGAGAGGATCCAGCCATTTGAAGCTGAGGCTCCTAAGAACTTCCCTCTCTATAACACTCCATTCAGAGGAAAACAATTAAATAAGCTCTCCTTTGAAATTCTGAACCCCAGATTCTATGAATTCCAGCACTCCCACCCACAGAAGAAGAAAGACACTGGCACACAGCTATGACACATCATAGGGAAACACAAGAGCAAACAGCTTGAGAGGACAGAAAACTTGGCCCTCCCACCTCACCCCAAGCTGGCAAGAGAGATACATCATCCAAAAAGACGACCAGTAGATGGAACTCCATTTACAATCATGTCTCCACTATCTGGAGGGAGCAGAGGATGTAAAAGAGAGCACTCACACCCGACACTGAAATTTGGGCACTATTCCCTGTCTGTCAGGCAGGAGAGACTCAAGTCCAGAGGAATGGTTACCTTCTCCAAATGATGCCACACACAACACAGCTCTTCTGAGTTTTCAGAACTGTCTCACATAAAGGCTACACAACTTCTGCTCTGTCCTGGAAGACACAAAGGGTCACCAGCCTCTCCTGAACCACTTTGCCAAAGACACACCTGGGATCTAGAGCTCTAACTCCTCCCACAGAACTACAGAACCTACTCCAAATATTAGGAAGAAGTGAGTACTTCACCAGATGTCTAAAAACTAATGCAGAGACACAAGAAATATGACAAAACAAGGAAATATTTCTACCCTATAGTAACACAATAACTCCTCACCAACACTAGATAAAGGAAATCACAAAAAAGTCATAAAAATAGTTCAGAATCATTCATCATAACAAAATTAAATGAGATGCAAGAGAAAATGAAAATACAATCATATCAAAGAAATGAGAAAATCATTCTATAACATGAAGGAAGACAATTGGCATCAGCAGATGCTGTTGTACTTAAGGCACTGGACTCCCACATGGTTGACTGCGATTACAGTCCTGGACCCAGTGGCTTGAAATTCATGCCAGGAGCAGGTATATGCATACCCAAATCCCTAAGAAGAGAATGGAGGGAACAGATTGAGGTCTGGCCATCCTCCCGGGGGGATGATCTCTCACTTTCTGTCTTTCTGGCAAGCAGACACACCTTAAGATCTAAATCTCAGAAAAACATTAGATAGACAACCTAAAAAAAGAATCAAAAAGAACTTCTGGAGATGAACAGTATAATACAGGAAATCACTATGCCACCTGCTGACCCCCAACAATAAAGAAAATCAAAATCTTAATGTATTAATAGGCGATTAGGCCATGCAGAGAAAGAATCTCTAACCTTGAAAACAAACCCTCTGATTTAGTCAAGCTGCCAAAAATAATGAAAAAAAAATAATTAGTACAACATATGGGGAAATTCTAGACACCATTAAGTGCCCCAACATCCATAAATGGATATTCCAGAGGGTGAAAAGATGGGTAAATGTGTGGAAAATCACTTTCATGAAATAATATCTGAAAACTTTTCAAATCTGGAAAGACATAAAGACATCCGGCTGCAGGAAATATGAAGAACATCAAATAGATTTAACATAAGAAGGTGTATTCTAAAGCACACCATAACCAAACTGATAAAATCAAAGACAAAGACAATATTCTAAAACTGCCAAGGCAAAAATGTCAAGTTACATACAAAGTTTTCTCCATTAGACTAACCTCAGACATCTCAATTGGAATAATGCGAGCAAAGAAGGAATAGGAAGGCATATTTAAAACTCTGAAAGAAAGAAGACATCAGCCAAGAAATTATACCTGCCAAGGTTATCTTCAAATGGGAAGAATATATGAAATCAATCCTAGATAAACAAAAACTAAAGGAATTTACCATCACTAAATCAAGTTCTTCAAGAAATACTTAATGGAATACTACATCAGGAAAAATAAAGTGAGACAAATAGAAGTAAGAGAACACAAAACAACTAACAAAATGACTAACAAAATGCCAGGGATAAGTCCACAAATATCAGTATTATCATTGAATGTTAATGTATTAAATTCACAATTAAAATAAATGGATTGGTGGAATGGATAAGAAAAAAAAAGGGCGGGGGGGGGGCTTCTACATGAGGTTTCAAAAAACA
>NW_006203737.1:1144548-1146068 GCF_000334495.1 Tupaia belangeri chinensis | reverse complement strand
GCTATGTCACTGGACTCCCACGTAGTCGACCGAGGTTTGAGTTCTGGACCCGGTGGCTTAAACTCACTCCGGTGGCTTAAACTCACTCACTGCCCAAGATCCCGAGAGGAGAATGGAGGAGAAGGGATTGCGTTGTGGCCATCACCCCTGGGGGGTGATTTCTCACTTTCTGTCTCTCTGTCTCTCTCTGTCTGGCGAGGGCACATGCCCTATAGCAAAAAACCTCTCCAAAAAAAGAAAAAAAAAACTGGAAAAAGTGATTTCATCCAAATGAAGCCAAAAAAGATGGTTTCAATACTGATATCAGACAAAATAGACTTCAAAACAAAAACTGCAAAAAAGACAAATAAGGACACTATATAATACTAAATAGGTTAATTCACCAAGAAGTTATAACAATTAAATATTTGCACATCCAATATGTTAGCCCCCAAATGTATAAAAGACGGATTGCTAAGTCAGGGAGAGATAGGCTGCAACACACTAATTTGGGAGATTTCAGTACTCCACTGTCACCATTGCACAGGTCATCAAGACAAGAAATAAACAAATAGCCACAGAAGTTAAATGATACCATAAACCATATGGACCCGATGGACATTTATAGAACATTTCACCCAACGACCACAAAACACACATTTTTCTCATTACCACATGGAACATTTATGAAGATTGATCACATAATAGGGCATCATGCAATCCTTTACAAATTTAAAAGTATAGAAACTGTATCCACCATCCTTTCTGAACACAGAATTCTGAATTACTGCTTAATGACTTCAAAACTACTGAAAAAAGACTGAATCCAAAATATTTATTGAAACCAATGATACTGAACACATGAGTCTCCATAATCTTTGGGACACACCAAAAAAAGTCATAAGAGGAAAATTTCTAGCAATTACTGTTCACAAGGAAAAAAATAAATGACCTAACAATTCATCTTAACGAACTGGAAAAACAACAAAAATAAAAAATTCCAAAAATAACAGAAGAAAAGAAATAATAAAGATTAAGACAGAAATAAATGAGATAGAGAATAAAATAATTATACTAACAAGGAACAAACCAAAAGTTGGTTTTTTTTTTTTGAAAGAATAGAGAAAAATTGACAAACCATTAGCTAAACTAATCAAGAAAAATAGAGAAAGGAACCATATAAATAAAATCAGTAATGGAACAGGCAATATTACATCAGATATAGCAGAAATACAAAATATCCAAGAGAGTATTGTATACTATAAAATCAGTGTGATTATCAACCAACAAATAAGAAAACCTAGATGAAATAGACAAATTTCTGAACATATATTATTTATCTAGATTGAACCAGGAATAAATAGAAAGCTTGCATAGACCAACAACCAGCAATGAGATTGAATTAGTTATAGTCTCTGAGAAACAAAAAGCCCAGGTTCTGATGGCTTCACCTATGAATTCTACAAATTTATTTTTTTAAAAATTAACCCTAATTCTCTTCAAACTATGTCTAAAGAGCCCAAAAAAAAAAAAAAAAAAAG
>NW_006203737.1:1112728-1144389 GCF_000334495.1 Tupaia belangeri chinensis | reverse complement strand
AAAAAAAAAAAAGGAACCCTTCCAAACTCATTCTATGAAGCCTCCATCACCTTGATTCCAAAAGCAGACAAGGACATAACATTACAAAACAAAACAAACAAACAAACCTATAGACCGATATTGTTGATGAATACAGATCCAAAAATTCTCAACAAGATACTAATAAATGGAATCCAACAAAACATTAAAAAGATTATGTAGCATGACCAGGTAAGCTTTATTCCTGGGACACAAGTATGGTCCAACATATGCAAAGCAATAAATGTAATATATCACATTAACAGAAGAAAAGATAAAACCATATGATCGTATCAATTTGATGAAGAAAAACACTTGTTAAAATACAACATGCCTTCATGATTAAGACTCAGGTATAGAAGGTACATTTAGGTATAGATGGTACATTTCTCAACACAATAAAAGCCCTATATGACAAACCCATAGCTAACATCATACTGAATGGGGAAGAGTTAGAAGCTTTCTCACTAAAAACTGGAATAAGACAAGTTTACTCCTTTCTCCACTCTTTTTTAATATAGTGCTAAAAATTCTAGCAAGTATAATCAGACAAGAGAGTAAAGTAACAGTCATTCAAGTAGAAAAAGAAGTGCTTCTTCAAGACACAGCTTAATGGATCCTGCGAACTAGCCATTTTGGGGAAACAGAAATCAAGATTTCCCACTGATAATTCGGCTTCCAGCACACAAAACTCACATAGTAGGAAGACCCCTGTCTTCAGGCCTTCTGTCTCTGTACCTGTCTTTGTCTCTCTCTACCTCTATTTCTTTTTTATTAATTTTTGCTTTTTAGAATTTCATGTGGTGTGCTTGTGTGCTGTGCAGTTTTCCAATTTTTGGTTTTTACTGAAATTTTTTAAATATTATTTTTTTTAGTTTTATTGAAAAGCTTTTTATCTTCCACTTTTCTTCTCTATTTCTTGTGTTTTTTGTTTGTTTGTTTGTTTGTTTTGCTGTTCTTGCTGTTGTTTCTCTCTGTTTCCTTTTCTGCACACTCCTCGATGCTCAGATTCAACTTCCAATTTTGGGAAGAAACCGACCATCAACCAGATGACTAGAAATCGCTTCAGGACCACAAGAAATATGGGAAAGCAGGAAAATACCTCTCCTCCAAGGGAAAAGGATAACTCCTCTTCATCCACTCACAGTTCAATGGAAATCATGGAAATATCTGATAAAGAATTCAGAACATTCATAATGGCAAATCTAACAGAGATGGAAGAGAAGAGAGACAATGAAATGCTGAAGAGGAAGGAGAAAGGAGTTGAAGAGTTCTAGGAGGTGAGGAAATTCATGCAAGATCTAAAAGAGGAATCTCACACTTTACAAAAGAATCAAATGGAACTGTTAGAGATGAAGGCTATAATACACGAAGTCAAAATCTTCCTTGAAAGTATTAAAAGCAGACTAGATCATACAGAAAATAGAATCTCAGACGTAGAAGAGGAAATTGCTAGCTTAGAAAAGTCCACCATGGAGACTGAGAAAATTGTCCAAAAATTTGAGACTAATATACGAGAAGTACTAGATACCATCAAACGTCCAAACATCCGGACAATAGGCATCCCAGAAGGCGAAGAGACTCATAAGGGCATTGATAATCTACTCCATGAGATCCTGCAAGAAAACTTTCCAAACCTAGAGAGGCACTCAAAGATTCTGTCCCAAGAAATACAGAGGACCCCAGATAGAATCAAACCAAGAAGATCTTCTCCAAGACACGTTATAGCCAGGTTGACCAAAACTGCAAAGACAAAGACAAGATACTAAGATAAACTAAGAAAATGGGCAACTTAATTGTAGGGACAATGTATGGAGATGAATATTATATCCCAGAATTCAATTTGGAAGATCGAACCACAACAGGAGAAAGATTAAGTACATGAGTCTGAACTGGTGAAACAACATTCTGTGACTTGACTAAATATTGTTGCTTTTCTTCTAAGCTTTGTCGTCGGTTTTAAAGGATTTTTGTTCTGTCTTGAGCTGTCGATAGGTGCATGTACCTACTATTTGAACAGAATACTAACCTGTTTCTAGGCTTTAAGTTTCAAGGAAATATCATTACCATTTCAAAACTGCTTTTCTTGAAATTACCAGCTGAACCTGCTATTGAAAGTAGTAGATTACTTATGACATGGTATGATCAACAAAATGTTGGGGGAAAAGAAATTGAAGACAACTGTATATAGCAGATAGTGTACTAAGAGAGTGGGAAAGGGCAGAGGGTCAAACATGGGGTAAAAAACATATATATACATATACATATGTATGAAATTAGAAATGGAATATTATTGATGATAACATGAATGATTAAGCCACTATGCAGTTTATTCTAGATGGGAAACCACATTTAGTATGTTGTGATTATGCTCAGGGAATGAATGTTAAGTAATTAATAAAAAGTTTCAGGAGAAAAAAAAAACAGTAAAATGGTTCAAAAAAATAGAAAAAGAAGTAAAAATGTCTCTATTAGCAGATGGCACAATTATATACATAGAAAATCCAAAAGAAACTTCTGAAAAACTCCTAGAAGTAATAAGTGAATTCAGTAAAGTCACAAGATACAAAATCAATATAGAAAATCTATAACATATCTATTCACCAACAACACATTGACCAAAATAGAATTAGAGAAGATAATCCCATTTACAACAATAACAACAAAAACTTGGGATAAACCTAACCAAACTAGGGTAAGACCTTCACAGGGAAAACTATAAAAAATTAAAAACAGAAATTCAATATGATATCAAAAAAGGAGAGAAAAATGTTCTTGTATTGGAAGAATCAATATAATCAAAATGTCAATTGTACTCAAATTTATAATAATTTACAAATTCGATGCAATTCTGGCCAAACTGCCAGGTGACATTCTTCACAGAAATAGAAAAAGCAATCACAAAATTTATCTGGAATCATAAACTGCCTCATATCACCAAGCCACTGCTGTGCAAAAAGAAAAAAAAAAAAAGTAGGAGCCATCTCACTAGCTGTCCTTAAAATATATTACAAAGCTGTGATAGCACAAAACCAACCAAACAAACAACAACAAAACAAACACACGGACCAATGGAAAAGAATAGCGAAACTAGAAATGAACCCCAAAACATACAGTCTACTGATTTTTTATAAAGGACACAAGGCAATTCAGTGGGGAAAAGAAAGTCTCTTTAGCAAATGATACTTAAAGAAATGAATATTCACCTGCAGAAAAATGAAACTGAACCCCCATCTCTCACCATTAACAAAAATCAACTCAAACTGGATCAAAGATCTAAGTGTAAATCTTCAAAATATGAAAATATGGAAAACACAGAAGAAACACTTGAAGATATCAGACTAAGCAAATATTTCTTAAATAAGACCCTTAAAATGCAGAGAACAATTCCAAAAATAAACAAGTTGGATTGCAACAGCTAAAAAGCTTCTGCACAGCAAAGGAAACAAAAATGAGAGTGACGAGACAATGCACACAATGGGAGACAATATAATATTTGCAAACTATGCAACTATGCTTCAAAAAAGGGAGTGATAACCAGAGTATATGGAGGACTCAAGCAGCTGACCTGCAAAAACAACAATCACTCAATTTAAAACTGGGCAGCAATTAAAAAATGAGCAAATGAACTGAACAAACAACTTTCTATGGAATACACATGAATGGACAAAAGCATATGAAAAAATTTCCAGTGTCTTTTATCATAAAGGAAATGCAAATCAAAACCACAGTTAGATACCACTTAACCCCAGTTAGAATGACTATGATCAAGAAAATGACAAATGTTTGTGAGGCTGTAAAAAGGAAACTCTCCTGCACTGTGGGTGAGAATGTAAATGAGTACATCCATTGTGGAAAAGAATTTGGAGATTCCTCAAAAAGCTACAAGTAGAACTACCATATCACCCAGTAATCCAACTCTTTGATTTTACTCGAAGGACAGGAAAATAGCCAGAAGGACACCTGCACATTCACGTTTATTGCAGCTTTATTCACAATCGCTAAGACATAGAATCAACTAAATGTCTACGAACTAATGACTGGATTGAAAGAATGTGTCACATATATTGAGTCCTTGGGTAAGTCATGAGGCATTTTTGCATAGAAAAACAGAAAAATATGTTGTGACTTTCCCAATGACCTAGTAAATTATGAAATACTACTCAGCGATAAAGAACAATGAGAGTCTGTCATTTGATACAAAGTGGATTAATATAGGAAATTTATGCTAAGCAAAACAAACCAAATGTATGAAAGACAAACACTGTATATCCTCACTCAGTATATACCAAATGCCTGCACTCTGTGGCAGAAATTGAAAGTTTCAAAGATGTAATAGGAAGGAGGGCAAGCGTAAATAGTGTAAATATCAGATACTGTATTGGAGGGGGGTGGATAGTAGGGGTTGGAGGGAGGAGGGCAGGGAAAAAACATTTAACAGACACAATGCAAACTTCTCTGTTGACAATAATGCATATGGTAATATTTTGCTTTGATTATTACATGCTAAATGCATGTTTCAAAAAACAGTATTTTATGCTATAAAGATGTACAATTAAGTATACATAAATAATAACTTTTTTTGGAAAGGTTTTTTCTATACAGCGTGTGCGTTCACCAGAAAGGCAGAGAGAGACAGAGAGACAGAAAGCAAGAAATCACCCCTGGGGGATGGCCATGCCACAATCCCTTCTCCTCCATTCCCCTCTCGAGATCTTGGGCACTCATGCACACATGCCCTGCCCAGCATGAGTTTAAGCCACTGGATCCGGGACTCAAACTGTGGTCAGCTACATGGGAGTCCAGCGACATAGCCATTACACCAACTACTGATCCCAAGAAATAATAACTTTTCAAAATCAAGATTAAGGGGAAAAGATATTGAGAAGGAAAAGAAAGCACTCTTGGGAATCTATAAGACATCAAAATCTCTAACATACATTTATTTTGAGACCCAGAGTATAAAAGAAATAATAGAACCAAAACTATTTGATAAAATAAGGATTGAAAATCTCCTGAATTGGATGAGCCATAAATGTATACATTCATGAAGGTCAGCAAATACCAAGCATTATAAATGCGAATTACAATTATTTAATCTAAGAAAATTCTATTAGCCAAACATTTATGAATAATTTATGTAGATCGAAGCAGCACCAGCTATAATAGATTTAAAAAATGAAACTTTGGCTGCCTCCAATAGACATCTAAGGGCATATTACATCCTGGTGAAGGTTGAGGATGCATCAGACCAAAATAAGAGCATTACAGAAGTGACAGGACCTCGAATTAAAGAATAATTAGTTGTGCAACATCTCTTCCTAATTGGCAACAATGTTCACCTGAAAAGTAGAGTGTTTTATTAGTGCTGCCTCATTATCAACCATGTATTTTAGATCATAAAGCACCAGTTGATCAGTCTATAACTTGATATATCTATCCTTCAGCCCATCCTTGAATGAACCAAAAATGTCCAAATGAAGGATCCTTATCATCCTTCCACAACATTTTAACAATTTTTTTTCTTTACTTCTCCAAGAAATCAAGATATTAGTTATGTAGTCTTTAAGGTAGTCATGCCTACCAAGGTTTGAGAGCAGAGATCAGTATTTAAGATAGTTCTCACTACCTACAACAGACTAGAAAAATACAACACACGATGAAACAATTCTGCCAGTAGCAGGGTTAAAAAAAGGTTGATTTTTTGCCTGATTCATTTTTGAGCTCTTGTATGCCAATGATTGACATTACAGAAACTTTAGACCTGCAACAATGCTCCAATGCAAAAACCTTAGCATTATGAAATTTAACTTGTATCTCAACTCTTTCATTAAGAAAACCAGTACTGGGATCAGCAGTTAGCGTAATGGCTATGTTGCTGGACTCCCATGTAGTCGACTGCGGTTAGTGTCCTGGACCCGGTGGCTTAAAACTCATGCCAGGCACATGTGCGTGCGTGCCCGATCCAGAGAGGAGAATGAAGGAGAAGGGATTGCAGCATGGCCATCCCCCCTGGGGGTGACTTCTCTCTTTCTGTCTCTCTGTCCCTCTCTGTCTGTCTGGCGAGTGCACACGCCCTATAGCAAAAAAAACTCTCAAAAACAAAACAAAACACCAGTATTAACAACTTATTTGGAGTGTTCTGCTATCAGCGCCATCTCATAGTTGAACTTGATGCCATAGCAGAGACCATCATCAAAGTGACAGCTGGAATTCAGCCATTGGTTGGAAGAAGCACCAGTTCCTGCCATTTATTAATCTTTGTTTCTAGTATTTAACATAATAAGCAAATGAACAATTAAACTAAGGAATAAATGAGTAACACAGAAATAATTTATACCAGAGGGAACTCTGTTCTGTTCTGTCCCTCCACAAAATCAAGAAATGACCTGAAATACACACACACACACACACACACACACACACACACACACACACACACACACACATATATAAATTCAAGAGCAACATAATGCTTGATGAAGAAAGAAACCACCGCTTTGCAGTAAGGGAGCACTATGACACTTTAAATCCCATAATATCATACCCAAATCCTAGATGAACAAATAATTTGAGGATAAAAGTCTGTACTTCTAGGGTAAATTGTTGGTGCCAGAGGGAACAATAAACACCTTTTGTTCCAAGAAATGTGCTCAATCATTTAGACTTCTTTGGTGGCTTCCTGAAGGAGTGGCACAGTAACTTACTTTGTTTTGCTTAGAGCACTCCCAGGGCTCGCATAAAGTTCTTGATAGAGAGGACCAAAACAATTGAAAGGCAAAACCATTGACCGTGGTAGACTTTGGTAAGAAGCAACAGACCAAACAAAGAAACAGACTGAATGATCTGGAAAGATAAAGGTTGAGAAAGGAGATATGTTTGAAAATAAGATTTTATTTTTAGAGCACCCACATAAAACAGAGAATAGAAAGAAGCCATGCACATTCCCAGGGTTTTTAGATTGTTCAGAAAAAAGATGAGAAGACATTATGCTTCGATTATGACGGGGCTGACCTTCAGCCTTTGAGCCTCTGTGCAAGCAAAAAGTGTAGGCAGAGTTATAAACAAACTTGCTAACCATTAAAGGGAGGGTCTCAAAGACAGCTAATCAGTAAAAACTAAGAGTATTCTTTCTCTTTTGCCTATAGGTATTTAAGGAACCTCTACTAAAATAATAAATGGCCACTAAATTAAAAGAATCCTGAGGTCAGTGGCCACACAAGACAAAGAAAACAGACTTTACAACAATAGTTTCTAAAGGTCACTAAACAAATAAAAAAAAAGAAACATACAACAATTAACAACAAATAACCCTAGGAAGGGAAAGAAACTTTATTTACTCAGTTGCCATCTTATAATATTCAACATGTTCAAGTTTCACCGAGATTTAAAGGCAGGCAAAGAAACCAGAAAGTATTGTCCATTTACAGGAAAAAGTAATTCATAGAAACTGATCCTGAGGAAACACAGCGTTGGACTTACTGGACAAATAATTTTAAACTATTGTTTCAAATATTCTCAAAGAGCTAAAGAAAACTACATTAAAAAAATTTAAAGGAACCCAGGAGAATGATTTCTCGACAAATAGAGAGTAACATGAAAGAAATAGAGCTACAAGAATGAACCAAATAGAAAGTTTGAGGCTAAGAAGTGCATTAACTGAAATGAAAAATTCATGAGTGATTCAATAGCAGAATTGAGCAGACTGAAGAAATAATCAGAGAATAGGTCAAATTTTTTAAGAGAGATTTTTGCTATAGGGCACAATGAGCTTGCCAGCGAGACAGAGACAGAAAGCAAGAAATCACCCCTGCACCCCCGGGGGGGATAGCCACATTGCAATCTCTTCTCCTCCATTCTCCTTTCAGGATCTTGGGCACATATGCGCACGTGCCCAGCATGAATTTAAGTCACCACGTCCAGGACTCAAACCACGATTTACTTCGTGAAAGTCCAGCAACATAACCATTATGCCATCTGCTGGTCCCAAGAATAGGTCGATTTTGATTAGACAATCTGAGGAGTAGAAAAAGAATGAAGAAAAATGAACAGTGGCTAAGAGATCTGTAGCATGCTATCAAGTGTATATACACATGCACAAAGGAATTTTTAAGAGAGAAGAAAGAAAGAAAGGATTAGAAAAGGAAACATTTAAAGAAATAATAGCTAAAAACTCACCAACTTTGAGGGAAGATGTGACTCCACATATCCTTGCTCAATGAACTCCACTCAAAAATTACTCTAAAACCTTCATATGTCTTGACACATTATGGTCCAAGTGTTGAAAGATAGAGGGAATCTTGAAAGTTGAAAGAGCCAAGCATCTCATCAAACAAAATCATCAAACAAAAAGTATCTTTAATGAGATTAACAGTGAATTTTTCTTCAGAAATCATGGAGACCAGATAGAAAAAAGAGGAAAAAAGAAAAACCACTCTAGAACTTAAATGGCAAGATTAAACCACACATCACAGTGGATTTCTTCTCAAACTGACAATGTTTAGATTTTAAACAAATAAACTTCCAGTTATTGTGAGAGAGAAAAAAAAAAAAGAAGGCTGCAGTGGGATAACATAAAATGCTAATGGTTATGTCGCTGAACTCCCACGTAGTCCACTGTGATTAGAGTCCCAGACTCGGTGACTTAAACTCATGCTGGGTGCATATGCTTGTGAGCCTAAGATCCTGAGAGGAGAATGGAGGAGAAGGGATTGCGACGTGGCCATCCCCCCGACGAGTGATTTCTCACTTTCTATCTCTCTGTCTCTCTCTGTCTTTCTGGCTAACGCACATGCCCTATAGCAAAAAAAAAAAAAAAAACTCTCCAAATTAATAATAATAATAATAAAATGCTGATAGATTTAAAAAAAAAAAAACACATGGAGGGAACCAGCAGTTAGCTAGCGTAATGGCTATGTCGCTGGATTCCCACGTAGTCGACCGCAGTTCGCATCCCGGACCCGGTGGCTTAAAACTCATGCCGGGCACGTGTGCGTGTGTGCCCAAGATCCCGAGAGGAGAATGGAGGAGAAGGGATTGCAGCATGGCCATCCCCCCTGGGGGGTGATTTCTCGCTTTCTGTCTCTATGTCTCTCTCTGTCTGCCTGGCGAGCGCACGCACCCTATAGCGAAAATCTCTCTCAAAAAAAAAAAAAAAACACATGGAAAAATTAAAACATTTCCTGGTAAACAAAAACAGAGGGAGTTCATTATTAGCAGCCATATTCTGAAAGAAATATTGAAGAGAATCTATCAGGATGAAATGGAAGGACACCAGAAGTGCATTCAAAGCATATGAAGATATAAGGAACAATGAAAGTAGCTACAAAGGCAATGTAAAAGCAAGCAAAAGTGAATTATTAGTTTGTTACTCTGCTTTTGGTTTCCTGTCTGATGTAAAGGGCAGATGCATAAAACAATTGTTACAGGCCTATGTTAATGAGCACAAAATGTACGAAGATAAAATTCATAAAAACAACATAAAAAAGGGATGAGGTTGTAAAGAAAATTTTTGTATAAGATTGAAATTGTAAGTGATTAATACTTGATTGTCATAAAGGAACGCTAAATGCTTAATGAAAATAAGCAAATTAGAAATTGCCATGGGCCTGAGGAGTGGGGAATGACAAATTACTACCTAATGGATGGGTGATTTCTTCTTCGATGAAATGTGTAGGGTTTTTTTGGTTTCACTGTTGTTATGTACAGAATGCCATTGGATTGTAGACTTTAAAGTGATTGATTTTACCTTAGTAAAAATGTATGTAACACTGAAATGATCATCGTATGATGAGGACAGAAAATACCCTTTACCAGATTTAGGCCAACTGCAGTGGTCCAGGCTGTGAGGACCATGTAGAGGGTTTTCAGGTTCTTATCTGTGGTCTGCCTCAACACTCCTGGAGCATCAATGATCCTGGCTGGCTTTGGGGGTACGGAATGGTGTGTGAAGACCCTGCGGAAGGTCTCTCCTTCTTGCTTTTCAGAAAATGTATGAATAAACCAAAACAAAACCTCAGATTATAAAAGGAAAAAAAATAAGTACACTAAAACTTAAAAGCTGTGGTTGGTGCAATGTGGATAACACCTTCTTGTTCTTGTCTCCTCTTTGTTTTCTTTCAGATTATGTCTGGCCACTACCTAGATATTTGTGCCCCGTCTGGATTTCTTTAGATGTTTTATTTTCAACAGCGTCCATCATGCACCTCTGCGCTATTTCGCTGGATCGGTATGTAGCAATACGTAATCCTATTGAGCATAGCCGTTTCAATTCGCGGACTAAGGCCATCATGAAGATTGCTATAGTTTGGGCAATTTCTATAGGTAATTGAAACGTTCTTGGCCATTAGAATTGCAGCGGCTATGCTCAATACTTTCGGATTATGTACTGTGAACAACGTACAGACGTCGACTGGTAACATTTGCGTTTAATCGGGATTTTTCTAATTGAACAATTATTCTTAACCTATTTATCTGATATTTAGGTTAACAATAATGAAAAGACTGTAATGTGCGTGGATATGTAAGTGTGAAGTTTAAATTCAAAATAATTGCTATTTTATGCATTAATATGCCAACGAATTCTGCAACACAGATAACAAAAAATTTGAGATATTTAAAATAATTTGAAGAGGTCAAAGATATAAATTCTATATTTGTAAAATATAACATTTAAATCTTTTTAAAAAATCTATCTCAGAATATTAACCTTGATCATTTTATTCTGATTCCATATCCTTTTTGGTAGAAAAATCAATGCAATCTGAATCTTCATGAAGTAAACATATTTAAGTTTATGCTACTACTAAAGCCTAAGAGAGACTGTTTCCCCTCTGTTCTGCTTGTCTTCTTGAACTCTGGTTATACAAAAAAGAGAAAAAACTATTGGCTCCGTTAAGGATTTGGGGGCCGGGAGCAGTGGTTAAAGGGATAGAAATAAACATGTTTTTGCTTTAATTTAAGGTATTCATAAATGCCTTAACAATGCTAATATTAAAGTCAAGAAATTTAACAACTTGGAATTTAGGGGTTTTACAGTCCTCGTTTTTTCCTCTTCTACTTGAATCATACAGTATGTTCATTAAATAATTTATCTTCAAACCTATGTTTCTGTAAAAGATGCGGGTAAAGTTTACATTAGATCAAGATCTCTATATAACCTTCACTGATATTATCTAAAGATTTTGACTCTAGGTTTATTGATCAAATAACTTCGCTTATATTTTAAGATTGCTCTGGTATAGATTGTTTTGTCTGTCTATAGTACAAACATCTTTGGATAAAATGCCATGAAACCTATCACAGCAATAAAATGGATCCATAGACACAATTTGATTTACAAATGCAAAGGTTCACAGATTTTACTCCTTGCACCTTAAAGAGCTCATCTAAAAAGATACTGGCTCTTCTGGTGATTACACATGAAAGACATAGATGAACTAAATTGGAATATTGGTGGCATCAGCTTCTAGTGCTTTCAAAATGAATAATTTGCAGTGACTAAAGACAACTAAAAATGTGAATAAAAAACTAAAAGCAATGAGAAGCTAATAAAATAGTGAACTAGAAGCTAATAAAATAATATTTGGCTACAGTACCTGAAAGGACAGATCCAGGAAATATGGCTATGACTTTGGCTAACTTTTGCCAGTGATACGTTGCAAACCTGAACATATGACTAACAGGTTGCAAAACTTCACAGTCTCACAAGCAAAAGAGGACCGAAGCAGAAAGAGTCTGTCCATGTTCAATCAACTTGAGCTTGGATTTAGGCCTGCATACTATGAATAAGGATGAGCCAGGATTTCACCATCTTTGACAGGGCACACAGCCCTGGTTCAAATCATGTGTGTCACCGAGATAAGCCTTGAGAAACAAAATTGGATTGAGGCCATTTCATACTGTTCATGTTTCAAATTTTGAGGGCATTAGCAAAATAAAGTTATCGTTCTAGGCTTCAAGTTATTTCCTTTTTTTCCAAAAAATTTCTTTCAATTATTTTCAAATGTTGTAACAAGAATAAAAAGAGAAACAGATATATGAAGAAACAATGCAACATAAAGCAATGTATTGATAGAACAATGAAAGATAATAGAAACGAACCTATAGACACTTCAGATAGTTGAACTGTCAGACATAGACTTTAAACAACTGTCTGTAATGTGCACAGACAAATTATAAAAAACTAGCCTTAAATATTTCAACAAGAAACAGTAAACTATAAAGAGTGACATTAAGCTTTACAAACAAGGGTCAGCAGGTAGCATGGTTGTTAAGGTACTAGACCACCACAGTTCGAGTCCTGGACCTGGTGGCTTAAATATCACACTGGGAGAGTGTGCGTGCATGCCTGATATTCCAGTAGGAGAATGGAGAAGGGATTGGTGCATGGCAATCCCCCCTGGGAAGGGGGTGAATTCTCATTTTCCCTTTCTCTCCATCTCTGCACGTGCCCTATAGGAACAAAAAAAGAAAACAAAAAAAAAAATTTTTTTAAGTTTTCTTAAAGCAAAGGTAAATCGGCCATGGATGAAGTAATTAATGCAGAAAGCCATTAAGAGCAGTCGAAATGGTAAATATGTGGCTAAATACAAATAAATATTATAGAAAAAATAATGTTTTTTGAGACTCAAGATATTTATGAAACTAAAAATGCATAAAAACAAAACCACATGAGAGCATTGGATGTCAGCTTCTTTCACTGTCCAAGAGAAAGATCAAAATTTATTTAATACTAACCTTTGATGAATAGTATAACTTGTTGTACATTCAAGGATAACCACTACTGGAACAGAAAAAGAATGTTTGACTTCCAGTTTTACAGAGGAATATTATAGAATTACAAAACAAATCCAAAGGGAAGCAATACAAGATAGAAAAAGAAGTGCGGATGAGATGGCAAAATATTAAACATATACTAGATGGCAGAATGAAAGCCAAATATATCCCTAATATAAGTGAATTAAATATGTTAAGACCACCAGAAAGGATTTGAAAAGATAATCCAGGGCCAGCAGATGGCCTAGTGGTTAAGGCACTGAACTCCCATGAGGCTGACTGTAGTTTGAGTCTCAGACCAGGGGGCTTGAAACTCATACTAGGTGCATGTGTGTGTATGCTCAAAAGCCCAAGAGGAGAGTGGAATAAAGGGGATTGAGACATGGCTATACACCCAGGGCAGTGATTTCTTGTTTTCTGTCTCTCTGTCTTTCTGGAGAGTGCACATGCCCTATAGTGAAAATCTCTCAGAAAGCAATAATCCAACTATGTGTTACACAAGACATATATAAAACATAAGGAAAGTAAAAGGATTAAAAAATATATTCCACCCCAACACAAACCAAAAGAATGATTGTATAGCTATGTAAATATTTGTCAGATAGACCTTTTGGAAGAAAAAAAAAAACTTTAGAGAAAGATTACTGAATAGTGATGAAAGATGTAAAGATTTCATTCTTCTGAAAGACATAGAATAATGAATTTGTAAATAATAATACAGCAACAATAGTGTACATAAAAATATGGTATCAGCATTTACAAAGTAAAGAAAAGGACAGACAGATAAATCTATAAACATGGTGTAAGATTTGAACATACCTTTCTCAGTGATTGTATGGCGACAATGAACAAACCTGAACTCACTGAAAAATGAAGAATATCTATTCCAATCAAATGCACAAGAAACAGTCCTCGAAAGTGATCATACATTTTGCCATTAATTAATCCTCAATTAATCTCAAATGTTCAGAATCATAATGTATATGTTCTTTTAAGGAAATCTGAATGAGATAGAAAAGACTACCAACTGGATAACCAGAATATCCCTACATTTTTGATCCAGTAGATTTACAATCCATTGGTGATTCTTCCCGGAGCTATTTATTACTTCAGTTACTGTACAGTGATCATCTTTTCCCTTTATCGTTCTTTTTGCCTTTGTCAATTGTCATTATACTGCATTCTTTGCTATTACTTATTCACCTTAGTAGGAACTCATGAGTTCTTTGGTAGTCAATGTAACGTGCATGATTCGTTTCTGCTCTTAATCATTTCAGTGCTCAAATGATCCTAGGTTGTCCAGTGAGAACTATTTTTGATATGTTCCATCAGTTTCTTACTTTCTAACATAAATTTCGCCTATCTCCCCTTTTATTTCCCATACCCCAGTCCCGAAATTAGTTATATCTTCAAGGAACCCTTTTAGTGAGCAATTGTTTTAGAAACCATGATATAGAACCCAGGTGTACTCACGGCTACTGGGATATCATTGCTCCTATATACCCATGACTTTAATCCCAGTCCACTGGAAAAGGATCCTTCTGCTGTTTTCTAGTTCTTCATTTTTTTTCATATTTTGTACATAGTAAGTAACCCAGTCCCCAAAGCATCTATATATGTATTTATTATTTCTATTTTCTAAATTTTATTGTAGAATACAACAAATTCATTTCAGAATTGCTACACCGCTACCACTACCATGAAATAAAATGCTACATTTAAAATGTCATTGCTGGGGCCAGCAGGTGGCATGGTGACTGGGGCATCAAACTCCCACATGGTTGACTGTGGTTCAAGTCCCAGACCTAGCAGCTTACTTTCTTGCTTTCCCTCTCTCTCTCTGTCTCTTTCTAGTCAAATGAAAAATAATAATAATTAACAAAATTAAATAATTCAAAAAATTTAATTTGAGGGTTTTTTAATCTTTAAAATGTTTGCCATAGGGCCAGTAGGTGGCGTAGTGGTTAAGGTGCTGGATTCACATGGCCAACCAAGATTGAAGTCCTAGTCCTGGTGGCTTACTTTCTCAATTTCTCTCTCTCTCTCTCTCTCTCTCTCTCTCTCTCTCTCTCTCTCTCTCTCTCATCTCTCATCAAATTAAATAATAATAATAAATAAAATTAAATCATTCTTAAAAAAATAAAATGTTTACCACTGAGGGTATATAGTCAAAATATTATGTTCAAAATTCTAGAACTAGTTCAAAATTTTTTCTTCTGTGTGATTCTGTTATCAACTGTTTACAGTTGGGGATTTTTTGGTAAATTTTTGTATGTATCCTATATTGATTTCCCAAGCCTTGTTGACTCAATTTTTTAGTATGTAAAATCGTAATATGATGTTCCAAAAGCCAAAACCATGCAAATAGTATACTTTGAAAGATGTCACTCCTATTCCTTGGTTATACCATTTATTTGTTTCTAGCTTGTACTATTTGAGTTTAGGTTTGAAAAAAAAATCTGTGTGTGTTTGCATGTGTTTGTTTATGCACATACATATATTGCTATTTTTCCTTTATTAGATAAAATACTACATACATGTTAATACTATTTTTTTTTACTTTGTAGAAGATCCTGGAAATCATTCTCTGTTAATGAAAAGCAAGAGAATTGATATAAAATCAACTATGTCATATAAAGGGCCTTAACAATCCAATTAAAAAGCCAAAATTATTTCATTTTTATACCCACTATTTCTGTGCTGTAAATATACCATACTTTTTAAAATGCCAGTGAGTGCATGGGTGTGGATAGAGAGAAAGAGACAACACTTCTCAATGGGGCCTAGTCATGTTTCAATCCTTTTTCCATCAATTTTCCATCTTATTAGGCATGTGCTCAAACGTGGCATGCTTTTCAAGCCACAGACCAAGGACTTGAGCCCTGGTTGGCCATGAAGGATCCATCTTCCTCTCTGTTGTACTTAACCACTGAACTGTGGGGAGAACCCAAGATACATCATATTTTATTTAACCAATATCTTGTGTATGACCATATAAATTATTTCCAACATTCTGTAATTAGCAATAATTCCACCAAGAATAATCATGTATCTTTCTCTGTTTCTCTCTTAATCTGTGTGTGTGTCGATGTTCCAGCATTTCATATCATTGGAGGTTTATCTTCAGTATAAATTCTTAAATGTGGAGTTGATTGATTATTGGGTAAACACACATGTAGTTTGGGGTTGAACTGTTTTGCATTCCTACCAACCAGCAAAGCAGGAAAGCTTCTGTTTCCCCCAAAGACTGGCTAACAAGGTGTATTTTCAAACTTTTGCATTTTTGTCTGGAGCCAGCAGGTGGTGTGGTGGTTGGGGTGCTGGACTTCCACAGGGCGAAGGGTGGTTTGAGTCCCGGTGGCTTGCTTTCTCACTTTTCCTCGCTCTGTCTCTCACTGGTCAGTACATACCCTATAGCAAACTTAATAATAACAATACATAAAATAAATGAATTTTAAAAGTCTTTGCCTATTGGGGCCAGATGATAGTACAGTGGTAACACATCTGGGCCCACATGGGAAAGGTCCTAGATTTGTAGCCAAAGACTACTTTGAGCACTCTGGGCATCATGCATGTCAGTGATCCTGAACTGATTAAGCCTGGGAGTGAGTCATGGCATGAAGACCCTATTGAGAGTGCCTGTCTCTCTCATCTCTCATGAAGTTAATAAATAAACTTAATTTTTTTCCCAATCCAATATGTGAAAAATGATCTCCCAATACAATTTTTATTTGTATCTATTTTATTATGATTGAAATTGAGCTTCTGTTTATGCAAACATATGAAAAGCATTTAAACAAATGTCATTGCTAAATTATTTTTTGGCAAATTGATCATGCCTTTTTCCCCTTTCTGTCTAGTTTTCTACATTTCTATTTCTATTTCTTTTTTTTTTTCTAAGGTTTTTGCTAGAGGGCATGTTCACTCACCACAGAGAGACAGTGAGATGGAAAGTGAGAAAACACCCCCTAGGAGGTGTGACCATGTCACAACTGTTTCTCCTCCATTCTCCTCCTGGAATTCTGGGCACACCTGCACATGCGCCTAGTGTGATTTTAAAACCATGAAGTCTGGGATTCAAACTATAGTCAGCCGTGTGGGAGTCCAGTGCCTGAACCACTATGCTACCTGCTGGCCCCTATATTTTTATTTCTTAACTTTGATAAGTTTTATGCATTATACACACTAATCGTTTTACATGTTATAAATGAAAGCATTTTCTGTGTTTGCTACTTGCTGCAGGACACAGTGTATGGTGTTTTTTTGTTTGTTTTGTTTTGTTTTGTTTTAATAAAATTCTCTAGCGTCACTCTTGTCTAAACTCTTCTCCAGATTCCAGCCTAAGTCATTTGTTGTTTTTAGTTTTTTTTTTTTTCCTTTTCTTTCTTCTTTTATTCCATTAGTGAGCAAGAAAGATAGGGAAGAAGGCAGAGATACATTTTACCACTACATCACCATTAAGCCCCTGGGTTTATTGCATTTAGCCATGTGAAATTGCTTTATTTTGATATAGTTCATTTTATCAGATTTCCTTTCTATGTTGAGTGATAATTAAAAATCATTTCCTCAGACTTAGGCTAGGCAATTGATCACCCATAGTTCTCTTATTTTTTACATTTAGAACCTTTATCCATTTGCAGTTTATTCTTGTATGAGGTGAAATATGTATTCAATCTTTTCTTCTTCCAAATATATATTTTTTTTTTGCTACTGGGCACGTGCACTCACCAGAGAGAGTCAGAGAGACAGAAAGCAAAAAATCACCCCCCAGGGAGGATGGCCACGCCACAGTCCCTTCTCCTCCATTCTCCTCTTGGGATCTTGGGCACGCACGCACACGCGCCCGGCGTGAGTTTAAGCCATCGGGTCCAGGACTCGAACCACAGTGGACTACATGGGAGTTCAGCGACAGCCATTATGCTAACTGCTGGTCCCTATCTTATGCTATTTTGAAAAGTTATTCATTTATTTCTTTTGAGAGAGAAATATTGAGAAAGAAAGAGAAAGACAGGCACCCCCGATAAGATCCTCACATTGTAATCCACTCCAAGTTTCTGTCAGACTGGATTGTGGGTATGCATGCATACCTTGTATGCACAGAGAGCCACTGGGATGTGAACCCAAACTTAACCATGTGGATCCAGCCTCACCTTCTCCGTTCGCCCATCTCATGCCATTTTTTAGAAAAGGTCAATACCCTGGGAATTGTGATGCCATCTTTTTTTCTTTCTTTTTTACACATAGACTCACTTATTTATAGATAAAATACCTCATGATTTCATTTCATTTGATATTTCAAATTCAAGATAGGCTTTTAGTATTTTTTATACATTCAATCACTATACATCATTTAGCTTGTAAAGAGAATTTCAACATGAAATATAGCTCCGACCAGTCCAATTGAGAATACTATACACGTTATCACCAATAGGAAATAAACCATGTCTCTGTACCACAAATGTCTCACTTCTCTATTTTTCTCCCTAATTTCCTTAACTTGTCTCCTCTCCGACCCTCCTTCCACACTGTCTCCAGTGTTCATAGCTATTTTCAATGCTTAAATGTCCTCCAGTCTTTCAGGCTCTATCATAAAGTACAGTCAGTCAGTTTAGTGGAGACATACAATGCCTCTTTATAGCCTGACTTGCTTCACTGAGCAATAGACCTTCCATATTCGACCACTTTCTATCAAATGCCAAGGTCTTGTTTTTTATGGCTGAATAGTATTACGTAGAGTAGATGTGCCATACTTTTTCAATCCATTCATCTGTGGACATTTGGGTTGATTCCATTTTAGCAATCATGAATAATGCCACAGTAAAACATGGTTCTGCAAGCACTTTTATGACTGAGCATTCTCCTGCCCTCTGGGTAGATTCCCAGGAGTAGAATTGCTGGACCACATGGTAGTTCTATCTACAGGTCTTTGAGGAAATTCCATATTGTTTCCACAGTGGCTGGACCAATTTACATTCCCACTAACAGTGTAGGAGAGTTCCCCTTTCACCACAACCTCACCAACACTTACCAATTTCTGTAATTTTAATCTTTGCCATTCTGACAGAGGTTAGGTGGTTTGTGATGCCATTTCTATTGGATATTAAACTTTATTACATACAGGATATACTTCTAAAACTTACTATACTTTTTTTTTTTTTCAGCGAGAGGTTTGCTATAGGGCACATGTGTTCTCCAGAAAGACAGACAGACAGAAAGTGAGAATTCACTCCTAGGGGTGATGATCATGCCACAATCCCTTATCCTACATTCTCCTGTGAGGATCTTAGGCATACACACAAATGTACCCAGTATGAGTTTCAAGTCACTGGGTCTGGTACTTAAAACACAGTCTACTACATGGGAGTCCCACAACATAACCGTTATACCATCTGCTGATCCCCTGAAGTTTACATTCTATTCCACCAGTCTGTGTACTCAAATTCCAAATTGATACTTTTTCAGTTTTTTTTAAATTTTATAATAAATTTTATTATTAGATATGGTTAGTCCCCACTTGTTACTCGTTTTCCAGAGCTCATATAGACACTCTTTGATGTTTAATTTTCCATATGACTCTAACATTACCTTTCCTGCTTCTACTATGAAAGCCTGTTTATATTTTAACAGGAATATTTTAAAATTAATTTAGGAAGAAATGAACTGAAATTTTAAAAGTACTTTCTTTAACCTATACATTAATTTACGTGATGCCTACTCTGTCTTTCAGGCTTTCAGCCAAACTTAAAGTCAATCTATGTCTTTCTCATCACCATTTATAATTCACTCCTTAAGAATCAATTTTGTAGCCTAATTACTGTACTGAAACCATTTCTTTTAATTTCACTAGTGACATTTTAATTATTTAATTCATCAGTTCTCAAACTTTTAATCTGAAAATCCCTTTATACTCAAACACTACTGAAAATCCCCAAGAGCTTTCCTGGGTATCAATTAATTTGTCAATATTTACCATCTTATAAATTATAATTGAGAATATTTAAAATTATGTACTAATGTATTTAAAGTGACAGTGATAAACTCATCACATGTTAACATAAATAACTATGAAAAAAGCTAAATTTTAAAACAAAAATAATGAAAAGAATGATACAGCTTTACAGGTTTTTTTAATGATTTATTCAATTTTATTATTATATTTTTTAATTTGTTATAGGACACATGTCCTCACTGCAGAGAAAGAGAGGGAAAGTGAGAAAACAAGCCTCTTGATCCAGGACTCTAACAGTGGTCAGCCATGTAGGAGTCCAGCACCTTACCCACCATGCCATCTGCTCTTCCCATTTTACACGTTTTTAAAGCTCTTTACCATGTGACTTATAGAAGACAGCAACATTCTTTTCTCTGCCTCTGCCTCTAAAACTCAGCAGGTTGTAGTTTCTTAATGTAGAATAAGAGACCAGATAACTGAATTTTTTATATCCTGTTGCAGTAAAATCTTCTTTATGCCAGAGTGTGCATGGATGTGCAAGAGAGAGAGAGAGAGAAAGAGAGAGAGAAATAGAAAAAATGCTCTCCCTGGGACCAACAGATGGCGTAACAGTTATGTCACTGGACTCCCATATGGCCAACTGCAGTTCTAGTTCAGTACCTGGTGGCTTGAAACTAATGCTCGGCACATGTGCATGCATGCCCAAAATCCGGAGAGGAAAATGGAGGAAAAGGGATTGCGGCATGGCCATTCCCCCCAGGGGTGATTTCCTTGTTTCTGTCTCTCTGTCTCTCCATTGAGTGCACACACCTTATAGCAAAAAAATAAAATAAAATAAAAAGAGAAGAAATTCCTCAGGCCTAATCTTGGGACAATCCTTTTTTCCCCATTTCTCTGTCCTGTCAGAATCTTGAGCACACATATGCCCTGTATGTTTTTTAAATCAACTGGGCAGGGACTCAAACCTTAGCCATCCATGTAGTATCCAGCTTTCTCTGTGAGGCACCTAACTGCTGTGCTATAGTTATGGAGATGTCCTGTTAGATTAAAATCTACAAGTCTATCTTGAACTTTGAATGGATATTTTATCCATGTTTTGTTTTGTAACATCAAGCACAGGTTATTAGGCAATATTGGTTCACCGAGTTATGTAGATTTTCCTAATGTTCATACATTTTATTATGTAGTATCAAAATAATGATATGTATTAATAATGCTTACCAATTTTTTTAAGAATTATTTATTTAATTTTATTTAAGTTCCAGACCCGATGGGTTAAAACTCACACTGGGCATGTGTACACCCATGCCCAAAATCCCAAGAGGGGAATAGAAGAGAAGGGGATTTCTTGTACAATTTAATATCCCGAGCTTGATTCATACTAACACACCAACAGTTTACCCATTCTTACTTTTGCACTATCTATAAAATTATAAACACAGTGAAGACAAATAACAAATTAATGTTCATGGAAGTAGTTTTGACTTCATAAAACCAGTGAAAAGGTCTCTCAGATACTCAAGTGTCCATGAATAATACTTCTTTTTAAATTTTATTTATTTATTTAAATTTATTATAGGGCATGTTCGCTCACCAGACACACACACACAGAGAGAGAGAGAGAGAGAGAGAGAGAGAGAGAGTAATCTGCCAGGTCCAGGACTCAAACTGCAGTTGCCATATTGGAGTCCAATGTCTTTAACCACCATGACACCTGCTGGCCCCCACTGATTACACTTTAAGGTCTAGGTTTCCAATTTTGTCTCCCTTTGTGGCATTTGATACAGTTGAGGATGCTTTCCTCATAATTCTCTGTTCCTCTGCCTGATAAAACATAATTTCCTTCTTTTGTTTCCTTTTCTTTTGTCTTTCTGTATGATTCTATTCATTTTATTCTTTTTTTTTTTGCTTTATCCTTATTCTTCCCCAGAATTCTATTCTATCCAATTGTTTATATAGTTTTCTTGGCTTATCTCATCCACAGAAATAACCAAAATTTGTCAACTAATAATTCTCAAATAAATATTTGCATTTATTTCTACTCAGATTATATCCACATCTGTAGCTTAAGCTACATAGTGATATAGAAAAAAATATTGAACACATCTCAAATGCCATTACTCCGAGCTTATACCATTTTCTTTCTCCCGTTCTCATTTTTTCCTTCTCTTGCATTTTTGTTTCTCATGTAGATAGCAGTAGTATTTCCAATTTACTTTAGAAGAAGCCCGAGAACCATTTTAGACTCCTCTTTCTCCTTAGCCAATCACTACAATCTGTAATTAATATTAGGGATCTTCAAAACGTTCATGAAAAATTAGTCCTATCTTAAAGATTATGCATTTAAAATATTTTATACCCAAATAAAGTCATATTTTCATTTCATTTTTCCACAAATTTTTTGAAGTACTTTCTTATTTCTCCTAGTCTCTTTATTCCCTCAGCTACCTTCTTAGTTTAGGACTTTATTAATGTTTATGTATCTACATTTCTTTCTCTTCTATCCTTGCAGAAGAGCTGATCTTTGCCATGCTCAAAGCATTTCTTCACTCCTTAAGTGATCTGGCTATTCCCATGACAACAGGAACTGAAGTTTCCTCTCCAAACCTCCACATACAATTACTCAGAGAATTCCTTTAAACACTGCTTTTTTTTTTTATTGCTTTCTCTATGTCTCCTTTGTTGGATGCCTTGTTTAAGTTCCCAATCACTTGCTTTTGTACGGTGGTTCACCTTTTTCCTTTAATGAGGCCCATTTTGTGTTGCTACACATAAATTTTCACTATATTGACTATTGGCCTAGTCAGTGGCATGGTGGTTAAGGTAGCTGGATTCCACATGACTGACTGCATGTTTTGTGTCCCACACACAGTGGTTTGGAAAACACACCAGGTGAGTATGCATGCATGCCTAAAATTCTGAGAGAAAATGGAGAAGGGATTGTGCTGTGATCATCCCCCCAAGGAGAGTGCTTTCTCACTTAAACTCTCTCTCTCTCTCTCAGCACATGTACCTTAAAGCAAATTTTTAAAAAGATTTTAATACATGTTCACAATATTAGTGACTTAGCAATTTACACACCCAAAATGGCACTGCCTAAAGGAATGTTGTCCACCCTCATGACTCATTAATAGCCATGATTCCCAAATTCAACCCATTGCCTCAGAATATCTCCTGTATCTAATCTTTCAATAACATCTTAAATATCGTTTTCACTTTAGATTGATATGCACTAACTTTAGTTGTCTGTGAACAGAATTTGGGGTATATGGGTTGGCCCTATGGCCTAGTGGTTAAGGGAGCAAGGTTCCACATGACTGACCATGGTTGACGTCCCAGCCCTGGTGGCTTGGAAAGCATGCCACACAAGTACATTCGTATGCCCCAAATCCCACCAAGATGGAGAAATGGAAGCGAAGGGACCGCAACATGGCCATGTCCCATTGGGATGTGCTTTCTTCCTCTCCCTCTGTCTTTCTCTAGTGCATGTACATGCCCTCTGACAATTGAACATGCACACACACACAAAGAATCAAGGTATCCATGAACTTTAAACTTTGAAAAAGATCTAATATATATAATAAAGTGCACCACAAATCTTAAGTGCATATATTACTGATGTTTTACAAGCACTTATACTTCTGTAATGAACACTCAGAAAAAAAGAATAGAGCATTCTAACCCTCCAGAGTACTAGCTATTGTCCCATTTCTGTTGGCAAGCCCCTACGGGTAATCACTATTCTAACTTATACACCCACAGATTAGTTTTCCCGTTCTGGAGTATCCTATAAATGGAAGCATGTAAAATGTTCTTTTATATACTCTCTTGAGTTTGATCTCTTTCAATTAAGTACTAAGTCTGTATCATTCTTTCATGTTGTATTTATGAGTAATTGCTTCTCTTTCATTGTCACACAGTGATCCATTGTATAAATACACAACAATGAATTCACCTTCTTACAGTTAATGAGCATTTTATTTGATTCCAGTGTTTACCTATTACAGTTACAGTTGCAATGAGTATGAGTGTTCATGGTGTTTTTTTTATTGCATTCATTTCTGTTTTGTATATTCCCAAAGAAAAACTCTAAGAATAGGACTCTTAGAAGGTATTGTCCAAGTGTTTTGTTTTTTTTTTTTCAAACCGGTTTATCAATTCACAAAAGCATAAGAAATGTAAGAACATAAAACATGAAAGAAAAAAAAACATTTTTGCCAAAAAGTAATACTTCCATCTTAACTGGGAGCCCACAAACTTTTTCTATGACAGCCAGTTTCAAAAATATTTTAGATTTTGAGGGGTCGCATATGACCTCTTGTATATATATTTTAACAACTCTTCAAAAATGCAACCTAAATCTTAGTTCATGTTCCATAAAGAGAAAAAAGGATGCAGTCCAGATTTCGCTCATGAGCCATTGTTGGCCAAACCCTGGCCCTAATAAGTGTGAATCATTTCTGCTGACTCATGCTGTTGATCATTTTTCCTTATTTTCGTTCAGCATTTGGATGTCCTCTTTGTAATGTATCTTTTCTACCCATTTGCCTATTGTCAGTCTCTTTAAATTGATTTCTACAATTATATTCTAGATATGAGTCATTTATCAGATATGTGTATTGAATGATTCTCCCAATCTGTGCTTGGCTTTTGACTCTCTTAAAGGAAGTTCAGTTTGTCACTGTTTTGTTTAACGGTCCATGACTTCTGTATCCAGTTTAAAAAAAACTTTTTCTATGCCAAGTTCAATAGGATAGCCCCCTTTGCCTTTGTTTTTGCTCTCTCTCTCTCTTTTTGCTAATTTTTTTTTAAAGTTGATTTCATGAGAAAGAGGATGAGAGAGAAGACAAGAGAAAGAGGGACAGGTACTAAACAGAGTCCCACCACACCACGATACTTCTTCTCCGGCTGTCTAGCCAGCCAGGAGTACAAGCACAGCCACAGGATTATCCAGCATATTGCCACAGACCCAGGATACAAAGCGAGAGGCTTCCATATGGTTTCTAGCATTGCCCAGCAGCTCTCTGACTGCCTGCACCACCAAGGCTGGGCAGAACTCATTTATCATTTTGAAGAGTGTGTTAATAGAGTTCATGGAATTTTCTACATAGCAATGATGTCACTTGGGAATGATGACAGATTTATTTCTTCTTTTGCTATAGTAAACCTTTCTTTAACTTATTTTTCTTGCTTTATTGCAATGATAGGACTTGAAAAAGAATGCTAATAAAAGCAGAAGTAGTGGACATCTTTTTCCTGAGTGGAAAACTGGAAACATGGTTAATATTAGAATATTTAGAATGATATTGATTGGGACAAGCAGGTGGCATAGCGTTTCAGGTACTGGAATCCCACATGATCAGCTACAGTTCAAGTCCCAGACCAGGTGGTTTGAAACTCATACCAGTTGCATGCATGCCCAAAATACTGAGAGGAGAATGGAGGAGAAGGGATTGCAGCATGGCCATCCGCCCTGGGGGTGTTTTCTTGCTTTCTGTCTCTCTGTCTCTCTGTCTCTCTCTGTCACTCCAGCAAGCACACACACCCTATAGCAAAAATATCTCAAAAATTTTTTCTATCAATTTATATAAATGATGTTATTTAGCTGTAGAGTTTGTGAAATGCCTTTCATCAGATTAAGAAAGTTCCCTTTTATACTATCTTTGGTGAGAATTTTTATTATAAATCAATGTAAATGTACTCAAATCCATTTTCTTTTCTTCTTTTTTTAACTGTCACAAATAGTACTTTTTATTTGTCACTATTAAAAGTCTGAACTTTACACAGATTCTTGGACTGGTGGTTCATATCCATCAGCTTGTTCTACTTTGGCACCCATGTCATCCCCAGTAGCTTTTCCAGACCTACTACCTTCACCATGAAGCTCCATGAGCTTTCTCAGTTCAAACTTGGGCTTCTTCAGCATTTTGACTTTTCTGACGAAGATATCATGGAGAGGGTAGATGGACTGGCAGGCCTTTTCTATGTCTTTTCCAGTGCTGTCTGGAATCAGTTCATTGACCTCTTCTTTCAAGTCATTTTTCTGCACTTCCCGGGTCATGATTTCCATCATTTGCTTCCTGATTTGGCGGACCTGCTGATGCTGGGCGTAAGAGGTCTCCTGTGTCTGATTGTTGCATTTTTGAGTAAACCCAGCAAAGAAGAGATGAAACAACCATTGGTTGTCTTGACATCGACATGAGCTTCAATCATGGTCTGCCATTTTTCGACCATGGAACACATTTTGTCACGGGTGAGACCCATGCCATGGAAAGTTAGTCAGGCAGTTTTTGCCCTGAACATCCTCAGTAATTAGCTTGAATTTCCTAAATGCGACTTGGTCATTCTGCAGATCTGCAAGGCTCACTCCAAACACACGGCCCTTAAGGCCGTCAGATGCAATTTTGGTTCCTTGAGTCCTGGTAGTTACGGTCTTCCCAATATTTCTTATGTTGAACATAGCAGGTGCTTTCACGTCATACCAATCTGTTTTAGAAAACGGATCAAATGCTTTCTTCTTGGCTCCCTTTTTGCCGCCTTTCATAAGGAGCTTATTCTTGCCAACCACCATGGTGCTACTCAGAGCCAAAGGACCTAAAATCTTTTATCATGCTGGGATAAATATAGGACTTATTTTCTTCCTTTATTATGTTAGCATGGTCAGTTATATACATTTTTGAATTATAATTAATCTTGCATTCCTAGAATAAATCTCTCTTGGAAATGGCATTTTTCTTTTTTTATTCTTTTTTTTTTTTTGGAGACGTTTTTGCTATAGGGCGCGTGCGCTCGCCAGACAGACAGAGAGAGACATAAAGACAGAAAGCGAGAAATCACCCTCCCAGGGGGGATGGTCACACCGCAATCCCTTCTCCTCCATTCTCCTCTCAGGATCTTGGGCATGCACGCACATGCGCCCGGCGTGAGTTTCAAACCACTGGGTCTGGGACGCAAACCGTGGTCGACTACATGGGAGTCCAGCGATATAGCCATTATGCTAACTGCTGGTTCCTGCATTTTTATTTTTTTCTTTATCGTTGGGTACTTTTGATATTTTAATTATTATGTTTGCATTCTTTCTAATGAGAAATTTTGCCTTGTTATTTTTATTTCTTTGGTGGCCTCCTTGTCTAATTTTGTTATCAGAGTTATACAAGCCTCAAAAAATGAGTTTTCAACTCTCCTATCTGTTGTACCTTCTAATTTGGGGTAAGATTTTTTTCAAATGCACTATTCTGTATCTATGACATGATCATATGGTTTTCCTTCTTTAATCTCTTGATCTAAAAAATTGCATCAATTGTTTTTTTCTAATATTAGTGAAACTTGCATTTTGGAATAAACATCATTTGGCTATGGTACCTTAATTGTTTGTTTATTGTTAGATTCAATTTACTGAAATTCCATTTAAAATTTATGCATCTGTGGTTATGAAAATTGGTATGTAGGTTTTATGTTATACATTTTTACATTTTTGAATTAAGGTAATACTGGCTTTGTGAAATAGGTTAGGAATGTTCTTTCTTCTTCTGTCTTCAGAAAGGACTTAGAATTTGAATTAATATTTCCTTAAATGTGTGATAGAACTCACCAGAGACCACATGGGCCTTGAGTTTTTATTATGGGAAACTGCTAAACTATATCAATTCTTTAATAACTATAGAGCAATTTGGGTTCCTATAACTTCTATTGTGAGCTTTGGTAAATCTGTGCCTTTTAAATAATTTGTCCATTTAATCTGTGTTGTCAAATACATTGACTTAAAGTTTTTCAAATTACTATTGTGTTTTAATATTTGTAGGATCTGCAGTATACTCTCCTTCCTTATTTTTGATATTAGCAATTTGTGTCTTCTATGTTTTTTTTTCTGATCAATCTCACTAGATTTTTATCAACTTTACTAACCCTTTGGTTTTATTGATTTTTTTTATTACCGTTTTCTTTTCTTTTTTTGGAGAGGTTTGTTCTATAGGGCGCATGCGCTCGTCAGAAAGACAGAGGGAGACAGACAGAAAGCGAGAAATCACCCCCCAGGGGCGATGGTCCCACCACAATCCCTTCTCCTCCACTCTCCTCTCAGGATCTTGGGCACACACGCACACGCGCCCACCTGGCGTGAGTTTAAGCCACCAGGTCTGGGACTCAAATTGCGGTCAACTACATGGGAGTTCAGCAACATAGCCATTACGCTAACTGCTGGTTCCTTATTATTGTTTTTTATATAATTTAGTGATTTATATTTTTGATATTTTTGTCTTTCATATTTGCATTCTTCTGCTTTAATTTGGGTTCAATTTGCTATTCTTTGTCTAGATTTTTTTAAAGATTTATTTATTTAATTTCATTTGTTATTATTACTTTTTAATCTGACCTGAGAAAGAAAGGGAAACTGAGAAAGCAAGCCACCAGGTCCAGGACTCAAACCACAGTCAGCAACATGGGAGTCCAGCATTTAACCATTATGCTATCTGACAGCCCTTTTGTCTAGGTTCTTAAGTACAAGTCATTGAGTTAAGGCCTTTTCTCTTTCTTATATGAGCATTTAATGCAATCAATTACACTTTCAGTGCCTTTTTTTTTAACTCCATACATCTAGAGATGGAATATTTTCATTTTCATTCATTTAAAAATATTTTGTAATGTCCCTTGTGATCTCCTTAACCCAGGAGTTACAGGCATGCTTCATGTAAGGACTAAGTTCCCTTGCAAGGAGTAGGTGACCAGGTCATTAAGCTAACTGGTTGATAAGTTAGGAGCTTAAAGGTGGGTAGATGTCTTATGGTGTGATGTGGTGACATAGGATATGTATTTTTCAATAGATACCACACACCACTACACTAGAATAATGTAATTCTATCCATATAAAAAAACATACCTTAGGGACCAGCAGTTGGTGTAATGGCTATGTTGCTGGACTCCCATGTAGTCGACCATGGTTTGAGTCCCAGACCCAGTGGCTTAAATTCACTCCTGGCGTGTGTGCGTGCATGCCCAAGATCCCCAGAGGAGAATGGAGGAGAAGGGATTGGGGCGTGGCCATCCCCCCTGGGGGGTGATTTCTCGCTTTCTGTCTCTCTGTCTTTCTCTGTCTTTCTGGTGAGCACATGCACCCTATAGCAGAAACCTCTCCAAAAAAATAAAATCTAAAAATAAATAAAAAGCATACCTTAGATAAGTGCAAGAAAGTGACAAGACACACCACAACACAATAACATAAATCTGGCACAATCATTTCTATTTATGCTGAACTCTACTAGGGGTGCACAATAAAATACAAATTTATAAATAAAATATGCAGTCTTCCATAATTGTGAATGCTTCCTGTAGTGAATACTAACCAACATTAGGAAGGAATGAGACAAAGATTGAGAAAAGGGATTCAAGAGATCCACACAGACTGAGAAAGGGAATTCTCTGCACTGGAGAACTAGTCATAAGCCTGAGCTTAAACAAGTAGGTTGTTACATGAGGGGTGACTGTAAGCAAAAATGTACTATGTACTTTCCAAATTAATTTTCTTCACATATTTCCCTTATTGATTTCAATTCAATACCCCTATCATAAGAAAACCTATTTTATGTTATTTTAATTGATAAAATAATTGACAGCTGTTAAATTCAAGAATATGGTCTATATTGCTAAATATCCTATGTGATTTCAAAAATAACCTATGAATGGATTATACTTTTTTAAAAAAATGGCAAATAATAATTATATTTGGATGAATTATTCTTTACTTATCAACAGTGCATGTTGGTTGATAATGTTCCTGTCTTCTTTATTTGTACTGGTTTTCTTTCTGTGGATCCATGCATTACTGACTTAGGGGTATCAAATTCCCTAACTATATGTATAGATTTCCTATTTCTACTTTCAGTTTTGTTTTTACTCCATGTGTTTTTAACCTATATTGTTAAGTATACAATTAGAACTCAATAGACTTCTCAATAAATTATGATATTACATTATTGATATTGCCACTTCAGCTTTCTTTGATTAATGTCAACATGATACAACTTCATTCATCTTTTATATTCCTATAATTGAGATTATTTACATAAATTCGCGCTTTTAAAATGTAAAATTCAAGGTTTTCTTAAATATTTGCAAAGTTGTATAACCATCACCACTATCCAATTTCAAAACATTTCATCACCCCAAAGAGAAACTACTTACCTTTTAGCTGTTACTACCCGTTCACTCTCCCCCCGACCCTAGGCAAATACTAATATATTTTCTGTCTCTGTGGGTTTACTATTCTAAATTTATTCTATATTTCACATAAATAAAATCATGCACTAGGAGGAGTCTTAGAAAGATCACAGACGATGCATATTATAAAAAAATTACACATGAATTTCAAGGTATTTTTTTGCCGAAGTCCAATACCCAAATTAATTAGCACTTTAATTCCACTTTTCTATGAACTTTTCAAAGTATTCTCTTTTGTGTCTGGCTTCTTTTAAATACCATATTTTCAAAGTTCATCCACTTTTTAAAGTATGTCAATACTTCATTTATTGTGACTGAATTATATTCCATTATATGGATTTACCACAATTTATTCATTCTTCTGTTGACAGATATTGAATTGTTTTTACTCTTTTTTTATTAAGAATGATGGTATTATGAACATTAATATACAAGTTTCTGTGAAGACATGTATTATCACTTCTTATGGATATATCCTAGGAGTGAAATTCTTAAGTTATATAGTATCTATATTTTTAAATTCTTTTAAGAATGTCAAACTGTATTCCAATGTAGTTGTACCATTTTAAATTTCCTTCAAACTTTTAGGAGTGTTTAATTTCCTCACATACTCACCATCTGTTATTTCCAGTATTTATGATTATGCTCATCCTAGTATGTGAAGTAATGTGTCATTGTGACTTTAATTTGTATTCCCCTAATGGCTAATGATGTTGAACATATTCTATACTCATATTGTTTGTTGATTGCATATTTTCTTTAGCGTAATGTGTATTTAGATCCTTTGCCTAATTTTAATTGAGTTGTTGATCTTTTTTAAAACTTTTTTTAAGAATTATTTTATTTTAACTTTCATTTCTTTTTTATTATTTATTTTTAATTTGACCAGAAGGTACAGAGAGAAAGAGAGAGAGAGAGAGAGAAAGTGAGAAAGCAAGCTGCCAGGTCCGGGACTTGAACCATGGACGGCCGTGTAGGAGTCCAGCACCCTCAACCACCACCTGCTGGCCCCAGAGTATGTTTATCTTCTTACTATAAAGTTATAAAAATTTTCCACATATTCTAAATAAAATACACTTTTTGGGGGGGGAGAAGTTTTTCACTATAGGGCACGTACGCTCGCCAGAAAGACAGAAAGAGACAGAGAGACAGAAAGCGAGAAATCACCCCCCCAGGGGGAATGGCCATGCCACAAACCCTTCGCCTCCATTCTCCTCTCGGGATCTTGGGCACGCACGCACACACTCCCGGCGTGTGTTTAAGCCACTGGGTCTGGGACATGAACTGTGGTCGGCTACATGGGAGTCCAGCAACATAGCCATTACACTAACTGCTGGTCCCATAAAATACACTTTTTTTAAGGCTTCCATAAGGCATGTGCACTTGCCAGAAGGAGAGAGAGAGAGAGACAGAGAGAGGGGAACTGAGAAATTACTCCCAGGCTGGATGGCCATGCCACAATCCCTTCTCCTCCATTCTTTTCTGGGGATTTTAGACATGCACATAGATGTGCTCAGCATGAGTTTTCAAGTCACCAGGTCCAGAAATCAAGCCATGGTCAGTCTCCTAGGAGTCCAGAAACTTTAACCCTCGGGCCATCTACTGGCCCCAATAAAATGCACTTTAAATATATCTGATTGATACCTTTTGGCCAAAACTGCCATCTTACAGTAATTCACCAAAATGATGAACACAAAGGGAAAGA
>NW_006203737.1:1101977-1112393 GCF_000334495.1 Tupaia belangeri chinensis | reverse complement strand
GGCACCCATTTGTTCTCTAGGCCTTTTAGAAAACATGGAGTTTTTCTTTTCGCAACCTACATGAGAATCTACAAGAAAGGTGATATTGTAGACATCAAGGGAATGGGTACTGTTCCAAAAGGAATGCCCCGCAAATGTTACCATAGCAAAACTGAAGAGTCTACCAGCATGTTACCCAGCATGCTGTTGGCATTGGTGTAAACAAGCAAGGGTAAGATTCTTGCCAAGAGAATTAATGTGCATATTGAGCATAGTAAGCATTCTAAAAATGGAGACAGCTTCCTAAAATGTGTGAAGAAAAAGGACCAGAAAAAGAAGGAAGCCAAAGAGAAAGGTACCTGAGTTCAACTGAATCACCTGCCTGCTCCACCCAGAGATACACACTTTGTGAGAACCGATGGAAAGGAGTCTGAGTTTCTAAAACCTATTTCCTACAAATTCATGGCATGATGGATGTTAAAAATAAACAAACTATGCTGATGTGCTTGATTGAGCCAATATACAGTGTATTCTGGATGGAAAATCTCATTTTATATGCTATAATGATGCACAGTGAATGAATGTAAATAAATAAATTTTAAAAATGAACTATGGTAAAAAAAATGAACTATGGTGTATTATACACACACACACACACACACACACACACACACACACACATACGATTGGCAAGTAATTTTGGCAAGTAATTTTAGCCATTCTACTTCTTGTTCATTCACTTTCTCCATAATATATTTACAGCACATAACTTTTTAATTTTAATGAAGTCTAATTTATCCACTGTATTTTCTTTAATTGGTTATGCTTGTGGTTTTGTCTAGTCCAGGGTCTTGAAGATTTGCTCCTAAATTCTTCTAAGATTTTTTATAGTTTTAGATCTTACACTTAGGACTTCCATCCATTTTATTTTTTGTGAACTGCCAAACCACTCAACAATTTTCTCAGCATCATTTGCTAAAAACAGTTCTTTCAGCATTAAATTATATAGACACACTTGTCAAAAAATAATTGCTTATTTTATTATTAGTTATTTCTGGACTCTCAATTCTATTCCTTTGATCTACAAGACTCTGTTTCAATGCTATATGGTCTTACCTACTGCAACTTTATAGTATATTTTGTAATATGGACATGTGAGTACTCCAACTTTGTTTCTATTTTTTAAATACTGTTTTGGTTATTTTGGGGCTCATGTGGTTCCGCATGAATCTTATAAGAAGACTGTCAATTTCTAAGTAAAATCAGTAAGGCAACTGAAATTTTGATAAAGATTATGTTGAATATTGAGATTAATTTGGGGAGATTTCCATTTTAACTGTATTAACTATTCCAATCCAAGCCCATGAACTATCTTTTCATGAAAGTTGCCCTATAACAAAACCTTAAAAAATACAAACAAAAAAGCCTGAAATCTGTGCATATAAATGCAATGACTTTTTTTTAATTTCTTTTTATTTTTTAGAGGTTTTTACTATAGGGCATGTGCGCTCGCCAGACAGACAGAGAGAGACAGAGAGACAGAAAGCGAGAAATCGCCCCCTGGAGGGATGGCTATGCCGCAATCCCTTCTCCTCCATTCTCATCTCAGGATCTTGGGCACACATGCACACACGCCCGCATGAGTTTTAAGCCACCAGGTCCGGGACGCGAACCACAGTCGACTACATGGAGTCCAGCAACATAGCCATTACGCTAGCTGCTGGTCCCAGGTTTTATGTTTCTTTTATTAAATTGATTTTAAGTGTTTTATTATTTTTCATGCTCATATAAGAAAAATTGTTTTCTTTAATTATATGAGGAGACCAAAAAGCTTTTGGAAATGTGGAATAAAAAGATGAGTTTATTCTGGTGCAAAAATATTTGAAATCTATATATAGTATTTTTTTCCTTAATACACTTACCATGAACTTTTTGAAGCTCCTTTATATACAACAAATACAATAACTTTATATTGCTCTTGTATCTTAAAGATGTTCTGAATTCATTTTCTAATACAAGATCGTGTGATCTTCAAATAAAGATAGTTTAACTTTTTCCTTTAAAATATGTATACATTGGGTCAGCAGGTAGCCTAATGACTAAAGCACTGGATTTCCACATGGCCAACCATTGTTTCAGCTCTGGACCTGGCAGTTTTCTCTCTCTCTCCCTCCCCCTCTGGTGAGCACATGTGCCCTATAGCAAATTTAAAAAGTAATAATAACAATAATAAAAAATAATTCTTTAAAATAATCTATAGATATACTTTCTTTCTTTTTTAATTTTTTTTCTTTCTTTTCTTTTCTTTCTTTTTTTTCTTTTTGCCTAAATGCTGTGCTTTAAGCTACCAACAGAATAGTGGGGCAAAGTACTTAAAAACAAAACTAGTCTCGTTCTGATCCTTGATGGAAGGCTTTCGAGTATCAAGTGTGATGTTAGCTGTGGATATTTGGTAGATGCATTTCATTAGTTTAAGAAGGTTATTCTGTTCCTAGTGAGTTCAGTGTTTTATCATGAAAAGTTGTTGAATTTTGTCCTTTATTTTATTAATATGATGTCTTGCATTGATTGATTTTATTATGCTGACATAACCTTACATTGGTTGGGTAAATTTTACTTGGTCATGGTGTATAAAAACATTGTTACATGTTGCTGGATTTGTTTAGCTAGTATTTTGTTAAGTATGCTTGTGCCTATATTAAGAGAAGTTTTTGATCTGTGGCTTTGGAGCTATTTGTGTAATGTCTTGTTCTATTTTTTTGTTTGTTTGTTTCAGGATGACACTGGTCTCATAGAAGGAAATGGAAAATGTTTTTTCCTTTTTTGTTTTTTTTTGTTTTTTTTTTTTTGAAAGGTTTTAAATGATTGGTATTAATTTATCTTCAGGCATTTGAAAGTATTCACTAAGGAAGTCATCTCTGCCTGGAATTTATTTAGTGGGAAGTTTTTCTGTTATGACAGATTGAAACTCTGTATTTGTTATAGATCTGTTCAGACTTTGTGTTTGTTAATGAGCCGATCTTCATGACTGGTGTGTTTTTTGGAATTTGTACATTTCACATAGATTTTCTAATTGTTTAGCATACAAGTATTTACACTATTCCCTTATGATCAAACTGATTTTTGTCAGCTCTCTTTTATTTATATTTTTGAGTGATTTGTGTCATTAGTTTTTTTGTTAGTCACTATAGTTAAAAGTTTAGGTTTATCAATGTTAGGAACTCCCTTAGCAAAAAAACAAATTTGTTGTCATCAATTTCTTCTGTTATTTTTCCATTCTCAATTTCATTCATTCCACTCAATTTTTGTCATTTCCTTCCCTTTGCTTTCTTTGGGTTTGGTTCACACTTCATTTTCTAGGTTTTTAAAGAGGAAGATCAGGTTATTAACTTGAGGTCCCCTTTTAGTAAAGATGTTATAGCTATACATTTTTCTTGTAATCACTGCTTTCACTCTATCCCATATGTTTTCCTCTGCTCAATTTTCATTTTGTTTATTCTAGAAATATTTCTAATGCCTCTTATGATTTCTTAGCTGACCCATTAGTTATTTATAATTGTGATGCTTAATTTCCACATGTCAAAAATTTGCCAAATTTATGTTCTATTATTGGACTCTGCTTTCTTTTCATTGTGGTTGGAGAATATACTTTGTAAAATTTAAATCCTTTAAAATGTATTGAGAATCATTTTTTATTTGTTTAAAGTATGGTTTGTTTGGAAACCATTTCAGGTGTACTTGAGGAGGTGGTATATTCTGCTGTTACTGGGTGGAATGTTCCATAGATGTCTGCTAGGTCTAACTAGTTTATAGCATTGTTTAGATCTTCTGTACATTTTCTGTTTATTTATTCAATCCGCTACTAAAAGTTGGATATTAAAGTTTCCATTTTTTGTGTGTAATTATCTAGTTCTATTTATAGTTGTGTTACTTTTCATTTCATGTATTTTGTGGTTCTCTCAGTAGTGAATATAAGTTTGTAATTGATATGACTTGGTGGGTAGACACATTTATCCATATAAATATCAACAAATCCTTTCAGCCTTTGTTTAGCTAAGAACATCTAATTAATCTTTTATTTCTGAAGAATAGCTTTGCCAAATATAGTATGATTTATTGATGGTATTTTTATTACAGGATTTTTGAGTATGTCATTCTTTAATTTTTAAAAAGTTATTTATTTAATTTTATTTATTTTTTTGAGAAAGAAATTTTTGCTATAGGGCACATGCACTTGACAAGAAGACAAGAGAGAGAGAAAGAGAGATAGAGAGTGAGAAATCACCCCTCAGGGAGGATGGCCATGCCACAATCCCTTCTTCATTCTGCTCCCAGGATCCTGGGCACATGCACATGTGCCCTGTGTGATTCTGAAAACACCAGGTCTGAGATTTGAACCACAGTCAGCCATGCAGGAGTCCAGCAATGTAACAACTATGCCATCTGCTGGTCACTATTATTATTATCTTTAAATTTGACAACAGGGAGACAGAGACATAGAGAGAGACAGAAAGTGAGAGAGCAAGTTGCCAGGTCCAGGACTTGAACCATGGTAGGCCATGTGGGAATCTAGCACCTAAACCACCATGGCCCCAGAATATTCATTTTGTTTAAGAATTATTTATTTTATTTTATTTTATTTAGTATTATTATTTTATTCATCAGAGAGAGACAAAGAATAAGAGGGAAAGTGAGAAAGCAAGCCGCCAGTCCTGGGACTTGAACCACAGTCAGCCATGAGGGAGTCCAACACCTTAACCACCATGCCACCTGCTGACGCAGAATATGTCATTCTTTTTTAAAAAAATTTATTTTATTTTATTTATTGTTATTTTTTAATTTGATCAGAGAGAGGACCGAGAAAGAGAGAAAGGGGAAGTGAGAAAGCAAGCTGCCAGGTCTGGGACTAGAACCCTGGTTGGCCATGTGAGAGTCCAGCACCTCCCCCGCCATCCCAGCCTGCTGGCCCAGACTATGTCATTCTTAATGACAATTTCAAGTACATGAGTGTCTTCTCTCTTACTGCTTTTGAGATTCTCTCTTTGCCTTTAGCTTTGACATATTACTTTATGTGGATCTTTTTGAGTTTATTCTACTTGGAATTCATTGTGTTCTTAGGTGCATAAATAAATTTTTTTCCTCAAGTTTAAAAATTATTTGGCCATTATTTCTTCAAATAGTCTTTCTTTCCTTTTCAGTCTCATCTCCCTTTCTGGGACAACCATTCTGCATATTTCTGAGACTTTCTTCCTTTTTGTTCATTCCTTTACTTTATATTCTTCAGAATATATTGTCTCGTTTGGCCTATCTTTGCTCTTGCTGATTCTGTCTTCTGCCTGTTTAAATCTGCTTTAGAGCCTTTAGTTATTTTTTTCATTCCAGTTATTATACTTTCAAATGCAGAATTACTATTTTATATTATTTTAAAATTCCTATGTCTTTATTTATACTCTCTATTAGGTAGGATATCATATTCATACTTTGCACTAGTTCTCTTTTTTTTTTTTTTTTTTGAGAGGTTTTCGCTATAGGGCGCGTGCGCTCGCCAGACAGACAGACAGAGACATAGAGACAGAAAGCGAGAAATCATCCCCCAGGGGGGATGGCCACGCCACAATCCCTTCTCCTCCATTCTCCTCTCGGGATCTTGGGCACACACGCACACACGCCTGGTGTGAGTTTAAGCCACTGGGTCCGGGACTCAAACCGCAGTCAGTAACATGGGAGTTCAGCGACATAGCCATTATGCTAACTGCTGGTTCCTCCTTTAGTTCTTTAGAGAAAACTTTATTTCTTTGAACATATTTTTAAAATATTTAAAATCTCCATCTAATATGTCTTCTCTCTCGAAGCTTCCTCAGTTTCCACTGATGGCTCTTCTTCCTCGTATGGGCCATACTTTGTTTCTTAGCATTTCTCCTATTTTCTGTTGCAACCTAACACATTTTAAATAATTTAATGTAAAAATTTTAGAAGTCAGTTTCTTTCCCAAGGATTTGTTTTTGCTGTATGTGATTTTTGATGATTATTTCTTTAGCTATATTAATGAACTAATTCTGTAAAATATGTCATTTTATTGTGTGACCAATGAAATTTCTGCTTGGTTGGCTTAATAATCAGCTAATGATTAAACAGTGATTACCTTTCATTTTGCTTTGTTTTGAAGTTTTGCTATAGGGAGGGTGTGCTCACCGGAGAAAGAAAGAAAGAGTGAGGGAAAGTGAGAAATCACTCCCCATAGGGGGATAGACATACCACAATCCCTTCTTCATTCTCCTCTCAGTATTTTGGGCACACAAGCTGCCAGGCCCAGGACTGCAGTTGGCCATGTGGGAGTCCAGCACCTTCACCACCATGCCACTTGCTGGGCCCTCCTTTTCAGTTTATAATTCAGCATATTTTTTATCCCAGCTGTTATTACTACCTCAAGCCTTGACAATGCTTATTAAATTGTCACTGATTGGCCTGATAAATGATCTCCCAAGGAAAAGTTGTTTGTAATGGCTGAGGGGAAAGGTCAAATAAACAAAAGCCCTGCAAATAGGATTTTCCAAGGAATGGCCAAACAGCTAAAAAATAATTCTCTGCAGGACTTTTGGAAGAACTCTGACACTGTTCTGACTCCTAAATTGACTGCTAGGACGTTGGTTTTTAGCATGACTGCAAGACTGTGGCTTTTCAAAGATATAATAGAGGTTGGGGCAGGGAAATAAAAATAAGTCAAGCTTAAACTGTTAGAGAAATTTGAGGTCTGTTTATTCCCATTGTGGCAAAGAATTGAAGGACAAGGAGACAAGCTGAGCACAAGATTTACTGAGGGAAATAGAAATATGCCCACAAGATGCAACAGGCCAATATCAAGCAAGGCAAGCAGGTCTGAGAGAAATATGTTCCATAGACAGAACGGGCCATTGCCAAGGGAGGCAAGCAGGCGTGAGAGAGATAAGTTCCATAGACAGAATGGGACTTGCCAAGGGAGTCAAACAGCCCTGGTTTCTTCCCAGAATCCCCTTTTATTCTGTTTTAGATCATTTGTTTTATTGTTTGTTTGTTTATTGGAGAGATTTTTGCTATAGGACGTGTGAGCTCGCTGGAGAGAGAGAGCGAGAAATCACCACACCACCACCACCACTACCACCCCCTCCCCTCTCCCCCCGGAGATGGCCACACTGCAATCCCTTCTCTTCCATTCTCCTCTTGGGATATTAGGCATGCACATATACATGTCTGGTATGAGTTTTAAGCCTCCAGGTCCGGGACTACTTGGAAGTCCAGCGACATAACCACTATACCATCTGGGGTCGCTGTTTATTTTTTGAATGCATTTATTAGAATAAAAAAACTGCTGAATGGGTTTACAAACTGATTCATTGATTCATGATTTTCAATGACATTTCTAGAACAGCAGAACAAAACGATGCAAAATATATAAAGAATAAAGAAAATGAAAAAGTTGTACCAGACAGTGTTTTGAAAAAAAGCTGCCTTAGCAATATTGGTGCAGAGACCAAAAGGAACAATTCATTCTGACTATGTGCCAAGAAGGAATAGCAACGATGTCCCTAAACAGAGCCTAGAAAAACATAAAGGTAAAGCTGACAACAATAAGGACAAATGGAAAAATCCACATATGCCTCACACCCACTCTCCACCACCAGCTTTCTATTTTATTCTAAAATGCAGTATGTGTCCTTAGACCTCCTTTGACCTGTTAAATTATTTTCTTTAGTTTGTTCCACGTTCTTGTTTTCTGTAGTTCTTATGCTGCAGAGTTATTTTGCATAATACAGATAGTCTAGTCGTATAGTCGCTCCTTAAAGTTTCTTTGTGTGGGACCAATAGATGGTGTAATGGTTATGTGGTTGTACTCCCATGAAGTCAACCACATTTTGAGTCCTGGACCTGGTGACTTGAAACTCACACCGGGAGCATGTGGGTGAATGCCCAAAGTCTCAAGAGGAGGAGAAGGGATTGCAGCATGGCCATTTTCCCTGGGCTTGGGGGAGGAGTGATTTCTCGCCTTCTGTCTCTTTGTCTTTCAGACAAGCACATATCCCCTATAGCAAAAATCTCTCTTAAAAAAAATGTTTAATTGTGCTCCGGGCTAGTTTCCTGACCTATTTCTGTCTAACCAATGTTATAATTAGTAGTAACACCCAACAAAACAAGAAAGACATGTTTTTCTTGAATAAGTGCTCCCAAAATTCTTACAAGCCTGTATTTGATTTTCAACGTTTTTGAAACTTGATTTTTTAATTTTTATTTTATTATTATGATATCCAATTTACATATAGTAGTTGTACAAATTTACGGGGTAAATGTGACTTTTCAAAAACATGAGTACATGGTGTGATGATCAAATTGGGGCAGTAAATATATCCACCATCTAAAACATTAATCATTATTTTGTGTCGTGCCCATTCAAACGCACTCTTCGATTCTGAAATACACATTGAATTGTCTCCAACTATAATCTACCATATTTGTGTTGTAGTCCTCTCTTGCATCTGTTAACGAAACTCTCCCCCTTTTCCCACCCCTTTCCTACTTTCAGCTTCTGTTATGCACCATTACTCTCTACTTCTATGTAATTGAATCTTTTGAGTTCCAGTAATGAGAACCTACAGTATTTGTCTTTCAGTGCCTGGTTTATTTAGCTTGGCATTATTTCCTCTATGTTCATGTTGCCTCAGATGACTGGGTTTCATCCTTTTTATGGTTCAGTGATATTCCATTGTGTGTATATATCACATTTTCCTTATCCATTCATAAGTTATTGGGACATTTAGGTTGATTCCATATCAGTTATCATGTATAATGTTGCAAACAATATGAGAATGTTTATAAACCACCATACTGATTTCCTTTCACTTGAATGTGTACCCGTAGTGACATTACTGCATCAAAAGGTAATTCTATTATTAGTCTTTTGAAGGACCTCCATACTCTTTTCCATAATGGCTGTATAAACTTACATTCTCACTAACAATGCACAAAGGTTCCTCTCTCTTTACATCCTCACCAACATGTCTTATTCTTTGTGTTCTTGGAAATAGCCATTCTCCCTGGGGTGGAAACCCACTCAGGTGAAAATCTCATTGTGGTTTTGATTTACATTTCTCTGACTATTAGTAGTGATAAGCATTTTTTTCATGTGCTTGTTGGCCATTTGTATGTTTTCTTCTAAGAACTATCTGTTCAGATCAATTGCCCTTTTTCAATTGGATTATTTCAGAGTTCTTTTGCTTATGAGCTATTTGAGTTCCCTATATATTCTGATTACTAATTCCTTGTTGGGTGTGTAATATACAAATATTCTCTCCCATTCTATAGGTTGTCTCTTAATTATTGTTTCCTTTGCTGTACAATACTTTTTTATTTTGATGTAATCACATTTATATATTTTTTGCTGTTGTTGCCTAGGCTTTTAAAGTCTTTTTTTAATAAATCGTTGCCTAGACCAATGTCATAAAGCATTTCCCCTATGTTTTCTTCTAGTAGATTCGTGGTTTGGGGTATTACATTTAAGACTTTAATTCATTTTGTAATTGTTTTTCTGTGTTTTGAAAGACAGAGGTCTAGTTTCATTTTCTGCACATGGATATCCAGTTTTTTCAACATCATGTACTAAACTGACTCCTTTCTCCACTGAATAATCTTAGGACTTTTGACAAGGTCGATTGGCTATGTATTTGTGTATTTGTTCCTGGGTTCTCTATTCTGTTCCACTGGTCTGTGTCTATTTTTGTGACAGTACCATGCAGTCTTGACTATTATAGGTTTATAATATATTCCAAGTAAAATAGTGTGGGGTCTTCAATTTTATTCCTTTTGCACAGTATTGCTGTGGTCATTCAGGGTCTTTTGTAGTTCCATACAAATTTTACCACAGTTTTTCCTATTTCTGTGAAGAGTGCCATTGGTATTTTAAAAGTTATTGCATTGAATGTGTAGATCATTTGGGGCATTACTGACATTTTAACAATTTTAATTCTTTCAATTGATAAACATGGAATGCTTTTCCACTTTAAAATGTCTTCTTCAATATCTCTCATCTGCATTTTATAGTTTTGATGGTAGAGGTCTTTCATATCCTTTGTTAAATTATTCCTAGACATTTTACTTTTTTGACTAGCTATTATAAATAAAATTGTTTTATTAATTTCTTTTTCAGCTACTTTATTGCTGGTACATAAGAAGGCTACTGACCTTTGTGTAGGTTTATTTTGTATCCTACAAATTTATTAAATTTATTTATCAGTTCTAATAGTTTTTTTTGGTGGAGTCTTTGGGGAGGGGTTATGTATATGACCAATTTGGATGCCCTTAATTTCTTTCTGTTGCCTAATTGCTTTAACTAGGAATTCTAGTATAATGTAGAATAGGAGTAGAAAAGCAGACATCAGGACCAGCAGATGGCATCATGGTTAAGGTGCT
>NW_006203737.1:1086977-1099477 GCF_000334495.1 Tupaia belangeri chinensis | reverse complement strand
ATGGTCACGCTGCAATCCCTTCTCCTCCATTCTCCTCTCGGGATCTTGGGCACGCACGCACACGCGCCCGGCGTGAGTTTTAAGCCACCGGGTCTGGGACACGAACCGCGGTCAACTACATGAGAGTCCAGCGACATAGCCATTATGCTAACTGCTGGTTCCCTCTGAGTATGTATTTACAGATGAAGAGAATTTCTTGTAGGCAGCATATAAGGAGGCTTTTGTTTTTATACAGTCTAGATCTTTTGTTTGAAGAGTTTGATCTGCTTACATTCAAAGTTATTATTGATAGGTGCATACATACCTCTGTCATTTTGTTGGGGATCTTTTTTAGTTGCTTTTTCTTTCCTTTGTTTATTTTTTTTTTCTTCTATTATTATCATGATGGTTGGGCAGTTTTCTATAGTAATAGGACTTGGTTCTTCTCTCTCATTTATATGGTTGCTCTACTGGTGACTTTTATACTTTTCACAGTGGTCTTTATCTTCCTTTCATTTTTTTTCATTTTCAATTGTGAGGCTCTCTTAAGGATTTCTTGAAGAAGCAGGAGAGTACTGGTGAATTATCTCAGTTATTACTTGTCTGGCAAAAATTTTATTTCTCCTTTAATTCGGAAGGATAACTTTGCCAGGTGTAACAGTCTTGGCTGGATGTTTTTTCCTTTCAAAATTTCGAATATATTGTCCCATTCTTTTCTGGCCTGTAAGGTTTCTGCTGAGTTTACTTCCACTCCAATGAAGTTTCTTTTACATATGACTTGACACCTTTCTCTTGATATTTTTGTAATCCTTTCTTTATCTTTGACTATTTTTTTTCTTTTTTTGGAGAGTTTTTTGCTATAGGGCACGTGCGCTCACCAGACAGACAGAGAGACAGAAAGCAAGAAATCACCCCCCAGGGAGGATGGCCATGCCGCAATCCCTTCACCTCCATTCTCCTCTCGGGATCTTGGGCACGCACGCACACGCGCCTGGCGTGAGTTTTAAGTCACCGGGTCCGGGACACGAACCTCGGTCGACTACGTGGTAATGACATAGCCATTACACTAACTGCTGGTCCCTTTATCTTTGACTTTTGACAGCTTGACTATAATATGCCTCAGAGGAGATTTTTTTTATGTTGTATCTATTTGGAATTGTTTGTATTTACTGAATTTAGATGTCCATACTTTTTCCCGGGCTTGGGAAGTTTTTAGTTATTATTTCATGAAATAGGGTTTATATTTCCTTGCCTATCTCTGTCCCTGCTGGAATGCCCATTATGCAAATATTTGATCACTTTATGTTGTCCCTAAGATTGTATATCTTTCTTCATTTTTAAGAAATTTTTGTCTTTCTTTTTGTCTGACTGGTTTAATTAAAAAGTTCTGTTTTTATGTTAGAGATTCTTTTTTGTTATTGTTATCTTTTTAAAATTATATTTAGTCATTCATTTATTTTTAATTTGGCAGAGAGACACACAACACACACACACACACACACACACACAAAGAGAGAGAGAGAGAGACAGAAAGAGGGGAAGTGAGAAAGTAAGCCACCAGGTCTGGGACTTGAACCATGGTCAGCCATGTGGGAGTGTCCAGCGCCTTAACCACTATGTCACCTGCTGGTTCCCCTTATGTGAGAGATTCTTCTGTGTTTGATCGAGACTGTTGTTGCTTTCCACTGTATTTTTTTTAATTTCATGTATTGACTTCTTCATTTTCAGGATTTATTTTAATTTTTTTAAGATGTTTACCTCTTCATCAAATTTCTCATTCACATCATGGATTGTTTTTCTGATTACTTGAATTATTTGAATTATTTCACATTTCATTAAGTTTATTTAAGATAATATTTCCAAATTTTTTATCTGTCAATTCTTAAATTTCCTCTTTTTAAGAGTTTTGGAGCCAGCAGATGACATGGTAGTTAAGGCACTGGATCACCACATGGCTTACCGTAGTTTGAGTCCCAGACCTGGTGGCTTGCTTTTTCACTTTCTTTATCTCTCTCTCTGGTGTGTGCATATGCCTTATAGCAAATTTTAAACTAATAATAAATAAATAAAAACAAATAAATCGTTCTTTAAAAAAAAAGAGTCATTACTAGACAATTATTGTGCTTCTTGGGAGGGGGACATGTGTCTTGATTTTTTTTTTAATGTTTCTTGTGTCTCTGAATTGATATCTGGGCATCTTGTGGAACAATCATCTCTTCCTATTTTGTTTAGTATCTTTTCCAGTGAATGACTTTTTCCTGAAAATATGTTTTCCAGTGTCATTTGGGTAGATTTCTTTAGTTCTGGTTTTGCGTGGGTACAGTTATGAAGTCTCTGCATAATTTCTTCAGCTATACTCAACCTCAGCAGTCTCTGCAAGTGCCTCAGCTGTCTGGTCTGCAATTGTCTGTAGTAGCAGTATTGCATTTTTTGGGGGGGCAGGGCTGCTGGTTGGGTCAGGTGATCCCTCATAGTGTCAGGAGTTTGGGAGCTGGTACACAGTTTCTACACAGTGCACACCTACAAAGGAGCCTCTGGGGACTGCCACTGCTCACAATTCCTATTGAATACTTTCAAGTCCCATTGGTCCTACAAGAGAGGGAGCACTCTCTCATGCATTGGCAGAGGCCAGTGCCTTCTGTCTATAGTCCCTACAGGCAGGAAAGCTCAAGACCCAGTGACACTATAGGAAAGGGAACACTTTATCCCACCTTGGCAGAAGCCAATAGTGTCAACCCAAGGTTCTTAGTAAGTGCATTCAGGTCCCAAAGACAATGAGAGAGAGTGCACTTTTTCCTGTGTCATCAGAGGCCAGTAGAGTCAGTGCACAGTCTCTAGTGAGCATACAAGTATTCCCGAATGTACCACTGAGTGTAGCTGGGACTGTAGTTCTTTTTATTCCTTTTTTTTTCAGATATTTTTGCTATAGGGTGCATGTACTCACCAGAGAGACAGAGAGAGCAAGAGACAGAAAGCAAGAAATAACCCCACAGAGGGAATGGCTATGCCGCAATCCCTTCTCCATTCTCCTCGGGATTTGAGGTACACATGCACACATGCCTCGCATGCATTTTTAAGCTGCCAGGTCTGGGACTTGAATCATGGTCTTCTACGTGGGAGTCCAGCAATGTGACCATTACACTATCTGCTGAATCACAAAAGAATTACATCCCAGGATTGTAATTCTTATGTTATGTCACTTGTGCGTGCATGATGGAACGAACGTCTATGGAATCTTGGGAATATGGAGATAGAGGGGTCATTGGCCCTCAGTTCAGGTGCAGTTCAGCAGTGGCTTTGCTCTCAAAATGGTGTCATACTGTAACTGTTTGGGGCTGGGGTGGGGAGCTCCCTGCATATATTTCTTTCTTGGGGTCATGCAGCCTTGTAGGTATCCCTACACTGGGCTCAGGGCCTATAGGAACTATGAGATTCTCCAACAGGGAACTGTTGTCCTCATTGCAATAGACACCACTTTCATTTACCCTTTCCTAGCAATAGGGAGTTTCTCCTGATCAGTGCTTCACTTTTCCCACTATGCTGCTATCTCAAGTCTTTATGTTTCTAAAGGCTTCAGCCATTTCTCTATTAAATTCTAGCAGGTTCTTAATTTGGATTAAATCTATTACTTAACATGGTCTTTGTGGAAGGGATAAGTGCTGGGTTTCTATAGATGGCCATATTTGCTCCTCTCTCTAAGCGATTTTGATATTTTACATTAGTCTCCTTTTTTTCTTTCTTTGGATAACACTTTTATGGAGAAAACCACTAATGGATGCCCTTATATTACTATTACCAGCTCCAGCAATATCACTATTATTTACTTTAACATTCTCTTGTCTTTGTAATTACATTGAGTTTCTCATAGTTTTCATTATATAGAATCTCAGCTCTTTTGTCAAGTTTATTTCTAAATATTGAATCATCAGAAAACTCATGATGCATTTTTGTGTAGAAAAACATAGGAAAATATGTCATGAGTTTCCCAACGACCTAATATTTTATTCTTTTTTATACTACTGTAAAGGGAATTGTTTACTTTCTTTTTTAGATAGTTTATTGTCAGTGTATTGAAATGTAACTGATTTCTGTATGTTAATTTTGTATCCCTCAGCTTTACAAATTGATTAGTTCTAATAGCTTTTTGGTGGAGACTATCTTTTTCTATATGTCTAGTCATGTCATTTGCAAACTGAAATAGTTTCAGTTTTTCCTTTGTCATTTGGGTGACTTTTACATATTTACAACTTATTTTACTTATTTTGCCTAATTGCTCTGCTTAGGACTTTCAGTACTAAGTTTAATAGAAGTGGTAAGAGTGGGCACTCTTGGGGGCCAGCCGATGGCATGGTGGTTAAGGTGCTGAACTCTCACATGGCTGGCCATGTTTTGAGTCCTGAACCTGGTGACTTGCTTTCTCACTTTTCCTCTCTCTCTCTCTCTCTCTGGTCAAATTAAAAAATAATAATCATAAATAAAATTAAATAAATAATCCTAAAAAAAGAGTAGGCACTCTTGTTTTATTCATTATTGAATTTGATGTTAACTGTGAGCTTATTATATATGGCCTTTATTATGTTCCTATATATACCTTTTATACCTACTTTGTTGAGCATTTTGATCATGAAAGGTTGTGGAGTTTTGTAAAATGTTATTAAGACTGATCAATGTTTATCTTTCATTATGTCAATGTGGTGTGTCATTTTATCTCTTGCATCCAAGAGATAAATCCCACTTTATAGTAGTGTGTGATCCTTTTTTTAGGTTTTTGCCATAGGGTATGTGCACTCACCTGTCAGAGACAGACAGTAAGATGGGGAATGAGAAATCACTACCCAGCAGGGATAGCCACACTTCAATCCGTTTTTCCTCTATAATCCTCCTGAGATTTTGGGCATGCACACACACGCACACGTACCCTGTGTGATTTTCAAGTCATCAGGTCCGGGACTCAAACAATGGTCAGCCATGTGGGAGACTAGCACCTTAACCACCATACCACCTGCTGACCCAATGTATTATCCTGTTGATGGGCTGTTGATTTTGGTCTTCTTATTTTTTTTAAGGATTATTTGCATTTAGAGGGCAGCAGGTGGTGTGATGGTTATGGGCACTGCACTCCCACATGGCCAATCAGGGATCGAGTCCTGAACCAGGTGGCTTACTTTCTCACTTTCTCTCTCTCTCTCTCTCTCTCTGTGTATGTGTGTCTTGCTGTGTGTCTTATCATTCTGCCCCTCTCTTGTCAAATTTAAATAAATAAGTAAATACATTTTTTAAAAAAGAATTATTTGCAGTTGTGTAATTTAGCCTGTAATTTTATTTTCTTATACTGTCCATATTTGACTGTGCGATGAGGTGTAATGCTGGTCTCATAAAATAAGGTCAGAAATACACCTTCCTTTTCAGTATTTTTGGAAGAGCTTGAGGAGACGTGTCATTAATTCTTTAAATATTTGGTAGAATTCACCAGTGAATTCATCAAGTCCTATGTTTTTGTTTGTTGGAAACTTTTTGATTATTGCTTCAATAACAATTAGTTTATTGAGATTTCCCATTTCTTCATAATTCAGTCTTATTAGGTTGTATGTGTTTAGGAATTTACCCATTTCTTCTAAGTTATCCAATATGTTGCCATACACTTGATCATAGGAATCTCATAATCCATTGTATATCAGTGTTATCAATTGAAATGTCTCTTCTTTCCTTTATAATTTTACATTTTTCTTGGTAAGTCTGGTGAAATATGTATCTATATTGCTTATCTTTTAAAAAGAAATTGTTGATCTTTTCAATTGTCTTTTTAGTTTCGTTTATTTTTTTTCTGTGCTAATCTTTGTTATTTCCTTCCTGTTGCTAACTTTGGGTTTAGTTTGTTATTTTTTCTAGTTCTTTGAGCTGTAAAGTCAGGTTGTTACAGATCTTTTTTTTTCTTTTCTTTTCCCTTGTCATCATTTATCACTACAAACCGTCCTCTCAGAATTGGTTTTACTGCATCTCTTAAGTTTGGATATGTTGTGTTTCCATTTTCATTTGTCTCAAGATTTTTTTTCTCTTTTATTTTTTGGAGAGGTTTTTCCTATAGGGCACATGCGCTCTCCAGAAAGACAGAGAGAGACAGAGAGACAGAAAGTGAGAAATCAACCCCCCCCCAGGGCGGATGGTCACGCCACAATCCCTTCTCCTCTATTCTCCTCTTGGGATCTTGGGCATGCATACACATGCGCCCAGCGTAAGTTTAAGCCACTGGGTCCGGGACTCGAATCGCAGTCGACTACATGGGAGAGTTCAGCGACATAGCCATTACGCTAACTGCTGGTCCCTCAAGATACTTTTTGATTTTCATTTTCATTTTCTTCTTTGACGTGTTGTTTGTTCAGCATTGTGTTGTTTAATTTCCACACATTTATGAATTTTCCAAAATTCTTCTTTTACTGAGTTCTAGTTTCGTGCCATTGTGGTCAGAATATATGTGATTTCAATTTCCTTACTTTGGTTAGGACTTGTTTTGTAGCCTAATGTGTGATCTGTCTTATAGACTGTTTCTTGTGTGCTTGATAAGTATGTGTATTCTGCTGCTATTGAATAGAATGTCTCTATATATGTCTCGTAGGTCCATTTGATCTATACTCTGGTTCAAGTTCAGTGTTTTCTTATTGATTTTCTGTCTCGATAATCTATCCATAGTGAAAGTGGGGCGTTGGTGTCCCCTTTAATTATTGTTTTGCTATCTACTTCTCTCTTCAGTTCTGTTAGTATTTGCTTCATATAGTTGGGTGCTGCAACATTGGAGGCATATATATTTATAATTGTTAGGACATCTTGATGAGCTAATCTCTTTATCATTAATAGTGACTTTATTTGTCTCTTGCAAGAGATTTTTTTAAAGGTGTGGAGCTCATTTTAGACTTACAAAAGAGTTGCAAAATAGCACAGAGTCCCCTTACATCCTTCTTCCTGCTTCACTGAATGTTAGTTAACGTATTGTATACTCATAGTACAATTTTTCCACATGCATAGAGATGATTATGGTTTTTTATATTGTTATATGGATATAGTATACTGCTTAAATTGGCTTTCATATGTTAAGTTTACATAACTAAGATAAATTCCACTTCATAATAGTGTGTGTGTGTGTATGTGTATATATAGATAGATAGAGAGAGAGAGAGAGAAATTTGCTATGGGGTCTGTGCAATTGCCAGAGAGACAAAGAGACAGTGAGACAAAGTGAAAAATCATTCCCCAGGGGGGATTGCCATGCAGCAATCTCTTCTCCTCCATTCTCCTCTCAGAATTTTGGGCACGCATGCACACACACACTCACACACACACACACGCCCAGGGTGAGATTTAAGCCACGGACTCCAGGACTCAAACCATGATCAACTACATGGGAATGGGAGTCCAGCAATGTAACCATTACACCTTCTGCTGATCCCAGTGTATAATTTTGATAAGGCGCTGGATTTAATATGCTAGCATTTGAGTATTTTTATGCTCATTTTTTTTGGAGAGGTTTTTGCTATAGGGTGTGTGCACTCTCCAGAAAGACAGAGAGAGACAGAGAGACAGAAAGTGAGAAATCACCAATCACCGCCCCCCCCCAAGGTAAGTGGCCACGCCACAATCCCTTCTCCACCATTCTCCTCTTGGGATCTTGAGCACACATGCACACGTGCCCAGCATGAATTTAAGCCATTGGGTCCAGGATTCGAACCGCAATCAACTACATGGGAGTCCAACAACATAGCCATTACTCCAACTGCTGGTCCTTATGTTCGTATTTCCAAGAAATACTGACCTTATAGTTTTTATGTTGTCTTCATCTTATTTTGGCACCAAGATAATTCTGTATTTATAAAATGAGTTGAGATATGTTTCTATACGTTTTAAAAAATTTTGTGAAGAATTGCTGTTAATTATTTTTAAATAATTATTTTATTTAACTTTATTTATTTACTTACTTATTTTTAATTTAGCCAGAGAAGCAGAGTGAGCGAGCGAGTGAGCGAGCGAGAGAGAGAGAAAGAGAAAACAAGCCATCAGGTCCAGGACTCAAACCATAGTGGACCATGTGGGACTCCAGTGCCCTTAACCACCATGCCACCTGCCAGCCCCGATATTAATTATTTTTAAAAGCATTTCATAGAAATTAGTGAGAAAGCCATCTGATAATGGTTTCATTGTGGGTAGGTTTCTTTTTTATTAATAATTAAATCTCTTTACTTGTCGTAGACATATCACATTGGTTTTTTGATGATTTTTGGTAGTTTGCCTCTAGAAATCTTACCATTTCATCTATGCTGCTTCATTTATTGGCATATCATGTTAATAGTACTCCTTTATAATCCTTATTTCTAGAAGGTCAAAAGTAATGTTTCCTCTTTCATTTCTGCTTTTAGTAATTTGTGTCTTATCTTTCAGAGTAGCTAAAAATTTGCCAGTTTAGTCGAAACTTTTTTTTTTTTGAGAGAGAGAGAGAGAGAGAGAGAGAAAGAGAGAATTTTGCTATTAGGGCACATGTGCTCACTAGAGAGACAGAGAAAAAGAATATGGCCATGTATTTCCTTGCTGGGGTTTATTATTATTATTGTTTTGGACTACTTTTTTTTAAGTATTAAAAGTAGAGTATTGAAGTGTCCAAATATTGTTGATTTATCTATTTCTTCCTTCAATTTTTCAATTTTTGCTCCATGAATTTTGATGCTGTCATTAGGTTTATAAATATATATATAATTGTATCTTTCTATTGGATTGACTGTTTCACCATTATAAAATGTCCCTATCTTTAGTAACATTTTTGTTTTAAAGTCCTTTTTGTCTGATTTTAGTATATCCTTTCCAGTTTTCTTTTGACTGATTGTACAATTTGTCATCCTCTATCTTTTCTGTTCAATATATTTTTACATAGATTTGAATGCAAATTATGCCTCTGTGGATATAGTTGGACAATGTTTTTATGCTGTCTAATTATCTCCAACTTTTTATTGGACTTTTTAAATGATCACATTTAATGTTATTAATGATAGTTTGATTTAGTCTTGCCATGTTACATTTGGTTTGTTTCTAGGTGTCTTGTGTATTTTTACCTTTTATTTATCTTTTACTCTTTTACATTAAGTAATTTCCAGTGTAGCATTTTAATGTCTTCTTTTTTAAAAAAATGGGAAACAGAGGGAAGAAGGCAGAGAGAGAAAAAAAAAATACCCCTGCCTTAACTGCCTAGTTTGCTAGGGTAACATTGCCATGCCCAACATGTTTTTTGGTTTTTTTTTTTTTTTTCTCTTTTTGGAGAGGTTTTTGCTATAGGGCACAGGCACTCGCCAGAAAGACAGTGTGAGACAGAGAAACAGAAAGCAAGAAATCACCCCCCAGGGAGGATGTCCACACCACAATCCCTTCTCCTTCACTCTCCTCTCAGGATTTTGGTCATGCACAAACACGCACTCAGTGTGAGTTTAAGCCACTGGGTCTGGGACTTGAACCATGGTTGACTACATGGGAGTCCAGCAACATAGCCATTACGCTAACTGCTGGTCCCTGCCCAGCATGTTTTAGGTTGGACTGGGATCCAAACCCAGGACCTCCATTTGGCTTCAGCATCATACATTAACACCCTTCCACTTGTGCCACTTGCAGCTGGACCATTATTTTTTTATTATTATTATATGTTTTTTAGTTGTTTCCTTATTGGCAATACTAGGGCTTACCATATACCTCTTATGTTATCAAAATATACTTCAGATATATACTAACTTAATTTCAGTAAGAAACAGAGACATTACTCTTACATAATTCTGTTCTTTTTCTTCCTTTTACAGTATTATTTGTATGCATATTACCTTTAAAATTTGAAAAACACAGCAACAAATTGTTGTAATTTTAACTTGATGTAATTTTATGTCTTTTTAAAAAGCTGAGAGGATAGGAGAGCAAGTTTATATTTATAACTTTTATTACATTAATCTTACTTCAGCTCCTTTTTGTTTTTTTCTATCCTTTCAGGATTCAGGTTACTATCTAGAATAATTTCCTTAGCTCCTTAGATCTTTGCTCCTACCTACGTCCTTTGTCCTGTTACTAGCAAATATGCTACATTCCTTCCTATATGGTATATGGTCAGTCATATGTTGTCACATTTTTCTACTACTGGTCTTTAGATCAGTTCAGACGAAATAGGAGGATGAATCATGTTACATCAGTAATACAACACTGTGTGAGGCTGACCCACATAGAAAAGTTTCAGGTTTGCATCTGGAGACCTCCCTGAACATGCTAGTAGCACTCATGTCCACGATCCAGCACTGGCTAATTGTATGGGTAGATCACAGCATAACGACACTGCATGAAAGGCCTACCTCTCAGTCTTTTGTTCTCTCTTACTCATAGAAGAAATAAGTGGACTAAAAAAAAATGTATCCATTTATATTGTCTTTTATAGTTTAAAAAATACCTTTATAGGTGTCCTTTGTATTTGTAGGCTGGTATTACTATCTGGAGTAATGAACTTCTTTTAGTATTTCTTCTTAGGTGGGTCTGCTGGCAAAATTCTCCCAGAGAATGTCTTCATGCTTCTTTCACTTTTGAAAGATAATTTTTCTGGATTAGAATCCCACATTGATGGATTTTTTTAAACTTATATTTAATCACTGTACATCTTTACAGTGTACAATATGGTCTTTCCCAGCCTGAATACAGTGCATAGTAATCAAGTCAAAGGCATTGCCATATACATTTTCATTAACAGATAATTTTTTATTTTTGTGTCTATTAAATGTTTTGTTTGTTTTTTCCCCAATCCTCTCCCTCCCGTCTCTTATTATCCACTCTCAATTAACCCCTCCTATGGTATCTCTAGTATCTGCAGTTGCCCTCCCTGCTATTTACCTTCCAATCTTTCAGTTTCTGCTGTAGAACACAGGCATTCAGTATATATTAAGTGGGGACATACAATGCGTGCCTATTCTGGCTTGCTCCTCTTAGCATTAAATCTCCCATATTCATTTACTTTGTATCAAATATCAGGGTCTCACTTTTTTATGGCTGAGTAGTATTCCAAAGAGTAACTATGCCACATTTTTTCAATCCCCTTGTCTGTTCTTCGACATTTGGGTTGATTCCATGTCCTAGCAATTATAAATAATGCTGCAATAAATACAGATGTGCAAGTGTTTTTCTGACAGTTTTCTTATCCTCTGGGTAGATACCTAAAGAGTAGGGAACCAGCAGTTAGCGTAATGGCTGTGTCACTGGACTCCCACGTAGTCGACCGCGGTTCGTGTCCCGGACCCGGTGGCTTAAAACTCACGCCGGGCGCATGTGCGTGCGTGCCCAAGATCCCGAGAGGAGAATGAAGGAGAAGGGATTGCGGCGTGACCATCCCCCCCCGGGGGGGTGATTTCTCGCTTTCTGTCTCTATGTCTCTCTCTGTCTGTCTGGCGAGCGCACGCGCCCTACAGTGAAAATCTCTCTCAAAAAAAAAAAAGAGGAGAATTACAGGGTCATATGGTAGTTCTATTTGTAGAGGTTGGTTTTTGTTTTGTTTTGTTTTTAAGAATTACTCTATTTCATTTTATTATTATTTATTTATTTTTAATTTTGCTATAGGGCACATGTGCTCACCAGAGAGAGACAGAGAAAGCCAGTCGCTAGGTTTGGGACTCAAACTGTGGTCAGCCATGTGAGTGAGAGTCCAGCATCTTAACCACCATGCCACCTGCTGGCCCCATATTTGTAGGTTTTTGAGGAACCTCCAAATTATTTTCTAATTTACATTCCCACCAAAAGTGTAGAATGGATTCCTTGACTGATAGTTGTTTTATTTTTCTTTAGGCATTTTGAATATGTTATCCCACTGCCTTCCACCTTCCATTTTTTCTGAATAAGCCACCTATTTATTTATTGGTGGTTCTACTCTATGTTGTGGGCCCTTTTTCTCTTGCTGCTCTTGGAATTTTCTCCTCTTTGGCTTTCAGCATTTTGACTATGATGTGTCTCTTTGTGGATTTCTGCATTTATTCAATTTGTAGCTCATCGAATTTACTGGATGTGAAAATTATAGATTTTTCACACATTTATTGTCTGAATATTTATTTTACTTCTTTTTCTCTTTTGTCTCCTTCGGGCATTTCCCTTATATGGATATTTGTGTTCTAAGCAGTGTCTCACAATACTCTGACAATTCATTTTTCTTCATTCTTTTTTCTCTCAATTTATTGACTTGCATACTTACTAATATATCTTCAAATTTATAATTCTTTCTTCTGACAGTTCAAATCCACTATTGAGCACATGTAATTATTTTTGAGCTTTCAATGATTGGGCTTATTAACTCCAAATTTTCATTTGCTTCATTTTTATAATTTTGTACCCTTATTGATATTCTTTATTTGATGTTACCTTGTCATCATATCTTCCTTTCCTTTCTAATGCATGATTTCCTTTAGTTTTAACATATTTCTAATAGCTATTTTTTTTTAAATCTGGTTGCTCTCAGAAGCACTTTTTTTTTTTTGGAG
>NW_006203737.1:1071113-1086795 GCF_000334495.1 Tupaia belangeri chinensis | reverse complement strand
GGACGCGGACGGCGGCGGTCGACTACGTGGGAGTCCAGCAACATAGCCATTACGCTAACTGCTTAGTTCCCAGAAGCACTTTCTTTAGTATTCTTTTATTCCAGTGTATGGGTCGTGCTTTCCAATTTCTTTGCAGGTTTTGTTAGTTTTAGTTGGAAACTAGACTTTTAAATAATTTTTGGGGAGTGGTTTTTTTTTGCTATAGGGTGTGTGCGCTCACCAGACAGACAGAGAGAGACAGAGAGACAGAAAGCGAGAAATCACCTCCCCACCCCAGGGGGGATGGCCACATCGCAATCCCTTCTCTTCCATTCTCCTCTCGGGATCTTGGGCATGCGCCTGGCATGAGTTTAAGCCACCAGGTCTGGGATTCGAACCATGGTCGACTACATGGGAGTCCAGTAACATAGCCATTAAGCTAACTGCTGGTCCTTAAATAATATATTTTAACAACCCTGAGTACCTGCCCCCTTCCAGGGCTTTTTATTATTTATTTAGTGATTTGTTGTATTATTTTAATAATGTCTACACACACACACACACACACTCATAATGCTGAGTTTCTGGTGTTATTTCTCAAGGAGGCATAGTTTTTGGTATGTCCAAAACCACCCTGAATGATAGTGTCTCTGGCAGAGTTCTCTTTGTCACTTTTCATGGCCATATTCAGATGCTATGCTTTACTAATCAAATTTGGACTTCTTTGCAGGAATAGTTCTATTTCTTTAAATTCATTTCTTCAGAGATAAATAGTGACAGGAAGAGACAGAGATGTAGGTACCACCAATGGTGTCTTCATGCCACAAATCCACCCTCAGTCTCATCTGGCCTAATCACATACATACGCACTAATCAGCATGTTCAGGGAGAATGCAGAAAATGAGCCCATGATCTTTCCCATGTGAGCCCATTTGTGTTACTCTGATACCACCACCTGGCCCAGAGTAGTTCTGTGGTTAGTATGTTAGATTTCTTCTGATTCTAGGCAGCCTCTTTCAACTGTTTCTTTCCTAGTTTCTCTATTTTTCTACCCATTTTATCATTGCCTGTGGAGCTTTGAGTTGGAAAATGTCACGCTCCTGTCAGGGAAAGGAACTCCTTACTCCTATGAAGCTCACTGAAAATCACTGATAATTGGCAGAGTAATAAGAGAAAGGGCATACAGATTTATTTTAATGTATATTTGTGTTGAGGGAGCCATATAAAATGTGACTCAAAAAGTAGCCAGATGGTTGTGACTTAAATAACCCCTTACAGGTGAGAGTTAAATGTGAGGGAACTAATGGGCTCACCGTTCAGACAATGGTTCAATTATTCTTTCTGAAACCTGAAGGAGACCGGAAGTTACCAAAGGGTGAGTGTCAAGGGATAAAACTGCACAGGAAAAAAGGTGATCTTATTATGCAGATAAAGTTTTTCTTTTTTTTGTTTTGTTTTATTTTTAATCTGTCTGAGCTGCCCTCAAAAGAATAGGAATCCTGAGTGTGGATACCATTAGTCTTTCTAGTCTCTAGTTGCCTGATGAAATAACTAGAAACGAGGTTTAAGACAATTGGATTTCCTGAGGAGTAAATCAATGGATTTCCTTATGTTGTCATGCCAAAAGATGACTTCCATTTATTCTTTTTTATGTCTGAATAGCAGTCCATTCTATGGATATACAACATTTTTTTCTATAGGGTACATGCACTCACCAGAGAGAGACACAGATAGAAAGAGAAAGTAAGAAATTAGCCTCCAGAGGAATGGCCACTCCACAATTTCTTCTGTTCCATTTTCCTCTTAAGATTTTGGGCACACATGCATGCAGACCCAGCATGTTTTCCAAATCCGGGTCCAAGACAACCATGCAGCCGGCCTTATGGAATCCAGCCTCCTTAACCTCCACGCCACCTGCAGGTCCCAACATATCTTTATCTTTGGTTCATCGAACATATTCAAAATATCTTACTTGATGCCTTTACCTAGTAAATCCAATATCTAGGCTTCCTTGGGAACAGTTTCTATTGATTTTTTTTTCTTCCTATATATGAGCCATACATTCTTATTTCTTTGTTTTTCTTATGTTGTTATTGCAGCATAAGAAATGTTGGACATTAAATATGGACATTTAAAATATTATAATGTGGTAACTCTGAAAATTAGATTCTCTCTTTCCTCTGGATTTGTTTTTGGTACTATTTATTATGGCGATTATTGTTTTTTTAGTGACTTTCCTAAAGTAATTGTGTAAAATACATATTATTTTTTAAAATTTTTATTTATTCCATAAGAGAAAAAAGGAGAGAGGAAGAGACAGTACCCCTGACAGGGTCTTGATGACATGTTCCACCCCACCAGAGCTTCATCCAGCCCAGATCATGGGCACACACATGCCTCTTGTGCTCAAAGAAGTCTCTGGACATGAACCAGCAGCTCTTATAAAGCATTACTCTTAACCACTGCATTACTGTCCAGCTCTTACAAAGTGTATGTTCTTTGTAAGTTTCCACTCCATTAGCTTAATGCTCAGCTTTTGTTTAAGAGATTACCTTAAAGTCCTGAAACCAAAAAATCTCCTTGTCTTTGCCAAAGGGCTGTTTGTCGGTATTGGGGCACATCATCATTTATTCAGGTAGTTTATAATTTTGCCATCACCTTCACTTATTGCTTGTACAGAGCTGCTTGTACAGAGCCTCAGGGTCTGTCAGAACTGAGAACGTAGGGCTTTCTTAAGTCTTTCCTAAGAAATCTCACAATCTTGGGAATATAGATGTATAAACAAACACATGCAGGTGTCCTTCTAGATAATAAGAAGTATGTTGGAGCTTTTCAAAGAGCTCGGGGACATCTTATTTCTCAGCACTTCCTTTTAAACTTTTCCCTTATTTTTACCCCCTCAATTGTTAGCTATTGCTTCAGGCAGCTGGGATGTTATAACATGTGCCAGTAAATGTTTTCCACAAATGTTCCTCAGGGAGGTCTTTTAGTACTGGTTGAACTCCAAGTCAGGTCAAATAAAGACTAACCTTTTGTGATGGATCTTCCAGGAAACAATCAGACAAATCAAATAATTCAAATTCTTTGGGTAACTGAAAAATCTTCTACTCTATTTTTCTACTTCCAGTACCAAGAGTGCCCGTTGTTATTTTTCAAGGCTACCACTGGTCTGGAAAGCAAGGGATGGGTAAAAGTTCAGTTCTTAACAATATTGAGACATTTTTCTCAAATAAATGTTTTTTGTGTTGTTGCAAGTCTTTTTTTTAATTATTTTAACTTTCTGTATTTGTTTATTTATGTATTTATTCATTTATTTTAATTTTACGAAAGAGAGAGAGAGAGAGAGAGAGAGAAAGTGAGAAAGCAAGCCACCAGGTCCAGGACTCGAACCACAGTCAGTCATGTGGGAGTCCAGCGCCTTTAACCACCTTGCCACCTGAGGGCCCCATTGTTGCAAGTCTTTAAGTTTTCATAGTTTTGAAAATGTTCGTCCTGTTTTCTCTAGTTTTTTATTTCTTTTATTGAGGGACGAATTTCTAGAATTTCTTACTCTGCAATATTTATAAATGTCATCCCCTCACTTTTTTTGCTTTAAATAACTTCGTTAGTATGTAAATTCCATCCCATTACTGGCTCTTTAGGTATACTTGCATTACTTTTTCAATTATTGAGCTTGGAAATACAACATGTCCCTATAACTTATCCCAAGCTACTAAATGTTAATTTTCAATTACTGCTCAGAACAAAAAATATATGAACCTTGCTACAGTATAATTTCATTTATCTATCTCTATCATTTCTATATTGTTGTCAAATAGATTACATGTGTATACATTATAAGGCTACTGATAGAATGTTAGTTTTTGCTTTAAATGGCAATATGTCTGTGTAAAGTTAATAGTAACGTAAAATAATTATCTACCTTCTACTTAGCTATATAGTCACCTACTATTTGTTGTACTCTTCTTCATTTCTTGCTTATGTGAATTATCTGAGGCCATTTGTTTTCAACCTAAAGGACTTGCTTTAAAGGACTTCTTTTTTTATTTACTATTTTAAAAGAATTATTTAATTTTACTTATTATTATTATTAATTTGCTATAGGATTATGCACACACCAGAGAGAGACAGAGACATACACACAGAGAGAGAGAGGGAAAGTGAGAAAGCAAGCCACCAGGTCTGGGACTAGAACTGCGGTTAGCCATATAGGAGTCATCTTAACAGCCATACCACCTGTCAGCCCTTACTTTTCAAATTTTATCATATATCATTTACATTTAATCATTATATATCTTTATAGTGTACAATATGGTTTTACAAAGCACGCATGCAGTGCATGACAACTGAATCAAAGATATCACCACATATATCATTTTCAACAGAGAACCTTACATTCTATGCCTGTTAAATGTTTTCTCCCTAAACCCCTTCCACCTACCTTTTACTATACACCCCCTCTCCTATACATTCTCTGGTATCTACACTTGCCCTGTCTACTATTGTATCTTTGAATCTTTCATTTTCTGTTGTAGCATTCAGATATTCAGTATATATTGAGAATATATTGAGAGGGGATATACAATGTTTGTCTTTTACAGTATGGCTTATTTGGCTTAACATTAAATCTTCTATATTCACCCAGTTTGTATCAAATGACAGGGTCTTATTGTTCTTTATAGCTGAGTAATATTCTATACTGTATATGTGCCACATGTTTTCAATCTAGTCATCAATTCTTGGACATTTAGATTGGTTCCCTTTCTTAGCAATTGGGATTAATCATGCAATATTCCTTTTCATTCCATCTCATTTTACTTCATACACAATGCAATAAAGCAAAAAAATTAAACAAAAGAAATTAAAAATTGAAAAAACTTTTTTTCTTAAAAATAACCTAACTGTCTAGACTCCCAAAATATTCAGACAAGAAGCCATTTTAAATCTGAGGTATGTCCTGGCCTGTTCTGGGAAGCTATGTCTAAACTCCATCTTTTAGATTCCCGAAATATTCAGACAAAAAGCCATTTTAAAGATGAGGTATGTCCTGGTCTGTTCAAGAAAGCTATGCTCTAAACTCCATCTTCTAGAATCCTGAAATATTCAGACAAGTGGAGGAGAGATTCTTGTCACAGAATGACCAGAAACCACCACAGAGGCACAAGAAATATGAGAAACCAAGAAAATGCCTGTCCCTCATCACCCACAGAGAGTACAGTAGAACTCTTGGAACTACCTGATAGAGAATTCGGAATATTCATAGTGACAAAACTAGATGCAAGAACTAAGAGATAATGAATTCCAGAAGATGCAGGAGAAAAGAGACAACGAGTTCCAGGAGGTGTTGAAGTTTTTCCATGATCTGCAAGAGGAAATACACACCATAAAAAAGAATAAAATGGAGCTACTACAGATAAAGGCTGCCATTCAGGAAATCAAAACCTCCCTCGAAAGTATTAAAAGCAGATTAGTCTCTGCAGAAAATCGAATCTTGGATGTGGAAAGCAAAACCTCTGATCTAGAAAAAAAATAAAGTAAAAAAAAAACAACAAAAAAAAAAACTGAGAAAAATAACCCCAAAAATGAGAATACTATATGAGAAATACTAGACAGCATTAAGCACCCAAACATTTGGATAATCAGTATCCCAGAAGGTGAGGAAACTAATAAGGGCATTGATAATCTATTCCATGAAATCTTGGAAGAAAACTTTCCAATCAAATATCCAGACCCAAGAAATACAAAATACCCCTAATAGAATCAACCCACGAAGATCTTCTCCAAGGCACATCATAGCCAGACTGTCCAAATCTATAGACAAAGACAAGATATTAAAATTGGCTAGAGAGAAATGTCAGATTATAAAGGTTATCCAATCAGGCTAACCTCAGACCTCTCATCAGAAACAATGTGTGCAAGGAAAGAATGGGAACATATATTCAAAGTGTTAAGTGAAAAACAGTTTCAACCAAAAATACTATACTTGGTAAGATTATCTTGCATATGGAAAGAAAGGATAAAAACATTCTCAGATAAACAAGACCTGAAAGAATTTGCCAGTAGCGGACCCACTCTTCAAGAAGTTCTGAAAGGAGTGCTCGACCAAGAAAACTAAAGACACATACAGAAATAAGAGAACAAAGGGCAACCAAGAAAATGACCTATTTAATGGTAGGGAAAAGGAATATCAATAATAACATTGAATGTTAACTTCCAAGATTTAAACGGAAAGATTGGAACACAGTAACTCTATTCCAACAGAATAGAGTTTAAACATAAGACTGAACTGGTGAAATAGAATTTTACGACTTTTGAGTGAAACATTACTGTTTTGTTTTTTTTTTTACTATTCTTTGTTTTCCCAATTTAAGCATTTACTTTCTTCTAAGTTGTTGATAGGTTTGGCAATTTGTTAAAATATATTTCTTGTTTGTTTCTTTAAATGAAAACATAAACTTTTCTTCCTTCCTGACTCCTCTGCAATTGGAAAATATTTGGGAGTATTCTTATTTTGTGGCAGAATAGTTACTTGCATAAGTTCAATAATGCTTGTTGCATTGAAAAAGAAAAAAGAAAACATTACAAGGAATGTCTGAAATGGGTCAGATCTTAAGACTAGTTTGAAAATTCAGTTTATGTGAGAGAATAAGAAAATCCAGACTTGAGGTAGTAGCTATAATGGGATGTAGAGAAGCTGTCAATGTTGGGTTGTAATACGGAGGCTGAATTATAGAGGTGAGAAAACTAAAGAATTCTAGGGTAATTCTGTCATTTGTTTTATACAACCAAGTAAACCATAGTGCTTCATAATGTGAGAGGGGCTAGGAGAGTAGAAGGGGCTGGATAAGAGGATGAAACATAACATCACATTTTGTCCATGATTAAATTAAGGTGGTAAAACACATAGGAAGTTATACAATAGCTTGTCAGTTTAGAACAGAGGGAAGATTTAGAAGTTCTCAGTAAAACACTGGGAGACAGAGGTGGCTGCTCAGGAAGAGCACATGAGTAGAGAAGATACAGAAGCCATTTCAGGGACCAGCAGATGGCATAATGGTTACATCACTGGACTACCACATAGCTGACCACTGTTCAAGTCCTGGACCCAACAGCTTCAAAACTCATGCCAGGCGTGTGTGCCTAAGATCCCGAGAGAATGGAGGAGAAGGGACTCTGGTGCGGACATCCTCCTTGAGGCATGATTTCTAGCTTTCTATCTCTCTGTATCTCTCTGTCTCTCCAGTGAGCATATGCATCCTATAGCAAAAAAACTCTCTAAAAAACAATCCATTTCACACAGAATATCACTAACATAATAAAATTAAGTCAGAAATCAATAATAAAAGAATACTTTTTTAAAAAAATAATAACATAACTGTCTATGTGGAAACTCTTGAGGAATCTACAAAAAGAAAACTAACAAGTATCAATAAGGAATTTAGCAAAGTTTCAGGATATCAGATCAATATAATATGAAAAATTGTATTTTAATGCATAATCACAAAAAATATTTGGAAAATTTAATAATATACATCCATGGTATCATCAAAACTATAGTATCCTTAGAAAAATATGAGAACACTATAAAATTTCAAAATATTGCTTTTCAAAGTCAAAATAGATTATATAATTATACAAATATTATATATTGCATATTCTGTCATTGAAATACTAAAAATTAAAATGTCATTCATGTGAAAATTAATCTACAAATTCATATTAATCCAAAAGTAATCACATCAAGTTATTTGCAGAAATTGATGAGCTGGTTTTAACACTTTCATGGAGGGCAGGCAGGTAGCATGGAAGTTAAGATGGATGAATTCCTCATGGCCAACTATGCAGTTCAAGTCCTAGACCCAGCAGCTTGAAAATCATGCCAGATGCATATATATGCATTGTCAAAAATCTCAAGAAGAGAATAGAGGATAAGGAATTGTAGTATGGACACCCCTCCCACCCCATGGAGTGATTTCTCACATTATTCCTCTGTCTCTTTCTTGGCAAATACATGTACCCTATAACAAAACAGAACAAAACTTTACATGGAAATGCAAAGGATGTAGGATAGTCAAATGATTTTGAAAAAGAATAAATAAGGTAGGGGCACTTACGCATCTGATTTCAAGATAAGGTAATCAAGAGAGTAGTTATTGGCAAAAGAATAAAAAAAGAATCAATGCAATTTTTAAAAAATAGTCCAGAAATACACGCACCCATATACAATCAATTTTTTAAAAATGTGCCAAGACAATTAAATGAAAAAAAAATCAATTTTTCCACAAATGTTCTGAGACTTAGTCAAATTGCTTTGGAAAAACATAAACCTTGACACACATGCACTCACATCACACTATATATAAGGTTACCTTGAAAGAAAATAAATCACAGGTGGAATTATAAAATAAATTATTATAGATAAAATGTAAGCTTTATAACCTTGACATAGGTCAGTAGTCTTTCAAAATACATGGTAAGCTTTATAACCTTGACATAGGTTAGTAGTCTTTCAAAATATATGAGTAATGAAACAAAAAGCTGACAAATTGAACTTAGCACAATTAAAGACTTCCGCTCTTTGAATGGCACTGTTAAGGAAGTTAAAAAGGAAAGTCACAGACTCAGAAGAAATATTAGCACGATATATCTGCTAAAGATTTGTATTCCAGAATATATTAAAAAAAAAACTTTAACAATTAAAAGTTAAGAGAAAGCACTAAATTAAAATGGATAAAATTTTCAACAACTTTTTAAAAACCCAAATGACAATAACAAGGAACAAATAGCAAAACAATGTTCCATGCCATAGATCATGAGGATAATACAACTTCAAATCCATAAGGAGTAATATAGCTTCAAACCAGGACCAGCAAGTGGCATAGTAGTCAAGGTGCTGGACACTCCCACGTGGTCGACCACAGTTTGAGTCTCGGACCTGGTGGCTTATTCTCTCTCTCTCTGTTCCTCTTTGGTCAAATTTAAAAAATAAATAAATTAACGAATCAATACAATTAAATAAAGAATTATTTTTTAAAAAAACATGATCACATTGAGAATCTGATTTAAAAAGAAAAAAAGAAAGAAAGCTTCAAAGCCATTTTAATGAATAAAATTGAAAAGATTAACACTACCAATGGGTGGCAAGGATTAGAAACCACTGAAGCTCACATAATTTATGAATGGGAGTATAAAATGGCAATTTGGTAGTTTTGTTGTTGTTATTATTATTTATACATTCTATTACTATACATCATTTAACTTATAAAGAGAATTTATCCAGCATGAAAAGCACCTTGGACCAGTCCAATTGAGAATACTATACACTTCATCAACAGGTAATAAACCATTTCTGTGTCCCACAAATGTCTTGCCTCTCTATTTTTTCTCTCTAATTTCCCTCCCTGTACTCTTTCCTTCTCCCACCCTCCTTCCACATTGTCTCCAGTGTCCGTAACTGTTTTCCATTTTTTTTTAATCTTTTCATAACTATTTTCAATGCTTTTATGTCCTCCAATCTTTCAGTCTCTACCATAGAGTGTAAACAATCCATATATATTAAATGGAGAGAGACATACAATGTCTTTCTTTCATAGTCTGGCTTCCTTCACTCAGCAGTAAATCTTCCTTATTCAACTACTTTCTATCAAATGCCAGGTTCGTGTTGTTTTTTTATGGCTAAATAGTATTCCAGAGAGCATATGTGCTACACTTTTCAATCCAGGCATCTGCTCATGGACACTTGAATTGGTTCCATGTCTTAGCAGTTGTAAATAATGCTGCAATAAACATTGATGTGCAAGTGATTTTCCAACTGAGCATTCTCCTGTCCCTTTGGGTAGATACCTAGGAGTAGGATTGCTGGATCAAATGGCAGTTCTATTTGTAGATCTTTTAGGAACCTCCATATTGTTTTCCACAGTGGCTGGATAAATGTACATTCGCACCAACAGTGTAGGAAAGTTCCCCTTTCACCACAGCCCCGCCAACACTTATCATTTTTTTGTATTTTTAATCTTCTCCATTCTGACAGCGGTTAAGTGGTGTCTCATTGTAGTTTTAATCTGCATCTCCCTTTTACCTTCATTTTTAAAGTATATGTTCACTGGACATAAGATTCTAGGTTCACAGTATGGTGTATTTGTCTACTTTTTACTTGGTTCTCTTTAAAGATGGATTTATTATCTTTTGTCCCCCATGGTATTTAATAACCTAATGTGAAGTTCTTGGAAATACACACACACACACACACACACACACACACACACACACAAACACACGCACATACATATTTAGAGGGAAATTTTTGCTGTAAGGTGCATGCGCTCACCAGAGAGAAAGTGAGAAACCACTCTCCAGGGGAGGGGTGGCAGTCCCTTCTCGTCCATTCAACTCTTAATTTATCATTTATAAGCAATCTGATTACGATACTTCGTTTTGTTTTCCTTGAATTTATCTTGTTAAGGTTCTATTGGACTTCTTAGATCTAGAAATGAGTACTATTCACCACATTTGAAAACTTTTTATTATTATTTCTTAAAATATTTTCCTAACGCACTGTTTCTCATCTCCTACAATTCTAATTACATGTATACTAGAATGCTTTACACTGTACCATAGGTCACTAATCTCAGTTATCTTTTTTAATCTTCTTTTTCTTTCTCATTTTTGTTCATTGGATTGAGTAATTTTTATGTATTTGTCTCCAGGTCCATGTTTCCTTTCTTCTGCCATCTTCAATCAACCATGAAACTTGTCTAGTTCATTTTCATTCAGATATTTTATCTCGTTGTTTCAAATTTTCCATTTATGGGCCATCCCTGTAGCCTACTGGTTAGAGGAACTAAATCTCACATGGCCAGCCACAGTTCAAGTTGCAGCCCTCACCTCTTGAAAAAAACACCAGGTGCATGTGCGTGTGTGTACAAAACCCCAACAGGATGGAGAAAAAGAAAAGAAGGGATTAGGGCAGGATTATGGCATTCACCTGCCCCATTGGAGGATGCTTTCTCTCCCCTGTCTATCTTTCTTTCTCTCTCTTACAAATCCACATGCCCTCTGGCAACTTAAATTTTTTTTTTTGCATTCAGCTATTTTTTATAATTTACACTTCACCACCAAAAATTGACATCTCCTAACTCATTAGGACCATATTTGCCTTTAAATTTTTGAGCATCTTTATAATAACTGCTGCAAATTCCTTATCTGCTAATTCCAACATTCGACAACATAGGGATCGGTTTTCATTGACTGTTATTTTGTGATTAAGATAAAAATATTCTGTTCCTTAGCATATCTTCTTTAAAATTTTTTATCATTACTTATTTATTTTTACATTTTCCCACAAACATTTACTTTACATGTCAAAACCATTTTGTTCATACTCCTTAGTTCTTTACAGTGGACAAACAACTTTCGAAATTTCAGAAAACTGAATTTTAAAGATAATGTTTGAAATTTTATGCAAAACATTGTTAAGAATCTGGAATGTGTTATTCTCTTTTTAAGAGTATTGAGTTTTGAGCTGGCATGCTGTTAACTTATTGACTGTTTCCCTTGATCATGCTGAAGTTTGGTTTTGAGCTTTATTATGGTCCATCTTTTAAGGCCATGATTACCTACTGAGCATAGTTTTTCCTTCATTTCAACTGAATCCTCAGGATGTTAGTGAGGTAGTAATGGAGTCTCTTTACTCTGACTCAGTCAGACTTCAGCTTCTGGACTTTCTAACCTCTAGCATTTTAGCCCTCAATTAGGTACCTAGAAGATGCACTCACAAGTATTTCTGTGTCTCCACCTCTGCACAGTTCCTTCTCTGGTAACTTGCTCAGAAAGTTCTAGGTGCTTGGCATCCTTCAATTCTGATCTCTGCCTTTTCTGCTCAAAGACAACTGATTTGTGCCAGAATCAAGATAATGTCTCTAGATAGAAAGGGGAATATGAATACACAATTTATGTGTTTCTCTTCGAATAAAAATTACAGCTCTGCTCCAATTATTGCTTTAAGTCTGAACCAAGTTGTTTTTTCTTTTCTTTTTTTTTTGAGAGATTTTCACTATAGGGCGCGTGCGCTTGCCAGACAGACAGAGAGACATAGAGACAGAAAGCGAGAAATCACCCCCCCAGGGGGGATGGCCACGCCGCAATCCCTTCTCCTCCATTCTCCTCTCGGGATCTTGGGCACACACGCACATGCGCCCAGCGTGAGTTTTAAGCCACCGGGTCCAGGACGCGAATCGCGGTCGACTACGTGTGAGTCCAACGACATAGCCATTACGCTGGAACTGCTCGTTCCCTGAACCAAGTTGTTTTTGACCGAATGGCAAGTCTAGTACCAGGACTAGGAACTAGTCATGCCTGGGAACAAGAGTCCAATCTTTAACAATATTGTTTTATCAGAGCCAGCATGTGGCATGGTGGTTAAGGTGCTATCCTCCCATGTAGCTAAATGTCATTCAAGTCTCAAATCTGGTGGCTGGATGATCACGCCAGGTGTGTGTGTGTGTGCGCACGCGCTCAAAATCCTAAGAGAAGAATGTAGGACAAGGGATTGCATCTCTCCTGGGAGATGGCCATCTCTCCTGGTGGTGATTTCTCACTTTTCCTCCCTCTGTCCATGTCTCTCTTTCTCTGGCAAGCACACTCACCTTATTGCAAAAAAAAAAAAAAAAATCTTTTAAGAAATTGTAACATATCATTGTGTTTAAGTTTGGAACTTTTGTCTTGATCTTTAAGGTCGTTTTCAAAGAAAGGAAATGTTTCAAATTTTAGACTCCTCTGTCATTTGAAACCATTCAGAATGCCTCCATCAGAACATTTCCTTCCTTTTGGCTGTTAGGATATTATTTTTCAATTTATATTGATTTATTGTAAGGCTGCAGGCACTCATTTTGCAAATTTTGCTGCTGCTAATTTTGATCTTACCCGAAGGAGCCCAAAGAAGTTTATCGGACCAGGTTCACATAGGTACTGATAATGACAACTATTTCAATACCGCTATCTGGCGAACAATGATCATAAGACACTATGAGTTGTAAGACACATCACAATTTCAAAGATGTTAACGTTTGAAAAGAACATGAATATGCTATTGTTGTCTGATGGGTTGACAAAAACTGATCTGTGTTGCTTGAATTTAAGGCTTTAAGAACTAGTATAAATGTCTTTATACGGCCTGTGAACTTACCTTCTTTGTGGTAAAAAGGCTTTAACAAATAATGGGTTTTTATGAGGCTGCAATGAGATAATACATGTAAAGTACATGATGCACAGAGTAGCAGAGTCAGTACTAACTATCGAAGTAGCACTAGAAATAGTAGCTGCAGTAGTAGCAATACATTATATTTTTAATAAAATACTAATACTAGTACTTGATATTTTCAGTAAAACTTGAACAATAACTGTTACTGAATTAAATATTCCTAAAATACTAATTAAGATGCTATATGTTTGCTGAAGATTCTTTTCCTCTCCGGGTTAAGTAACCTTAAAAAATAATAACTATTTTTCAGGGTTTTGTGAGAACAGAATGAGATAATGCATGCAAAAGTATTTGACTGTTTTATTAGTTAAAGTCGTACCTGAGATTTTTCAGCAGAACGCGGATTATAATTTATCTTTGTTGTTTCTAAAATTCTAAGGATGTTGATATAGATTTGTTGGAGTTAACCCCAGAAGATTAAGTGATTTCACTTAATAATTCCTTTTATATTTATTGTCTGGATTAAATAAAATAATCTAGGAAAGTATATAACAGTCATAAAATACTTGGCTCAGTGTATAACAAATAAGAAGAGATGCTATTATTCTTGCAGTTGGTGTTATTGGTATCTGATATTTTCAGTGATAGTTCATTTCCACTTTTTCTCTTTGATTGATTAAAGGATTTCCAAAATATCAGATTGCCCCATTACATTAGCTAAATTTAAGTTTTCTGAAGTTAACTTCATCAAATAATGAATGCCTTCAGAAATTTTATGGATCTGAACATAATAATTCATTTAAAGTGTTTTGTTGCTAGTATTACTGTTTTTATATTCACCTGATATTATATTCATAATATCACATGAATTATTGTTGGTTGAATTACAAACGTTAAAGAAGACTTTATATATTTGCTGAACTGAACTTTCCAGAGCTTAAATAATTTCATCCATTAACACAGAACAGCAGTTCTCAAACACTTCGGTGTTAGGGCCCCTTTGTACTCTTCAAAATAATTGAGGACTCTAAAACGCTTTTGTTTATGTGAGTTATATATATTAAAAAGTATGGTATTAGAAATTAAAACTGTGGGCCAGTCGTTGGTGAGGTGGTTAAGGCTGGTGGACTGCATAGTTTGAATCCCAGACCTGGAAGCTTGAAAAACACACCAAGCACTTGTGGTTGTGTGCCTAAAATTCTAGAAATGAGAAATAGAGAAGAGATTTCAGTGTGACCATCCTTTATGGGGAATATTTTCTCATTTTCTTTCTCTCTCTCTCTCTCTCTTTGTCTTTCTCTGGAGAGCACGCACACACACACCCTCTAAAAAAATTTTAAGGAAGAAAAAATGGGGCCAGCAAGTGCTGTGATGATTAAGGTGCTGGATTTCCACATGGCTAACCATGGTTCAAGTCCTGAACCCAGCGATTTAAAAATCACACCAGGCACATGTGCGTGAGTGCCACAAATCCTGAGAAGACAACGGAAAAGAAAGGATTGCAGCATGGCCATCCCCCCCCCCCCCCCCCCCCGGGGGGGAGGGGGGGTTGACTGACTTCCTATGTTTCTCTCTGGCGAGTGCATGCCTCCTGTGACAAAAACCTAAAATAAATAAACAAACTAACTAAAACCAAGTAAGGTTTAAAATATTTGTGAATTGTGTCATTACAAAAACGATAATATGCCTATTTAATGTTAATATAAATAATATTTTTATAAAACCTAACTAGATGGGACCAGTAGGTGGTGTGGTGGTTAAGGTGCTGGACACACCCACATGACTGACCACAGTTCAAGTCCCAGACCTGGTGGCTTGTTTTCTCACTTTTCCTCTCTCTCTCTGTGTCTCTGTCTGGCCAAACTAAAATAAATGAATAAATAAATAAAATTAAATAATTCTAAAAAAAAAATAAACCTCTTAACTAGAATTATAAAAAAATCAGAGAGAAGACAGAAGTTATTTTACAATTTTAGAAATCTTTCTAATGTCTGGGACCAGCAGTTAGCGTAATGGCTATGTCACTGGACTCCCACGTAGTCAACCGCGGAGTTCAAGTCCCAGACCCAGTGGCTTAAACTCACGCCGGGCGTGTGTGCCCAAGATCCCTAGAGGAGAATGGAGGAGAAAGGATTGTGGTGTGGCCATCCCCCCCGGGGAATAATTTCTTGCTTTCTGTCTCTCTGTCTCTCTCTGTCTTTCTGGCAAGCGCATACGCCCTATAACAAAAACCTCTCAAAAAAAAAAAAAGGAAAGAAAGAAAAGTCAGTCTAATGTCTGGTTTGATAGAACAATAGCTGGATTCTCATATATGCATCTATATTCAACCAATTGTGATATGTCATTTTGTTTTATAATTATGAAGAAAATATTGGGGAACAGCAGTTAGCATAATGGCTATGTCACTGAACTCCCATGTAGCTGACCGCAGTTTGAGTCCTCGACCCGGTGGCTTAAACTCACGCCGGGTGCATGTGTGTGTGTGCCGAAGACCCCAAGCGGAAA
>NW_006203737.1:1059705-1071069 GCF_000334495.1 Tupaia belangeri chinensis | reverse complement strand
GATTTCTCGTTTTCTGTCTCTCTGTCTCTGTCTTTCTGGCAAGCACATGGGCCCTATAGCAAAAAAATCTTTCAAAAAAAAAAAAAGAAAGAAAATGCTGTTTTAAAGATAGTTGGAAAAGGAAATCCTAGCAAACTCTGAATGTCAGAGGCCCCCAGGATTCTCGAACCACACTTTGAGAACTGCTGACACTTACCTTTTAATTTTTTTAAGTATTGAGTAAGATAGTCTGTGTGATGTATATTGTTATTAATGCTGGTTTCATTGTTGTCATTATTGTTGATGATTTCCTGATATTGTCAAAAGAACTTGAATGACTTTTTTGTTTTGTTGACTGTATTCATGGTTTCTGAAAGCAAAAACAAAAAAAATTAATTACAGATTTGGTAAAGTGGTAAGCTTCTTCACTGAATAATTCCTATCTTATATGGTTTTGAACCAAACTGAGATGAAACACTTTACATCCATAAGTCAGTATTAGGCGTAGCTCAATACCTGGCTATAACATAGACTCAATAAACAACAGCTATTAGAATCACCCTTTCCTCAATTTAAATAAATTATACAAATAGATGCAAGGGATAAAATTGGACTCACGTTATCTAATAACAGCTTCAACTTACTTATGACTCTGCTACCTTTTCTTGTCCCTTGACAAGACCTACTTTTAGGCCCAAGAATCCCTTAGGAAAGTGTATAAATGTTTAATGGCAACGAGTTATCATTAAGTTATCATTACTCCAGAGCTAGGTTCAGAGTAATGCTGACTTCAAGTGCTTATGCCACATGTGAGGACTTCTCTAGAAATACCTCAACGATCAAGTACAGTATTTCCTGAGGGAAACTGAATCTCCACTTCTAGGTACATCACCCCAATTAGGGTGCCTCCAGAATAATGGCAAATCTCTGGCCTCAGGCTCTGGTTCCCACATTGCTGGGTTGGGTAGAGATGAAATGAGTGACAGGGGATTGGAGAGGGGAGCACCTCCCTGTGCGCTCTTGTGGTAAGATTCTGGAGAGGGATAACAGAGTTTACTACCAACATTTTGTCATAAAACGTCCTTCGTCACTACAGTGTTATATCAAAGTACTGAGTGTTTCCACTCACGTGTCCAAGTCTTTTGCTCCAGATGTAATCACTTCTGAGGTTAGCAATGGTCACCAAGTCTTGGAGCCTTTTTTGATCTGAGGTCTAACAGTGATGTCATTGACTCTGAAAGGGCCTCTATGTCTTCCTTTTCTTTTTACAATTTAAAAAAAAAGATTAAACTTTTTCTAATAGAGACTTTAACTTTCAAAGATTATAAAAGTATTGGGCCGTCAGAAAAGTCATGACTTCTTTTTCTATGCAAAAATACATCATGACTTTTCTGACAACCCAAAAGAATTACATAATAAATACCCAGGTACTCATTATTCAATCCAAGATTGACTTATCAAGGTTTGGCCTATCTTGTTTCATCCATGCTCCCATCTACTTCTCTCTTCCATATTATTTTGAAATAAACTCTAAATGTCATAATATTTCATCCAGAAATATTTTGGTAGATATATCTGAAAGCATAAGGACTATTTTTCTACATAATCACACTATCAACATCTTACTGAAGAGTTTATGAGCAATAATTGCAGAATATCGTTAAAAAATTAGTCATTGTTCAATTTTCCAATTGTGTTATAGATATTTTAAAACATCTGTTTGTATCCAAATCCTAAGAAGGTGGTGGCAGCCTGTAGAATGGTGGTTAAGGTGGCAGATCCTACATGGCCAACTGAGCAGTTCAAGTCCTGGATTCAGTGGTATGATAAAACTTGCTATGCACATGTCCATGCATGCCCAAAATGCTGAGAAAGGATTGGCAGACCAAAGATTGCAAAATAGCTATCCCCTGCTGGGATGGTGGCATGCTTTCTCATTTTTCTTCTCTCTCTCTCTGTCTCTCTCCAGTAAGTAAACATGCCCTATAGAAATTTTTTTTCAAAAAATCCCAAGAAGATCCACATATTATAATTACATGATAAATCTTTTAAGTCTCTCTCCTTTAAAAGAATTATTTATTTAATTTTATTTATCATTATTATTATTTTTAAATTTGCTACAGGGCACACACTCTCACCAGAGAGAGACAGAAAAATTAAAAAATTAAGCCACCAGGTCTGGTAACTCGAACTGCAGATCACCATGTGAGAGTCAGTGCCTTAACCACCACACCACCTGCTGGTCTCTTAAGTCTCTCTTAATTTGTGGGTTCATCTTCTTTTTCTCTTTTAAGTAATTTTTTGAAGATACTCTTCCCTATTTTCTTAATTTCATATTAGATTCCTTAACTCCTGAAATGTTCCTGGAGCCTAACCCTTCCACTAAAATATTTCATTAAGGATAAACCAATACTGATTTCTTTTGGGCAAGTGTCATGTATACTCTTTCCGGAGATTACCTCATAGTGATGACTTTTTGAATGTATGTTCTAGCAATACAAACTGGCAACTTTCTTACCTGCCTTTTTATAACTCTTAAGAAATGTAGCCCATGTATGGTTCTGCTGCATTCTATACTCTCAAATGGCTGTTGAAATTCCCCCCAAGCGCATTATCGAACTTGATGAAAAATTATCTTCTTTCTTTCCTTCTGTGTAGAAGGCTGACAATCTGGGCAACACAATGGTGACCTTTAAACACATGCAGAAACGCAGTTCTATGGGCTGCCATTTGCAAGGCTAAAGGAACACCATTAACAAATGAATATGCAAGCTGTCTCCGTGTCAAAACTGCAAAGGGGTATCAGCTAAAAGAAGCCATATCTGTTAATCAGAAAGGATCTCAGAAAATAGAACTTACATGGAACTACATGGAGCCAAAGGTCTTCACATCTTCAGCTGATTAACATCTGAAAGCAACTGCCTTTGCATTCCACTTCCCCTTCCTCCTTTTTTTGTCCTTTAAAAGAATAATCCTGGGAATGGCTCAGAGCTGTGGCTGCCTCCATTTTTCTCTACTTGTGTGTCTTTGTGTGTTTCTTTTTATGTTTATTCTCTAATCCACAGCCACGCCTACTCAGAGCACACATTCAACTGTGCAGGTCACAGCACTTCTGACACATGCCACTCTTCCTATGCAGGGTTCAAAGGTCTGTTCACTAGGATCCAGTAACACATTGCCTGAGGAGACTTTCTGTTTGCAGTGTCTCTTAGGTTTCACAGCCATCCCTACTTTCTTGAATGGCATGCCTTAAGTTCAGAGTTTTAAGTAGGCATGGGCCACTACTCAAAGGACTCTTGCCATTTGCTCTCTTTCTCTAGAAAAAGGCCAGTCATTTGAGAAATTCAGCGTCTCAGGAGAAGACTTACAGAGCACTTTCTAAACATTTTCTTGTCCTGTTATCTTCCCAGATATTACACATCAATCAACATTCTCAGCAAACTCTGGCAAAGAAACCGTTCCACGCTTGATCATTCAGCCAATCTCTCTATACCTGATTAAGGGTGTTAAAGCAGTTCATAAGGACCTTCAGTTTCAGGTTCATCACAGTTCCTTGTGTGTTCACTAAAGTCAGCCATGATCTCTGAGAGCACACTTCTATCTCCTCTCACAGTTCATAATGTAGATACTCATTAGTGCAGGATTCTTAATAATCTCCGATAGAATCCATCAAGTGTCATCACAAGTTTCCCAGGCTTCAACTTCCTGTGCACACAAGAGAGGATAAATTAACATTAAAATTTGGATTTTACTTCCCAAGTTATCTCTCTTGGAGGGTCTTTTCAAGCTCTACACAGTTATTTCTAAAAGTTTCCAGAAGGTTTCTTACTTATACTCAGGGGTACAAGATCACTTTCTGTTCCCACCTCCTCATTGACATTTTTCTGCCTGAGTCTATTTATTGAAGGAAGTGCTTTCCTAGAGTAAAATGTCTCTGTATTCTTAAAAATTCTCTAGATTACATTTTTAAATGGGAGGACTACATGTCTTCCAATTCTACATTCCACTCTATGTCTTGATTTTGCTGCTTATGCTCAGAGACAAAAGAAAAACAAACCAAACCAAAACCCTTGCTAAAAAAGAAAATCCTTCCAGTTTCTTTTTATAAACAATGTCTTTCTTTTTTTTTTTTTTTGAGAGAGAGAGAGACTTTTATTGTAGAGCACATGCACTCACCAAAGAGATGGACAGACAGACAGACAGAAAGTGAGAAATCACCCCCCAAGTTGGATGACCACACCACACTCCCTTCCCCTCTATTCTCCTCTCAGGATTATGGGCATGCATGAACCATGCACCCGGTATGAGTTTCAAGTCACTGGGTCCAGGACTCAAACTGCAGATGACTATGTGGGAGTCCAGCACATTAACCACCACACCATGCTGGCCCCATAAACTATTTCTACATAGTAGTCAAACCTAACTGAGTCAACCTTAAAAAGCTATTATTACTATTATTGAATTTGCAAGTTGATATGATAAAAAACATGAATAACTGACTTTTAAAAATATCATTGGGTAAAGATATGAATTTATTCATTGATTTAATAAATATTTGTTGAATGTCTTCTATGAGCCAGGACAGTTCTAGGAACTGGAAATAAACAGGATAAACACAATCTATGCTTCAAAACAACCCTATCTCTAAGATTTTATCTCAATAATGCTAATTACATGCCTTCTACAGAAATTGAGGGGTGAAGGCATTCCTAACATAAAAAAAGTGCCATCGTTTTTTGATGTCATACTGCTACAATTCATGTGACTATCAATTATGCCATGAATAGCTTTCAACAAACATCAGGTCTAAATTTCCTTCTGTACAATACAAACAAACGTATGCCATTGTACAAACCTGTTTAATCCTTCAAAGTTCTGTAACAATGCCCTCCCTTCTTTTTTATTCCTTTAGGTGTATCGGTTCCCATCCCCGTGATCGGACTGAGGGATGAAGACAAAGTGTTCGTCAACAACACCACGTGTGTCCTGAACGACCCAAATTTCGTTCTTATTGGGTCCTTCGTAGCGTTCTTCATACCCCTGACGATCATGGTGATCACCTACTGCCTGACGATCCACGTTCTTCGTAGACAAGCTCAGATGTTACTGCACGGCCATACCGAGGAACCGCCTGGAGTCAGCCTCAATTTCCTGAAGTGTTGCAAGAGGAATACTGCCGAGGAAGAGAACTCCGCCAATCCCAACCAAGAGTTGAACACCCGCCGAAGAAAGAAAAAAGACAGACGTCCCAGGGGCACCATGCAGGCTATCAACAATGAAAGGAAAGCTTCGAAAGTCCTTGGCATCGTTTTCTTTGTGTTTCTGGTCATGTGGTGCCCGTTTTTCATTACCAATATTCTGTCGGTTCTTTGTGGGAAGTCCTGTAACCAAAAGCTCATGGAAAAGCTTCTGAATGTGTTTGTTTGGATTGGCTATGTTTGTTCAGGAATTAATCCTCTGGTGTACACCCTCTTCAACAAAATTTACCGAAGGGCTTTCTCCAACTATTTGCGCTGCAATTACAAGGCAGACAAAAAGCCTCCTGTTAGACAAATTCCACGAGTGGCCGCCACTGCTTTGTCTGGGAGGGAGCTTAATGTTCACATTTATCGACACACCAATGAACCGGTGATTAAGCAAGCAAATGACAATGAGCCCGGGATAGAGATGCAAGTTGAGAATTTGGAGCTGCCTGTAAATCCTTCCAATGTGGTTAGCGAAAGGATTAGTAGTGTGTGAGCAAGTGCAGCACAGCCTTTTCCTACAGGAAAGCTACACATGTAGGAACCTTTTCTTTCATTTTTTTTCTGTCGGTCATAACTACTGTAAATATTGCTGTCCGAACAAAGTGTTTTTATAACTAGCTTTGCAACCCTGTACTTTACAATCATGCATACAATAGTGAGGTTTAGGGTTCTATATTTACTGTTTATAGTAGATGGAGACTAACTTATTTTGATTCTTTAATGAATAAAATGTTTATTTTTTTTTCTTTTCCTTCCTTCTTTCCTTTCCCTCTTTCTTTTGTGCATATGGAAATGTTAACGTTCCTCTCTCAGGTGGCATTTGCGGGAGACCAGAATGATGCACATGACAGTGGTCCTATTTCAACCACACCAAAATGAACAAATTCAGTGCAATCTTTTTCCGGGTTAACAGTAAATATACACTTTAAATTCTTGCTCTGCTCATCTATACACATAAACACGGTAAGATAGGTTCTGCCTTCTGATAAATCTGTTGGTGAGTCAAAGGCAGAACTTAGCCTTGTTGCTACACATAGGGGCAAAATTTGACATTGTCGGACTGTTGTGTTGGTATTTTACTGCAATGTCTGTCCCCAAACATAGTGGTATTTTAACATAGCAGCTGGTTAACCAGGACTACAGAAGTGGAAGGATGATAAGAGAGATATACACCAAATAGCTTTTCACTTCTCAAGGACAATGTTAAATTCTGATTATTATGACAAGCAAACTGGAATTAGTGTTTTCATTCTGGTCCTTAGTAAATACCTAATTCCATGATGAAACTGGGAAACGAGATCCCAGAGTTAGTTCCCAATCCAGGATTCAACCTCAATTGGGTTTTGATCTCAGGATCCTGGAAATCCATGTGCTACACACAAAGTGAAATTAGCATTTTGAGCCTTATTCAAATATTTTCTTAATTATGGTACCTCTATCTATAGGACCTAATTTAGCAGTCCATTTTGGAGTAAAACTTGTGTTGGAAGCATAGATGATAAAAAGCGTGGAAGTTTTGCTTGATTAAGGACTACAGAATTAGGCCCTTAGAATGTGAAAAAAAGTAATCAAAAAGACGCTTTTACTGAACTCTGGGAGTAAACAGAAATACAGAGTTTCCATTTGGATTTTAAACAAAATTTATCTCATTTTCAGATCCTTCCAAACTCTCTAGTGCAGGAAAAGGCTGCAGCTAATTTGTGAAAGTGGTGAGCTCTCCATTGTACTGCAGTTACGTACCAGAAGTTTAAATCTTTGTTCAAATATAGTGTTGTGTTACACTAAGTGTTGGCCATCGTTTCATTCGTGGGCCTGCTACTCTCTAAGAATTCAGTACCATTTTAATAGTCCAAGTAAACCGCGAAAGATTGCCAAGCACTGCTAAAGCCAGACCATGAAGTCTATGCTGTGTGCAGAGTATCCAAGTGTTCTCAGTAACCGTTTCTCCATGTGTGTTCATTTCGCACAACTGTGGATAAATTTCCGAAGAATTCATGATGCTATTTCTTCTGCCTGACAGTTACTCACATGCCAGTGAGTGTACCTCTTGGTATCTTGAAATGGGTGAATGCAGAATCTGAATTTTTAAAACCCCTGGTCTGTGTCCTCAACACACAGCATAGCTAAATCCACCAGTCTGCCACGGGGCAGTGGGAAAGGTACTGTATTTGAGAAAACTCATACAGTCTGTCTGATCTGCAACACTGCCGAATGTCAGGCAATTGCTTGAGCATGCCCAAATATAACATGAAAGTAAAGTCTACCTGCCTGTTAGGTCTGTCGAACTGCATGCTAAAACAACTCTTTGAAATCGAATGAGATGATCTAATTGCTGAAATGACAATGTCTGAAGAAACACAGCATGCGTTGAGCATGAGTGCTATGCATAGGGATGGTGCCCTGCATGTATGCCATGTATGTTGCATGAATCCATCGATTTGTATCAATGTAGGGCAAAGGAGCTGATATAAAAGACTGAAGAAAATCCTTCAGCAGTCCTTACAAAGACCATACGTTCAGATCTGAAGTATTGTGAGTATTAGAGAAAATTGGAAACATCTGATTTCTTTTCTTAACTATCAGGGCAAGCTCATAGCACATGTTTTACAAAGAAATCAAACATAAACCACGGATTTTCAAAAGCACTAGCAATAAGTTGAATGACAATAGCTTATAGCACATTTGTTAATAATTCTTATGTCATCCAGTAGTAGTACTTACTAGTACCCAACACAGCAATTATCCTCAAACCGTGTGCTATTCGTAAGTTCTGTGCAGTTTGGTATGAAACAAATATACTCATTTGGATATAAATCTTACAGTTCAATGTTAAATCTACAAACTTTTATAAATGTTTTAAAAAAAGTCCATGTGATAAATGTAAACATGGTGAATTTACTGTCAAACAGATCATTTTGATGTACTATTAGATATGTATATCTGTTTAAGACACGTGCGACAGACTGCCTTATATTATTTCCTGTAATTCTTCTCCTTTGTCAAATGGTACTTTTTGTGAACGGTTGCAAAGTGTTGTCTTATTCCCGATTCCTGTATGTTATCCACTCTTAGTTTTTGTGATACTTCCTATTAATTTATTAAATTTATTAAATGTTGGCTAATATGTCATGTGTCTTTTTTTCCTCTGAATGGTTCAAATGGGAAATATACAATTTCATTTCCTTTCCATTGAAAATGTCATTGAATCCTATAAAAATGAGTGTACAAAGACAAAAGACCAGATAATAGCACTTTTTCTGACTTCTTATGCATGCATGCAAAGACTATAACATCAGAGGGGAAACAATGAAGAGGCATGAGCAACAAAAACTATCAACAGCAGCATCACTGATACTTCATGAGCAGAATAAATGCACTCCCAAGTTATTCTGCCTGCCTTACCTGAACAGGGACTGGCATGGAGCACGTTTTCCTTGTGGTCCAGGCTCTTCTACTGTTAGTAACAGACATATCTGAGTCTGGGTAATTGAAGAGAACAGAGGTTTGTTTAGGGCCCTGCTTTGAAGGCTGAGAAGTCCAAGAGCATGGTGCTGGCATCTGGTGATGGTCTCCTGGCTGCTTCCCAGCATGGGAGGAGGTAGAAGTACATGTCTCCTTCTGGTCTCATTCCCTCTCCTTTTATAAACCCACCAGGACTCAATCATGGGGGCCCCTGCCTGGTGCCTAGTCACTTCCCAAAGACCTTACTGTTCAACACCATAATCGGATTAAGTCTCTATTCTGTCAACACTCACAATGGCTCACCGGAATTCAATATATGAATTTCGGGGGACACATTCAAACTGTAGCATCTTGCCATTGGTCTCATTACTCTAAGCTCTCCAGGACAGAAAGTACAATGCCCATCATGCTCAATATTTAGCAATCACTCTACATTCAACAGATATGCACTGAACATTAATATTTGTAGGCATCATGTTATCTAGTCCTGTTATTTATTTAATGACAGAAAGAAACAGAGAGAGAGACCAAAAGACAGCACCCCCAAAAGGATCTTGTTGCAGAGATCTACCCCCATTCTCAGCCACTTCCGGATTGTGGGCATACCTATGCCTGACATACTCACAGAGGTCCCTGTGCAGGGAGTTCCATACAACTCCCTGCTCTTCGGTCCTGCAGTGTGGCACCGTCACTTCAATTTACCTCTTCTCACAAATGGCTTTGGATACCTCTAAAGTCATCAGAGTCACCATACTTAGCAACTCTGTTCCTCCATACCTGGAGCCAGGGATGACAAACTACATTGGCCTTTTATTTCACCTTTCGCGGTGACCCGGTGTTATACTGGCAAGATTTCTGTTCTCTGGGAAAATGCACTAGCACATCATCCTTTTGCAACTACGAGTAGGTGGGTTCCTTAGAGTGAATCAAGAGGTAAAAGTTGAGTTGCCATTTAAAACAATGGAGACACTACTGCCCATGACCAGAAATATCTTGTGCCACTGAAACTCAGGTCTACTTTTGCCCAACACCAAGGCAATGGAGAGAGGCTGAAATTTCCTACTGGCCCAGTGCCAGAGTCACTGTTACCAATGGAAGCAAATGTGGGCAGAATACTGAAGTGCCTCAGTTGTAACACTGTAAGGTCATCATGATCTGAAGAGAGGAAGAAAAATACTTCTTGTCATCCTGTAGCAGTAGGTTTCTTATATTCATAGTTTCCCAGTTCCCAATTAGGCCAATGCAATTTCCCAGGTCAAGGCCCATTTCTGCTATATATTCTCCCTAGACATATGATAATATATCACATAGAGAAGTGAATCTATGTTAGAAAGGGGTATTTCTTTATACCAACAGGTGTAGGTGGCATCACAGTGTTTCTCAAATATTAAGTGATAAATATGATACACATAAAACATACATTGAGGGGGAGTAGGAAACCATGATGCAGTGGTGAAAGATGACACTCTTCAAAGCCAGCCCACATGGGAGAGGTCCAGATGTGCACAGGGACCTCTGTGAGTATGTCAGGGATAGGTATGCCCACGATCTGGAGCTGGCTGAGAATGGGGGTAGATGGCAGGATCAAGATCCGTTGGGGGTGCTGTCTTTCGGTTTCTCTCTCTCTCTGTTTCTTTCTGTCATTAAATAAATAAACTTAGAAAAATAATAAAATAAAACTTACTCCTGCCACAAAAATTAGCAAGAGTAATCACGTAGTCTATTGTGGATCCCTTTCATGAGAAGGTCCTTCTCTAAAGAGGTTGAAAAGAGAGACAAGGACTGATCCAACAGCTACTAACATTGAGTTCCAAAGTAACAAGGCAGCTGTAAATGCTCCCAAAGGTGCCTCTTTCTTAAGTGACTATGATGGCTTTAACAATTAGAGTGGGAGCCAAGTGTCTTGAAAGTACTTCTAAAAGTACACACTCATATACCTGCACACCTTCTCAGTCTGTCCCCCAAGTCTTCAAAATGATACCACAGACTAAAAACTATCTCAAAAATATTTTACCTCGAGGAAAAGAGACTGAGTCCTTCATCTGGTTGTTGGAACACTTTTTGGTTCAGTTCGGACAGATCTTGGTTTATTTCTCAGCCACAAGTCAATTAATACCTCTTCAACACTCAGAAGTACACCATATTCCTTTGAGTGATTAAAGAATAGAAAATAATGTATTACTTAGAGTATTACTTACCAGTTCAGGTCACTGAGTTTACATGTAAGTCTTGTCTCTCTTAGTAGCCAGCAGTTGAAAGGAGGCCAGTAGCTCCATGAAACCAGTAGCAATAAAAGAAATAATAGACCAGAGAGTTTAGCAGAGAAAACCAGAAAAATGACACAATCAAAATGGCCCTGTTAGGATCACACTCATCCCAGGGGGCAAGAAGGCTATGCGCGGGTGCTAAGTTTTACCGGCTCAAGAGGAACCATGGGAACTACTTGAGAACTCCCTGGCTTAACATGAGACAGACTTGAAAGCATTCTCCAAGTCACATACAGATCTTTTTGCAAAGGGCAAATGTTTCAGTGGTCTAAGGAACTTAAACACTATCTATGACAGATTACTGGCAGAACACTAAGTTATACTGACCCTAGGGATGACTTCTAGGAAGCCAGGCAGAAAAAGAAAGACAAGTGTGTGTGTGTGTGGGGGGGGGGGGGAGAGGGTGGGTG
>NW_006203737.1:1041608-1058718 GCF_000334495.1 Tupaia belangeri chinensis | reverse complement strand
AAAAAAAAAAGAACTTTGCCAAAAAGTGCCTGTGCTCACCAGAGACAGAGACAGAGAGGGAAAGTGAGAAAGCACTCCCATGGGAAGTGGCCATGCCATAATCGCTTCTTTTTCATTTTTTTTTTTTCTAGATTTGGGGCATAAATGGTCTGGCTGTTTTCTAAGCTCCTGGGTCAGGGACTCAAACTACACAGTTGGCCATGCAAGATCCAGTTGCCTTAACCACCACACCACAGGGTTGTCCCCAAAGCTGCTATTATTAAACTATGTCTAATAATTTTAAAACAAGTGAGCAGGTGGTAAAGGCGGCTGGCTCCCACCTGGCCAACTGTGCAGTTTGAATCTCAGACCCAGTATCTTGGAAAGCACACCAGATGCTGTGCATGCATACCAAAAATCCCAAGAGGAGAATGAAGGAGAACGGATTCCAGTGTGGCCATTCCCCCTCTCCTCCCCCCTTGTGGGGTACTTTCTCACTTTCTGTCTCTGTGTGTCTCTCTCTGGCAAGCATATACGCCCTATAGCAAATTAAAAATAATTTAAAAAAACTTTAAATTTACGACAATAATATCTCTCTAAAGGGAGAGTATCAATCAAGAAAGAAATTACAGAAATTCTGGAGTTGAAAAGCCCAAGAACAGAAATTAAATATTCACTAAGAGAAGTCTGGCAGATCCTCAAAAGATTAAATGCAGACTTACCATATGAACATAGAAAGCTGCATTATTCATAAAAACCAAAAATGGAAACAACCCAGATGTCATCAACATGTAAAACATGGAGAAATCATTTGTGGCCTACTCATGAAATGGAATATTATTTGACATTACAAAGGAATGAAATACTGATACCTGCTGCAAGCAACATGAATGAACCTTGAAAACAGAATGTGAGAAAGTAGCCACAGACAAAATACTACATACTGTGTGACCACGTTTATAGAAAATGTCCAGAATTGGCAAATTTATAGACAGAAAGTAGATTAACCTGAATTAAATGTAAATGGAAAGGAGGGATCTTATTTGGGCAAATGAAATATTCTAAAATTAAATTATATACTGGGGACCAGCAGGTGGTATGGTGGTTAAGGTGCTGGACACTCCCACATGGTCGACCACAATTCAAGTCCTAGACCTGGGGGCTTGCTTTCTCACTGTCCCTCTCTCTCTTTCTGTGTCTGTCTCTGGTCAAAGTAAAATAAATGAATGAATAGATAAAATTAAATAAAATTATCCTTTTTAATTTTTTTAAAATTATATGCTTACAACAGGAAAAGAGCAATTTTATGTTATGTAATGAACATTCGTGAAAGCTGATAAAATATATATTTATCTATATAACATGCACACACACTACAGGGGAGGAAAAAATAATTTTCCTTCATAGTTCTTAGTTGGGAAGGACCTTTGTAACCAAAGACAAATTAACAAAAGAAAAACTGGGCCAGTAAGTGGCATAGTGGTTGGGGTGCTGAACTCCCACATGGCCCCATGGTTTAAGTCCCAGACCCAGCAGCTTGAAACATGCTGGGCATGTGTGCATGCGTGCCCAAAATCCTGAGGGGAGAATGGATGAGAAGGAATTGTGGCATGGCCATACTCCTGGGAGGTGATTTCTCACTTTCTCTCTCTCTGTCTCTGTGCCTCTGGTGAGCACATGCGCCCTATAGCAAATAAATCTCTCTTAAAAAAAAAAAAAAAAGAAAAGAAAAGAAAGAAAAAAAAGAAAAGAAAAAACACGTGCGCCCCATGTATACATGGGAGACATACAGAGAAAAAAATTTTTTTAATCTCAAAAAGGTGGCTTTGAATTCCAGCTGGATACCATCTTCAATTAAAACAGAGAAAAATGTTCTTGAAAAACAAAGTAAACAAAGTTAAAATTTGTTATGCAGAATTGAGTCACACCTTCACCATTGTTAAGAGTCTCTAGTGACTTAGAGTCATCCTTCTCATCTGGATTCAGAGAGGGAGACACTTTTACAGATGGGATTTCCCTTTTATTTATGTTTTTTGACATGGATTGTGTGTGCTCACTGGAGAGAGACAGAAAGAAACAGGGAGACAAGGGAAAGTGAGAAATCACCCCCTAAAGGGGATGGCCACACTACAGTCCTTTCCCCTCTATTCTCCTCCCTGGATTTTGGGCATGCACAGACACATGCCTAGTGTGATTTTCAAGTTACCGGGTAGGGACTTGAAACATGGTTGGCCATCTGGGAGTAGCACCTTAACCACTATACCACTTGCCAACTCTGGGTATGTCCCTTTTTTTTTTTAGAGGTTTTCACTATAGGGCTCATGCGCTCGCCAGACAGAGAGAGACATAGAGACAGAAAGCAAGAAATCACCCTCCAGGGGGGATGGCCACGCTGCAATCCCTTCTCCTCCATTCTCCTCTCGGGATCTTGGGCACGCACGCACACGCGCTCGGCGTGAGTTCTAAGCCACCGGGTCCGGTACGCGAACCGCGGTCGACTATGTGGGAATCCAATGACATAGCCATAATACGCTAACTGCTGGTTCCCGTAAACTTCTCTTAGAAAGGGTAACTTCTCTTATATTTAGAGTTTTTCTGTGTCTGCTATTTTCTTGGAAAAACTAGCTCAAAATCATTCTTATGCTAAAGAGACATATTTTGAGGTAACATATTCTAATATCCTACTCTACACACACACACACACATGCGCACACACATATATACGTGATTATGAGATGATAAAAGCTGGTGATTCAGTAATGTCAGGAAAGTCAGAGACAAAGAAAAGATATACTTAGTTTTGGGCATTGTTACTATCTTTCTCAATTGTGTACACCATAATCTTTCTTCCTCCAGTGCTCCATCCAGTTAAGATCCTGTGTACATGCGTGTCTGCAGTATTTTTCAAGTCATTGAGGTTGAGACTCAAGTCCTGGTCAGCCACATGGGATCCAAGTTCCTCTGTAGCACTTAACTACTGCACTTCAGGGACTTGTCCACCTTCTTCAATATTGCTTACTAGTGTTACATTAAATGAGTTTGCAAGTCCCGTTCCTGAACCAGATCTTGAGAATAGTTTGGATGACAAAAGTGTAAAATTTCCTTGAAGGTTAGAAAGATTCTATTTATTAAAACCTCAGTCCTGGGGGTTGTAATATCACATCCTAGGGATTTTCTTCGGTGTTAGAAGGAAATATGACAATTTTCTTCATTTCTTCCATATCAGTTTGATTCTTCTTATTTTCTATCTTGAGGTAATGTTGGTTTCAAATCTCTAATTTTATCTTACTTTCAAATATATTTGCATAAATGTGATAAAGTATGATCTAATTCTTTTACATTTTTTGTCTGTAATTATTCCTCCATTCTTAGTTCTAATTAAGCATATTTATATTTTTTAAATACATTTCTTGATTATTTTAGACTGCTTACTAATTATATTTCTTTGATATACTGATTACATTTCAATTGCTTTTTTTTAGTACTTATACGGATTGGTTTAATTTCCTGGTAATTATTTTAATTTTAGAAAAAAATTTTAATCTATATTTCTCTACTGACATGAGTGTAAAAATAGTTATTTCCTTCCCACATGGAGCTTGAGATACAGATCATACTTTGAGTCCCTTATTTTTATTTGCCTTCTCACTAGTTTTCTTTAATAATCTCAAGGACTCTGCTATCCAGAGTACTGTTTTCTCTTGTACATTATATCGATTCATGTTGAATTGTGTTAGATGTTTATATTCACTTATAACCTTATGTACATTATCCATTAATATCAAAGTTTACTGGTTTGATCCATGCTGTAGTTTGTGGATGTATTTTTTAAGCTCTTGATGTAGTTCCATTCTCAGTTTTCTAACTAATATTTTCTAAGTAATATTTCTTCTAATATTTTTCCTGGAAGAGTAGTGATCAGTATTCTTTCTTTTTGTTTCACATTTTATTGATTCACAAAAGATCTTAATTCATCTACATACTTTCGATAGCGAGTGCATCCGATATGTATATATCTATGAACACATGTCTGACTTTAGGCATAAACCTCAGTGAGTAGAAGGAACAGAATATTTTGTTTCTTTTACATGTGAATTGTTAGTTGGACATAGACTTACTGGGTGAAAATATTTCCTCCCTTCAAACCTACACATCTGTCTTTCAGGGTCTTGTCATACTTCAGGGTATTGAAAGTACTGAATGTGTCAAAATACTTCAGAGTAGTGTGATGTTTTTATATTTTCTTTTAATACAAATGTGCATTTCGTTTTCACTTTTCTCAAATTGTTTCCTTTTGGTGGATTCAATGTCCTCTTGCCCAGTTTTTTTTTTAAAAAAAGAATGATTTTATTTAACTTTATTCATTATAATTATTATTTTCCAGTTTGATCAGACAGAAGGAGAGAGAAGGAGAGAGAGGGAAAGTGAGAAAGCAAGCCATCAGGTCCAAGACTTGAACCGTGGTAGGCCACGTGTAAGTTCAACATCTTTACCCATCATGCCACCTGCCAGCCTCCCTCTTGCCCACTTTAAACTGTGTAACTATTTTAGTTAGAATTGTTATTATCTTTGACAGTGCACTGTTTACAAACTGGCACATATTTTGAATCATCTCCTCCTACCTTATTTTCCCATTAACCTTTTCATTTTTTAGTGCAGATGATGCTTGTTTGTATGTGTACAGTATGTGAGATTTATTTTTCTGGAAGGCACATGTCCCATTATATCAAAATAATTTAATTTGACTGGGTTTAAGAGGGGTCTGTCAGCCTATGGACTCACACAACAGGGACAGTCGCTAGTGTGCGCAACGGTTTCTTCTTTTTCTTTTTAAAGTTTATTTTGTTCATGACAGAGAATGCATGCACTCTCATGACAGAAAAAGAGAGAGAGAGAAGCACTCTTGATAGGATCTCATTGCATCCCAGTCCTCTTTCCCCATTCTCCAAGCTCATCAGGATCTTGGGCACATGTGCACATGCCTGGCATGTTTTCAGTGTGAGCCAGGGATTCAAACCCACAGTCAGTCATGTGGCTTCCAGCACTACAGTTCAGTTTGCTACCAACTGTGCCACCAGATTTGGCTTCAATAGTTTCTTTTTACTACATTTTCTGGGCTAGCTCTCTTTAGCTGGTACATCATGTGGGGCTATGGAGGTGTATGAGTCTGGAAGTGTAAGTGAATAGCACCCCCTGGGGTTGTGCCAGGTAAAATCCAGCCAGCCACATGTGACAGTCATGGCACTGAGTCTCCTACCGGCATGTTCATTCTCATCAGAAATCCACTGTAATTAAAGACCTCTCTGTATTTATTATGCATTCCCACTGATGACTGTCTTTCCCACATCGGAAATGCCTCTCTTCTCTATATTAGGCTCCACTTAGTCCATTGACTATTAATAAAAATGAATCAAACAAAATTTTCAAAACACCAAGAAACAGAGAGCCATCAAAGGTGTTTTGTACACTTCACTTTACTTTTCACCTAATACAGCTGGGTCTTCAAAAAGTTCATGGAAAAAATTTAAATTTAAATTTATTTATTTACATTCATTCATTGTACATCATTACAGCATACAAAAAGAGATTTTCCATCCAGAATACACTGTATATTGGCTCAATCAAGTATATCAACATACATGTTATCGTCAACAAATAATTTCCCATTTCTTGTTTCCTGTATATTTTGTTTTTTCCCCATCCTTGATTCCCTATCTCTCACCCTCTGCCATGTCCCACACTCCTCCCACACTGTCTCTGGTATCTATGGTTGCTTCCTATGCCTTCGCCCCCCTCCCCATTTTATTGATTCACTAAAGATCTTAATTAATCTAAATATTTTTAAAAGCAAGCACAGCTGAAATATACATATCTATGAACCCAAGTCTGACTTTAGGCATAAACCTCAGTGAGTAGAATGAACATACTATAAAGTAGCACCTAGCTAGGGCTATATATCTTACTGCAGACATCAAATAGGTCATTTTATTTTTCTCCTGAAACTTTTTTAAAATTAATTAATTTACATCCATCCCCTAAACATCGTCACAGCATACAAATTGTGGTTTCCCATCCAGAATATCCTGCATAGTGGTTTAATCATGCATGTTATCATCAATAATTTTCCAATCCTAGTTTCATATATATATATATACCCCTATGTCTGACCCTCTGCCCTTTCCCACCCTCTTCTCATGCTATTTCTGGTGTCTACAGTTGTCTTCCATTCCTTTTCCCCCCACATTTTATTGATCACACAATTTCTTAAATAATCTAAATACTTTCAATAGCAAGTTCAACTGGTAATTTCAAGAAAAACAGTTTTGAATTGGTAAGGGAATTTGCTTAAAACTTAACGCCTGGAAACAGGTTAGTATTCTGTTCAAATAGTATTCTGAACCTATTGACAGCTCAAAACAGAACAAAAACTCTTAAAACCGGACAATAAAGCCCAGAAGAAAAGCAGCAATATTTTAATCAAAAGTAATACAGTCTCATGTACTTAATCTATCTTCTGTTGTGGTTCGATCTTCCCTATTGAATTCTGGGATATAATATTCAACCAGACTTGGCCCTACGATTAAGTTGGCCATTTTCTTATTATTTGAACTCTTATTTCTGTGGGTCTGCATTTAATTTTCCTGACACAGCACTCCCTTGAGAACTTCTTGGAGCTCTGGTCTGGTGCTGGTAAATTCTTTCAGGTTTTGTTTATCTGAGAATGTTCTTGTCTTTGCCTCCCATATGAAGGATAATCTAGCTGGGTACAGTATTCTTGGTTGAAATTGCTTTTCCCTTAACATTTTGAATATATTTTCCCATCCTTTCCTCACTCACATTGTTTCTGATGAGAGGTCTGTTAGTCTGATGGGATATCCTTTGTAGGTAACTTGCCATTTCTCTCTTGCCAATCTTAGTATCTTGTCTTTGTGGTTTTGGTCAGTCTGGCTATAATGTGTCTTGGAGATCTTCTTGGGTTGATTCTATTTGGGGTCCTTTGTATTTCTTGGAGCTGAATCTTTGCCTCTCTAGGTTTGGAAAGTTTTCTTGCAGGATTTCATGGAAAAGATTATCAATGCCCTTATGAGTCTCTTTGCCTACTGGGATGGCAATTATCTGGATGTTTGGATGTTTGATGGTATCTAGTACTTCCCGTATATTATTCTCAAATTTTTGGACAATTTTCTCAGTCTTCTTGGTGGATTTTTCTAGACCAGCAATTTTCTCTTCTGCATCTGAGATTCTATTTTTTTGTATAATCTAGTCTGCTTTTAATACTTTCAAGGGAGATTTTGACTTCCTGTATTATAGCCTTCATCTCTAACAGGTCCATTTGATTCTTTTGTAAAGTTTGTAATTCCTCTTTTAGAACTTGCAAGAATTTCCTCACCTCCTGGAACTCGTTAGCTCCTTTCTCCTTTCCCTTCTGCAGTTCATTGTCTCTATTCTCTTCTATCTCTGTTAACTTCGCCATAATGAACGTCCTAAATTTTTTATCAGACATTTCCATGATTTCCCTTGAAATGTCTGTAGATGAAGAGGAATTATTCTTTTCCCTTGGAGGAGAGGTATTTTCTTGCTTTCCCACATTTCTTGTGGTCCTGCAGTGATTTCTAGTCATCTGATGAATGGTGCGTTTCTTCCCAAACTTGAAGTTCAATCTGAGCATCCAGGAGCGTACAGAAAAGGAAACAGAGAAACAGAAACAACAGCAACAAAAACAACCAACAGAGAAAAAAAGAAAAATATATAAAATATTAATTTAAAAAAATTTTTTTAAAAAAGCAAAAATTAGAAAACCATATGATGCTCGAAATCATTAGTTCTCAGGAGCCATGAAGGAGTCTTCTGATGTCCTGCTTCCTTACCTCTCCTGGGTTGGGAGAGGGAGAAGGGATTATTAACAAGATAAAGGGAAAGGAGGGGCTGCAAGCCAAGAAACTGCTTTGCCTTAAAAATTTTTTTAAAGGAAAAATTGCAAAAAAAAAATGAGAAGCCAGAGACACAGACAGAGGTAGAGAGACAAAGACAGAGACTGAGACAGGAGGCCTGAAAGTCTTCCTACCACATGTTTTTGTGAGCTGGAGGCTGAATTTTCAGTGGAAAACTTCATTTCTCCTATTTCCCTGAAATCACTAATTCTCAGGAGCCATGAAGGTGTCCGTAAAAAATTTATTATTTTTGAAAACCTGTGCATGTTTGTATCAAATGTTTGTATCAAACTAAATTAATATCTTATTTCTATTTTCCACAAACTTTTAAAAATACCCTCATATAATACTAATGATTGGATATTATTTTCAATTCCTATCACATTTCTGTTAGGATTTTTTCTTTCATTTTTTTCCCAGAAGTTGTAATAGCTTTATCTCTCTTCCAAATTGAAGAAATGGATAAAGAGAAAGACAAGCCCAAAGCCAAGCTATATAGACATATACTAGTGACTGTTTTGCAGGGGCAAAGTGCTCTGATCTTGACTTTTATAACCTTTCCTGAGGCAGTATTGCAAATAATGAAATTCTATTTTTACATTTCACATTTGATCTCTATTTAAGGCACTAAAAGCAGTTCTTTTCCCATTTTTTAATAAAACATGCAAAATTATATGCGTACATGATTTCTGAAAATGAGATATTTAAGACTTACAGATTAATATACATGTCCTTTTTATTTTTTTAAGGTTTTTGCCATAGAGCATGTGCTCTCACCAGAGAGAGGCAGAGAGAGAGAGAGAGGGAAGGCAAGAAGTCACCCCCTTAGAGGGAATGGCCATACCACAACCCTTTCTCCTCCAGTCTTTCAGGATTTGGGGCACGCACACACATATGCCTGTGGTGATTTTCAAGCCACCAGTTTTCGGACTCTAACTGCATCATTGGCCATGTGGGAGCCAACCATCTTAACCTCCATGCCACCTGTTGGCCTGGGTATATATTTTTCTCTCACTTAAGTAAATATAAGTGGTAAAATTCCTGGATGATAGAGTAGATGCCTATTTAACTTTTTAAAAAACTACCAAATTACCATTTTACACTCCCATTCAGAAATTATGTGAGCCTCAGTCGCTCCTAAGTCTTGCCACCCCTTAGTAGTGTTAATCGTTTCAATTTTATTCATTCTAATGGATTTGAAGCTATATTATTCACTGTGTATTTGAAGTCGCATTATCCTCATGATCTACCACATTGGACACTGTTTCATGTGCATATTGTCATTTGAATTTTTAAAAAATAAACTGTTCAAGGCTTTGTCCATTTTAAGTGAATTCTTTCTCTTAATTTTTAATTGTCAAAGTTCTTTATATATTTTGGAATACAAATCTTTTATGAGCTATATCATACTAATATTTTTTCTGATTCTGTGATTTACCATTTGTACTCTTAACAGTGTCATTCAAAGAGCAGAAGTCTTTAATTTTGATGAAGTCCAATTTGTCAGCTTTTTGATTCATTACTAATGCATTTTGTTTCCTATTTTAAAAATACTGGCCTATGCATAGGTTATACAGTATGCATTTTCTCTAACATAATTTAGTCTAGATGTTTCTACTTTTTTTTTAGAAGTTTTTGCTATAGGGCACGTGTGCTCGCCAGATAGACAGAGAGACAGAAAGCGAGAAATCGCCCCCCCAGGAGGGATGGCCACGCCGCCATCCCTTCTCCTCCATTCTCCTCTCGGGATCTCACACATATGCGCCCGGCATGAGTTTTAAGCCACTGGGTCCAGGACGCGAACCGCGGTCAACTACATGGGAGTCCAGCATACATAGCCATTATGCTAACTGCTGGTCTCAATTTAGTCTAGATGTTATATTTTCATCTGTGATCTATTTTGTTTTAAGGTTTATGTTTCCAAAGCAATTTGACTTAAGTCTCAGAACATCTGTTGAAAAATCTATTTTTCTCATTTAATTATCAGCACATTTTTCAAAAATTGATTGCATATGTGTGAATGTATTTCTAGACTATCTTCTAAAACTTACATTGATTCATTTTTTAATATTTTGCCAATAACCACTCTATTGATTACCTTATTTTAAAATCAGATCGTTTAAGTGCTCTTTCCTTATTTTTTTTTCAAAATGATTTGACTGTTCTATATCCTTTGCATTTCTATGTAAGTTTTTTTAAAGTTTTTGGAGATTTTTGTTTGTTTGTTTGTTTGTTTGTTTTTTGTATTTTGTTTTTGCTGTAGGGTTCATGTGCTAACTGAGAAGCAGAGACAGAGGAAGAAAGTGAGAAATCAGCCTCCAGAGAGGACGGCCATTCTGCAAACCCTTCCCCTCCACTCTCGTCTCAGGATTTGAGGCACACATGCCTGGTGTGGTTTTCAAGTCCCCAGGTACAAGACTCGACTACAGTCGACCATGTGGGAATCCAGTCATGTTAACCACCACACCATCTACTGGCCCTGTGTCCACTTCTTGCCCTTGTTTACAGCGCATATAAATCATCTCTTGAGATTGAACGGTCAGTGATTTCTAGTATTATGCTTTGTGAACGCTAGTGACAGTTTACTACTCCCACCACTTCGTAGGAGAAGAAATGACTTTTATATGGTCAACTTGGCAAAACCTCTTGGCCTGCAAGCAGGATTATCTAAGGGTCTGATTAAGTCTGAGGGTGAAGGATGTGGTCAGCTCCTCAACTTGCTAATGCTGCTAGGTTTTCTATCACCCTTCTCAACCAATTAGCTCTCATTGTCCTTTTCCTAGTCCCTGGAATTTCCTTCCCTATAGAATTTTCCTTTGCACACTTGGGATACCAAGGTGAAGGCAATCCCCCTAAATTTGGGCACATATTTTATTTATCATTTAAAAATTTAAGCTCATTACTGGAGACCTTTCCCCCTTTTTTAGCACATACATAGAATTTGTTCTAATTATTATATTCTTATAATTACTGTAATAAGAAATAGGGAGAAATAAATATTAAATATGTGAGCTATAGCTGTTATTTTGAACAGGAAGTTCTAATTGGTCTTTATTAAAATGGGCACACACAGAGTCCATAAGAAATAAACTACAGAAATTGTGATCATTATCCTGGCCCAGTAACTTGGCCGTTAAAGAAGCCAGAACCCACATAGCTAACTGCAACTTGAGTCTCGACCCTGGTGGCTTGAAAAATATCACAGACACATGTGTATGTGTGCTTCAGATTTCATCAGGATGGAGAAATCGAAGAGAAGGGATTGCAGCCTGACCACTGACTGCTGACCACAGCCTCCTGGCGGCCGCTCTCTCCCTCTCCTTCTCTCTGTTTCTTTGTTTGTCTCTGATGAGTGTACACGCCCTCTAGCAATTGAAAATAAGAAATTGCAATTACTAAATATCAATAGCACCGTTTGTAAGTGAATTTTATTTCAAATATATTCATGCCCATCAAGTATGAATACCATTCCAAAAAAAAAAAAGCACGAAATGTTATGTATCTGAGTATATATTATATTACTATAAGGAAAATAATTAGAGCAATTGTAGAAGATGAATTGTTAAGTAAAATGTATAGAAGGCCATAGTCGTAGACTAAGCCCCTGCTCTAAGGTCTCAACAGACTAGACTAAAATGGAGTCACTCATGTTAAAATGTCACATCAACAAACTGAAAATTAAAGGAAGCTGACTGATGGATTTCCCCAAAGAGACCAGTTTTCCCTGAAACCTGGAGATTCCAGTCTAAGTCACTGTTCTAGTGAAAGAAAACGTATGCACGTCTTGTGGCTTTCTTGGGAATGTGTGCCTGAAATTGTTTAAGCTGTTATTAAACTTTTCGTTTTATAAGTCTCCTTATTGCCCCAATACATTCCTCCCTTACCTTCCAGACTCACGGTCTCCCTACTTGGTTTACTGTTAAGCAAAGTGACTCCATGTGACTCTGAGGCCATCCTGCTCCCCTTTATCATAGAAATTAGTCAATCACTGCTGTACAAGGCTCCTTACGATTTCCTCAATTTTGCCTTTAAACTCATTCTGAAATCTGTGAGACCTTGGTTTGCATTATTCAGGGCAGCATGGACTTCATGGTCCTAGGTGGTCACCCTAAACCTGGCCCAAATAAAATCTTTTGTTTTACTTACTTCGCTTCAGCCTTCCTCTTTTTTTATTTTTTTTGGGGGGGGGGCTAAGAGTGGAAATACTGTTTAAAATAAACACAATAATTATAGCCCACTTCAGAGAACTGTTATAGAAATGAAGTATCCAAAAGAGATGAGCATAGGACTGTATAGTCATAAATTTAGAACCATAAATTTTGAATCTAAATGATTATATTTCATTCATTCTTTATATCACTAATCAATTAATTTCTTCGTATGCAAAGTTGCTAGTCCAAAATAGAATTACTGAAACCTATTTCACATGTGTTATACCCTTCATCTGCTAAAGTAGTGAAATTCCGGAAAGAGTTTGTCTGAATTATCTTCCAACTACTTTAAGACTTTCTCTGGTAAGCAAAAGTTCATTATGATGACCTCTGCAACTGCCCAAACAGCTTCCATATGAGACATTAGGTTACCCAAAAAATTTTGCTAATATTGCTAGTTCAAGATGAAATCAGCTAATAAAGAATTAGCCTAAATCTAGAGGATAGCAAAATTTCAAAAAAAAAATGAGGCCAGCTGGTGGCATGGTGGTTATGGCACTGGACTCCCACATGGCCAACTGTGATTCAAGTCTCAGACCTGGTGGCTTGTTTTCTTATTTTCCTCTCTCTCTCTGTTTTTCCCTTGAGAGTGGGCATGTGCTATAGCAAACTGAAAAATAATAATAAATAAAATTAAACAAACAATTCTTTTTAAACATTCTAAAGAAGTTATGGAACTCAAGTGCATTGCATCTGTCTTCACACTTATTTCCCTGTTTTACTTCCACCTAATTAATAAGTGGTGAATAAGAACATAGATCTACATTTGAAATATGTTCAAACAAACATATGGAAACTTTAGACCTTAGATTTATCCATATGAGATATGGCTAAGATAAAGACAGTATTGGGGCCAGCCAGTGGTGTGGTGGTTAAGGCACTGGACTCCCACATGGCCGACCACTGTTCAAATCTCAGGCCTGGCAGCTTATTTTCTCACTTTCTGCCTCTCTCTGTGTCTCTCTCTGATCAAATTAAAAAATAATAACAATTTAAAATAAATAATTCTTTAAATAAGAAATAAAGAAAATATAAAGAAGCAGATAATGTTTGCATTTGACAGAGAGAGGAGATATATAGAGGGAACGGTTTGTAGAAAAGCTGGAAGAAATGGCATATTCACAATATTTAGAACTGCAATCATAGGGACTGCCAGATCCTCCTGCTTTTTCTCTGTTACTGGCCAACTGCATTTCTCATGCAGGCTTGAGCCCAGCTGGGGTCTGAAAAATTTCCAAGCACTAATAAAGGTGTTTCTGTTGTTGCTGAAAACACTAAAAGAAGCTATAGCCCGGGCCCTGAGACAAATTCCTTAAATCCTCATATAAACTCCATTCCCTGACCTCTCGTTATGGGCATGGTAAGGAAGAGCATTTCTATCCCTTTCTGTCATGGTCCACCCAAGGATACACTGTGCTCTAAGTTCCCATGATAAATGCTTTGGACTGATCGCACACGTGTTTGTTCTTTCTTTCTCTGGGACACTCCCCTATGGAAATTCCCCTTTTGTTTTTGGAGCCATCCCAGCTGCAAGTTCCACTGGAGGAGACTCTAATCTATGATCGTGACTTCTTTTAAAAAAAATAATTATTTTATTTAACTTTAGTTATTTATTTTAATTTGACCAGAGAGGGACAGAGTGAGAGAGAGACAGAGGGAAAGTGAGCAAGCAAGCCGCCAGGTCCCAGACTCGAAACATAGTCAGCCATGTGGGAGTCCAGCCCCCTTAACCACCATGCCACCTGCTAGCCCCAATCATGACTTCTTAACCTTACCTAAATAACAGTCTGTAATTTTCAGTGTAAAGGTCTTACACATATTTCAACATCTGTATTTCTAGGTGTTTGGTATTTTTGATGTTATTGACACTGCACCCTAATTTAGTTCTCTAATGGATCCAAGGAAAGCCATCAATTTTCCACTTGTCCAGCTTATTTATTTATTTGAGTTCGTTGATTGATTGATTTTTAAATTTGACCATAGAGGGACAGAGAAAGAGAGAGAGAAAGAGAGGGAAAGTGAGAAAACAAGTTGCCAGGTCTGGGACTCAAACCATCATCAGCCATGTGAGGGTCCAGCGACCTTAACCACCTTCCACCTTAACCATCATGTCACCTGCCAGCTCAGCCTTTGTGTGTGTGTGTGTGTGTGTGTGTACTTCCCAGAGAGAAAGAGACAAAAATGAGAGAAATGAAGGAAAATGAGGGAATGTGAAAAACATCCACCATAGAAATGGTTACACCACAATCAATCTCTTCTCCCCCATTCTCCTTTGGGATGTTGTGGCCACACTCATCTGCGCCTGGAGTATTTTTCAAGCCACTAGGTCTGGGACACAAACTATGCAGTCAGCCATGTGGAATCCAGCTGCCTTGCCCTCCATGCAAATGCTGGTAGCACCCAGCTTCTTTTTTCTATAAGGATAGGCATAACAATGTCCAAGTTCTTAGTATATATGAGCTAAACCTGGAAGCAATGTAAATTTTCTTAATGCATGGTGTTACCTTGTTGTAACCCTCCTGCCTCAGCCTCCCAGCTGGGACTACAGGCCTATGCCACTTTCCTGGCCCCTTTTTTTGTTTGTATGGGTTTTATTTTGGGGGGGGTTGTGTTTTTTTTTTGTTGTTGTTGTTGTGTTGTGTTTTTGTTTTTGTTTTGGAGAGGTTTTTGCTACAGGGCACATGCGCTCGCCAGAGAGACAGAAAGCGAGAACTCACCCTCTGAAGGGATGTCCATGCTGCAATCCCTTCTCCTCCATTCTCCTCTCAGGATGTTAGGCACACACACACATGCCCCCAGCGTGAATTTAAGCCACCGGGTCCAGGACTCGAACTGCGGTCGACTACATAGGAGTTCAGCAACGTACCCATTACGCTAACTGCTGGTCCCATGCCTGGCTCTTTTTCAGACAGGGTCTCACTGTCTTGCCCAGACAGGCCTCAGGCTCATGAACTTACTATCTCAGCCTCCACAAGTGACTGGGATTACAGGACATACCACCACACCAGCCTTTAGGTGGGACTCGGAATCAAACCTAGGCCTCCTCTGTGATCCCAGCCTGTGGAGCAGTGTCCTAGCAGTGCATGCCGCAATGGCTGGGCCAGTGCTGCTTATTTTGAAACAAGTATTTTTTTTAGCACATTTATCACATTGCCTTTTATTCCTAGTTTGAATTATTCAAGTGCTTTTCCTCAACTTGCCAAGGCTATGACTTTTATCCTTTTTGTTGTGTTTGGTACTGAATCGCATTGATTCATTTTTTCCGTGTTATAGCAAACTTGTAATCCTGGAACAAGTGCACTGGATCATGATTTATATGACCTTTTACAGGTCACTGTATTTGATTTGCCAAAATCTCGTTTAGGAGGTTTACATTAGCGTCTATAAAAGTGAACAGTCTCTAACTTTCCTCTCTAGTGAAATCCTTGCCTGGTTTTGGTATGAAGAATATGCTGTTCTCAAATAGAAGAAAAGTAGCTGTTATTTTTGTATTCTCTGGAAAAAAATGTGTAATGTAGGCTTCATGTTTTCATTAAATGTTTAGATAAAGTAACCAGTAAAGTGATATGATGCTGAGGGTGTGGAAAATATGTGTGGGGAGGAGATGTGAAGGATTTGGGTAACGAGTTACATTTCTATAGTTGTTACCAAATTATTCAAATGTTCTCTTTGTTTGTTTGTTTTTAGGTTTTGGCCAATATGGCATGTGTATTCACCAGAGAGACACAGACAGTGAGAGAGTGAGAAATCAACCCCTGGGGGTGGGGGGCTGCAGCTGAGCCACAATCCTTTCTCTATTCTCCTCTCAGGATTTTGGGCATGCATGCACATGTACCTGTTCTGATTTTCAAGCTGCCAGGTCTGGAACTCAAACCACAGTCAATCATGTGGGAAGCCAGTGCCTCAACCATCATGCCACCTTCTGGCTCTGTGGCTGTATTTCTCTGTTCTTTAGTTAATTTTGGTAAATTATTTTTCTTAAGAAATTGTTCCACCCAGCCAAACTGTCAAAATTACTGGTGCAATTTTTAAAAATATCACCAGGGCAGCGGGTGACATAATAGTTAAAGTGCTTGACTCCCACATGGCCAATTGCAGTTCAGGTCCCAGACCTGGTGGCTTGAAAATCACACCAGGCACATATGTGTACATGCCCCAAATCCAGAGAGGACAATGGAGGAGAAGGGACTATGGCATGGCCATTTCCCCTGGGGCCTGATTTCTCACTTTCATTTTCTCTGTGTCTTTCTGAGTCTCTCTGGTGAGTACACATGCCCTATGGCAAAAAAAAAGAAAAGAAAAGAAAAAAACTCCATCTTCTTTTAAATATTGCTACACATGATCACCATACATATTATAATTATTTATTTATAATTACAATATGTATGGGCAAATATATAACATATAAATACATTACATAGATAATAAATTATAATAGAAAGTGTATATATGCAGATTGTGTATCTATCTATCTATATATATATTATAATATATAAAATCACCAATAATGACAGAATTCATTTTTAAGTACATGTGAAATATTAAGCAATTTTATTGTATGCTAAAACATTAATAAAATCTTGATAATTTTCAAAAGTTTGAAATCATTTGACTGTATGTTTGGAAAAAAACTCCATCTTCTTTTAAAAATTGCTACACATGATCACCATACATATTATAATTATTTATTTATAATTACAATATGTATGGGCAAATATATAACATATAAATACATTACATAGATAATAAATTATAATAGAAAGTGTATATATACACATTGTGTATCTATCTATCTATATATATATTATAATATATAAAATCACCAATAATGAAAAAATTCATTTTTAAGTACATGTGAAATATTAAGCAATTTTATTGTATGCTAAAACATTAATAAAATCTTGATAATTTTCAAAAGTTTGAAATCATTTGACTGTATGTTTGGGCACTTATTTCTGGGGACTCTATTCTGTTCCATTGGTCCACATG
>NW_006203737.1:1011494-1041535 GCF_000334495.1 Tupaia belangeri chinensis | reverse complement strand
TATGGAGGAATGGATTGAAAAACTGTGGCACATATACTCTATGGAATACTACTCAGCCATAAAAACCAACAGAACCCTGGCTTTTGACAGAAAGTGGAAGAATATGGAAGATGTACTGCTGAGTGAGGCAAGCCAGGCTATGAAGGAGAGGCATTGTATGTCCCCACTTAACATATACCGTATATCTGCATTCTATGACTGAAACTGATTGACTAACAGTTGAGCAAACACAAGAAATGGGTGTGAATGTCAGATGAGGTGTATGTGGAGGAGTGGGGCCTAACAAAGGACATTTGGAGAAGGGATACAGAGGTAGAGCATTGATGGGATGGGGAGGTGTGGTGTTATCTGTTAAAGATATTTTGATCAACAGGTCTGGGGAGAAATGTGCACATATCAAAATGGTCTTATTGTAAGTCAAACAATATGATTGAAAGTATATACAAAAACAAATAATAAATAATGTGGAAAAAAAGTTTGAAATCATTTAAAATATGCACTATTACTAGAAAAGATGTAGCTAGAAATTATTAACAAAGACAACTGGAAAATCCCCAACTGCCTAACTGTTAAACAGCCCATTTTTAAATAATCCATCAATGAGAGGATAAAATAAAGATAGAAATTATAGACTATTTTCAGCTAAGGAGCAATGAAGATAAGACTTAATTTTGCTTGATTTTGTAAGAGTCATTCTACATTTCCTATCTAAATTTTATGTTGGAAAATAAGAAAATCTGAAGGCTGGATGGATAGTGGAAGAGTGATAAAACTCTCAAAACTAACCCACATGAGAAGGTTACACATTTGTGTCTGGAGACGTCCCTGAGTATACCAGGCATGCGTGTGCCTATGGTCCTGGGCTGTTAGGGCCGGGTGTGCATCAAGACCCTGTTGAAGGTGTTGTCTCTCTCTCTCACTCTCCTACTCATTGAAGAAATAAACTTTAGAAAAAAGAAACTCTGAAAATAAATGATTTAAGTTTCTATCTCAAGATGGTAGAAAATGAGCAATTACTTCTAAGTTAAACAAAATAGAGGCTATAATAATGGCAATAGGGACCAGCAGATGATGTAACGATTACGTCATTGAACTCCCATGTAGTCCAGTGCTGGCGGCTTAAAACTCACACCAGACACGTGTCTGTGCATGCCCAAAATCCTGAGAGAAGAATAGAGAAGGGATTGTGCATGGCCATCCCTCGGCGAGTGATTTCTTGTTCTCTCTCTGGTGAGCGTACATACCCTATAGCAAAAATCTCTCTCTAAAAAGTAAATAAATAAATAACAGCAATAGGAGAAATCAATAATACATGTAATGAATGTTGAATAGATAAAATCAACAAAATCAAAAATTATGTATCTGAAAAATCTGTATCAAACGTGAAAGGTGTAACATCAATCAGATTTTACCATTTACTGTTTCATAGCAAAATTTTTTTAATAAGTAAGAGTATACTCAAATGATAAAAGTATAGTATAGTAAATATAAAAACCAGTAATGTAATTGTTTATTACTATTATCAAATATTATGTACTGCACATGATTCTACGGGCTATACTTTTTTGAGAGAGATTTTTGCTATTGAGCACATGTGTTCACAAGAGAGACGGAAAGAGAGAAATCACTCCCCAGGGGACATGACGACACAACCCCTCCTCCATTCTCCTCTCAGGATTTTGAACATTTACACACACATGCCTGACATGAGTTTCAAGCTACTAGGTCTGGACTTGAACCACAGCCAGCCATGTGGGAGTCCAGCACCTTAACCATTACACCACCTGCTGGTGCCTGGGTTACACTTTTATATGACTGGCAATGTAGTAGGTCGGTTTATACAAGCATCGCTACAACCACCGGAATAATGTATTGTGCTACAATGTCACAACAACTATAATGTCACTTCATGATAGGAATTTTTCAGCTCTATCATAATCCTATGGGATCACTGTTGTATGTGCAATTCATCATTAACCAAAATGTTCTAATGCAGCACAGACAATGCATGTTGGTTCTGTTTCTCTGGAGAACTCTAATATATTCTCCTCATTGCCTTTAGAAAGAAGAAGTGCTGGGTCCAGCAGTTGGTGTAATGGCTATGTTGCTGGACTCACATGTAGTCGACAGCGGTTCGTGTCGTGGACTCGGTGGCTTAACCTCATGCCAGGTGTGTGTGCGTGTGTGCCCAAGATCCCGGGGGGGAATGGAGGAGTTCTGTCTCTCTGTCTCTCTCTGTCTTTCTGGTGAGTGCATGTACCCTATAACAAAAACCTCTCCAAAAAAAAAAGAAAGAAAGAAAGAAAGAAGAAATGCTGCCAATACACTTGAACTTAAGCCCAGTGAAACTAATTTCAGACTTCTAACCTCCAGAACGATAAGTAATACATTTGTGTGTGTGTGTGTTTTTTTTTTCCTCAGGAGGTTCTATTTATTCTATGTAAATTATAAGCCATGAATAAGGACCTCAGACATTTTTACATTCATAAGATTTTTCTTTCATTTAAGTACTTTGAGATTTGCTAACCTGTGCCTCCTACAGAGGCATCCTTGTCCTGGGCCCACCCAGTTTTCCCTCTCTGATAGGTTCTTTTCTGAGCTGCCCCACTATGACTGCCAACATTTATCACATTTAAAGGTTCCTCTCCAGTATGGGTTCTTCTATGTTTAATGAGACTTGATCTGACATTAAAAACCTTCCCACATTCATTACATTGGTATGGCTTTTTGCCAGTGTGAATCTTTTTGTGTTGGTCAAGGACCGATCTATAATTGAAGGATTTCCCACACTCACAATTATAGGACTGCTTTCCACTATGGACACTTTTTTAAAATTATTTATTTATTTATTTATTTCCATTTATTTAATTAATTTATTATTTTTTGAGGGGTATTTTGCTATAGGGCACGTGTGCTTTCCAGAAAGCCAGAGAGAGGCAGAGAGACAGAAAGCAAGAAATCACCCCCCAAGAGGGATGGCCATGCCAAAATCCTTTCTCCTCCATTCTCCTCTCAGGATCTTGGGCACGCACACACACACACACCAAGAGTGAGGTTAAGCCACCAGGTCTGGGATTTGAACATAGTCAGCTACATGGGAGTCCAGCAACATAGCCATTACGCCAACTGCTGGTCCTTGTTACTTTTTAATTTAACCAGACAGAGACAAAGACAGAGAAAGGGAAAGCAAGAAAGCAAGCCACCAGGTCTTGGACTCAAGCCATGATAGGCTGTGTGGGAATACAATGCCTTTAACCACTGTGCCACCTGCCGGTCCCTCCATAGTGGACACTTTTATGGTTGATAAGACTTCAATGTGAAATGTATGCTTTCCCACATTCATCGGATTTCTCACCTGTGTGGATCCTTGTATGCACAGTGAGGCCTGAGCTGTTCCTGAATGTCTTCCCACAACTATTGCATACATACGGTTTCTCTCCCATATGGATCCTCTTGTGCTGAGAAAGGAGTGAGCTATAACTGAAAGATTTTCCACACTCGACACACTTGAAGAGTTTCTCCCCAAGGTGGGCTCTTTTATGGCTTATAAGAGTTCTACTTGAGAAAAGTTTTTCCACATTCATTACATGCATAGAGTATCATAGGGTATCTTGTCAGGATGCGTGCTTTTATGGTTGATAAGGCTGGAGTGTGAGTTGTAGGCTTTTCCACACACATCGCATTCATAGGACTCCTCCCCAGTATGGATTCTTTTATGAACTTTAAGACTTGAGTTGTTTCTGAATACCTTCTCACACCTGTCACATTCATAGGGTTTCTCTCTAGAGTGGACCCTCTTGTGTTGAGAAAGAAATGAGGTGTAATTCAAAGATCTCTCACACACGTCACATTTGTAGAGCTTCTCACCAAGATGAATTTTTTGGTGCTTTATAAGGGTTCTGTATGTGATGAAGCCTTTCTCACACTCATCACTCTTAAAAGGTTTCTCCCCAGGGTGTACCGTTTTATGATTCATAAGGCTTGAGAGTAAGATGTAGGCTTTTCCACATTCTTTGTACTTGTAAGGTCTCTCCCCGATGTGGATTCGTGTATGTACTTTAATTATTTCTGAAGGCTTTTCCACACGCATCAGACCCAAAGGGTTTCTCCCTTGCATGAATCCTTTTATGCTCCTCAAGGGCAGAGCTGTAGTTGAAGGATTTCTCACAATAGCTACATTTATAGGGCTTCTCCCCAGGATGGATTCCTTTGTGATTTTTAAGGCTAGAGAGTGAGTTATAGGCTTTTCCACACACATCACACTTATACGATTTTTCCCCAGTGTGGAGCCTCCTGTGGACTTTGAGGCCTGAATTGTTTCTGAACGTTTTCCCACACACATCACATATGTAAGGTCTCTCTCCAGTGGGAATAGTTTTAAGTTGAAGAAGCAGTGAATTCTAACTAAAGGATTTCCCACACTCTTTTCATTCATGGGCTTTCTTCCCGGGATGAATGCTTTTATGGACTGCAAGGCCTGAGCTATAACTAAATGTTTTACCACAGACATCACACTTGTAAGGTTTCTGTGTGTTGTGGATCCTTGTATCCTCTCTGAGGCCTGCGCTGTTCCTGAAAGCCTTCCCGCGTCCATCACATTCATAAGGTTTCTCTCAAGTGTGGATGACTTTATGCCAAATGAGGAGAGAGCTATAATTAAAAGATTTCTCATACTCATCACATTTATAATATCTCCGAAGTGAATGCTTTTATGATTTAGCAGTGTTCTCCAAGTACTGAAGGCCTTCCCACACTCATTCATAAGGCTTCTGGCCTGTGTGGATCCTTTGGTAAACTCTAAGTCCAGAGCTGTTCCCAAAGGCCTTCCCACACACGCCACATTCACAGGGCTTCTCCCCAGTGTGCACCCTTTTATGCTGACCTAGAACAGAGCTATAATTGAAAGATTTTCCACACTCATCACAGTTTTTCTCCCCAGAATGAGTGCTTTTGTGGTTTATAAGGCTAGAATAGGACATAAACACTTTGCCACATTCCTCACACTTGTAGTTTCTCCCCAGTAATGGATCTGTTTGACTTGAGCTGCTCCGGAAAGTCCCTCCACCGTCATCACACTCACAGTGTTTTTCCTCAGTGGGCATAATTTTATGCTGAACAAGATGGGAATTATATTTGAAGGAGTTCCCACACTCATCACATTTATGTGCTTCTCTTAATAGCACTGATTTTCTTTTTGTTTTTAATTTCTTTTTCTTTATTATTATTATTTATACAATCACTATACATCATTTAGATTGTAAAGAGACTTTACCCAGCATGATAGACACCTCAGTCCATCCCAGTTGAAAATACTATACAGATAATAAACCATATCTGTGTCCCACAAATGTCTTACCTCTCTATTTTCCCCACAATTTTCCTTTCCTTCGCTCTTCCCCTCCCATGCTTTCCTTCCACTTTGTCTCTTGTGTCCATGACAATCTTTTTTTTTTTTTTTTGGAGAGGTTTTTGCTATAGGGTGCGTGCATTCGCCAGACAGACAGAGAGAGACAGAGAGACAGAAAGCGAGAAATCACCCCCCAGGGGGGATGGCCACGCCACAGTCCCTTCTCCTATGGAGACTTGGTATCTTGGGCACGCACACACACGCTCCCAGCGTGTGTTTTAAGCCACAGAGTCCGGAACGCGAACCGTGGTCAACTACGTGAGAGTCCAGCGACATAGCCGTTATGCTAACTGCTAGTCCTATCCATGACAATTTTTAATGCTTTTATGTCCTCCAGACTTTCTGATTTTCTGCTGTGGATTGGATTGTGAGTTTCCATAAATGCTCTTCACACATTTGCCTGGTTCACTGCTTTTCTGTTCTACGTGGATGGTCTGATGGATAATATATTTTGAGCTCAGATATAAGCTTTTATCAGATGTCTCATCAACTTGTTCTGTCTATATCTTCTGTGTTCTGGGCTTTGCCGATCTTTTCCCTGATGCTGCTTTTTGTCTTCCTTCATTCTTTTTCCATTAGTCTTTTCCAGGTGATGGGTTTTTTTTATAATTATTTTTTATTTAACTTTATTTACTTATTTATTAATTTAATTTGACCAGAGAAGGATAGAATGAGAGAGAGAGAGCAAGAGCGAGAGACAGAGAGAAAGCAAGCCACCAAGTCCTGGTCAGCCTTGTGGGAGTCCAGTGCCCTTAACCACCACGGCACCTGCTGGCCTCTCCAGTTGATGCTTTATGTTTGCTATCCCAAGCACAAGTTTCACCAATCTTAGATTCCTACATATGATCCTTGTGAAGACCTCCCACTTTTGGCCATTTAGATTCTGCATGTCCAATATTTTTATACTTTTCAGTTGATTCTTCATCCTCAGTGCCTGTCTTCACATGTGACATGGCAGAGGCAGCGCCTCGGGAGCCCGACAGCCGGCCTTTCTGTTGTTTTTAAATCACTAAGTTGTGATAATTTTTTCTTCATTATTTTTTGTAGGATTTTGTTTTTGTTTTTGTTTGTTTGTTTGTTTTTGCTATAGGGTCCATACACTCGCCAGAGAGAGAGAGGGAACAGAAAGAGAGAGGAAGAGAGAGAGGAAAGGTGAGAAATCACCCCCCAGGGAGGATGGCCATGCCACAGCACACTCTCTCCTCCATTCTCTCCCTGCGACTCTGGGCATGCACACACACGTGCCCAGCGTGATTTCCAAGCCACTGGGTCCAGGATTTGAACTGTGGTTTCGGCCATATGAAATCAAGCTGCCCCCAATCTCTGTGCCACCTATTGGCCTACTTGTGGTAAATTTTTATAACAACAATAGGAAACTAATCCATAAACGTAGTCAATTGGGTGAAGTTTTTACTTGTGTTGTCCAGTTATTTTTTATGTTCACCGTTTCAATCTGAGGTCATTTTCCTTCGGTCTGACGTATTCCCTTTAACAATTATTTTTCAGACCTGCTTGCTACAAAAACTCTCAGACTTCATTCACTCTTGGTTTTCACGGCTTTACAATATGTCTAGCGGTAGTTTCCTTTGTGTGTAGGTATCTTGCTTAGAGTTCACTCAACTTCTTGAATGAGTGGCTTTTACTCTTCATAAATTTCAGAAGTTATTGGCTGCAATCTTTTTGAATATCTTTTTGAATAAAACTTCTCAAACCTCTCTTTTCTGCTCCTGGGACCCAAATTACCCATATATTAGACCTTTGGACATGTCCTTCATACCTCTTATGCTGTCATCTGTTTTTATCCATTTCATTTTCTCTGTTTCAAGTTAGGTATTTTCTATTGATCTATTAATAACTCCTGTTTAAGTAATGCTACTATGTCCAATCTGTTAAATCTCTCTATTGAGAAGTTCAGATATTCTATTTATCAGCTCCAGAACGCTCACTTAATTATTTTTTCACTGAATTATTTTTATAGATTCCAATTAAAAAATGAAATAATCCAGTCTTTCATTTATTTGTTCATCATTGCCTCTATTAAGTCAAGCATTTTAGCCATACATTTGAAAATACTTGATCACTAACTTCAAAATGTGGATCACCTATGAGGGTGCTGCTATATCTTATCTGCCTGTCACATCAGCTTGTGTTTGCTCCCTATTGACTATGTGACTTCTGTCATAAGATTCTTTCCTGAGATAATCTTAGGTTTGCAAACTCCCGTAGGCCAACGGTCCATGCTGCTGAATGGATTACCATCACTGCCAGTCAGTCACTTCAGACAACTTCTGCTAATGGACTGTCACTGAATCCTGTCCTTTCTCCATATCCATACGACCCTCCTCTGTTATTGTTGTCCAGCACAAACTCTTTCAGAACAACATCGATGTATTGCATACCTTTTACTATGGTTTTTAAAGAATACTTTTATTTATTTATTTATTATTTTTTCAAATTCCACCAGAAAGCAACAGGGAGAGAGAGGGAAAGTGAGAAAGCAAGTCACGAAGTCCAGCCCTCAAACCACGGCCAGCCATGTAGGAGTCCAGCATCCTAAACACCACATCACCTGTCGGCCCCCCTTTTCCTATTAATAATATAAAAGACCCGTGCTTTTTCCAGGTAGGAAGACATGTTGCCATTTACATCTGCTCCTGCTGCAGGTGAGTCTGACTGCATGTTCCAATGTCTGACCCTTAGTTAATATTAGCTTTGTGAGACTTAAAATCTCCCATTTTCCTTATAACTTTTCCTTTGCAGTGGTTCAGCCACCTCTTCTTCCCTATAGTTCTCTGACCTTTATTTATTTATTTAGTTAGTTAGTAAAGCAATTTCTTTTCTAGGTAAACCTTTTTACACACTCAATAGCATAAGACCTCAGAATATTCTATTTTGCCCCTCAGAAGCCATTAACTTAGCTATTTAAATCTTCCACATGAACTCCTGATGATATAGGAGATAGAACTCTAAAAAACTGGTAGTCTGGACATAGGCCCAAAGATGGAGTCACAGCTGTTAAGCATTCGTAAGAAACTACTTGCACATAGGACACAGTTTGCAGAAACTATTGACCTAGGTATGACCCATAGCATGACCTAATGCAATTATATTCCAGAACCAAGAGTGTGGTCTTTGTGACCTGTAGCCACCAGACAAGGAATGCAGATTCTCAAGGTCAGTTAGCCCTTGAGGGGTGATTTCTTACTTTCCCTCTCTAGTGAACACACATACCCTAAAGTAAAAACCTCTAAAAACAAATAAAAAGGAAAGAAAACTTGAGTAATAGATTACCTCAATTATCAGTTAAGAAAGGGAACCAATATCCTGACTCCATGGACAGTTTTAGTTCCTTTGAAACCCACTTCTTGATAGAGAGAGACCCTCTTGCTTGGATTGCTAGAGAAAAACTCTTGACCAGAACCCCAAATAGGCATTTTATTTTCAGGAACCCTCCCTGCTGAGAACTTTTCTTTCAATAAACTCTGTTATGCTATCTCCTCCTTTTGTCCACATGGCACAATTTTCAAGATCGTGAGATAGGAACTCAGACAACTCCACAATCTGCAAAAACAATGTATTGTAGCACTATCTGTTTCTTTGAGGCTTCTCTGATTTCCAATTTTATGATCCCAGGTTCATATGACCAATAAAACCTTTGCTGCTGGCTTCTCTTTTCCCAGCAGTGACACTTCATTCATATCCACAATCAGCAAATGCCTCCAGCAAGAAAATAGTGACTAGGAGCCAACAGTTAGTATGGTATTAAGGCACTGGACTCCCACATGGCTGACCACAGTTCGAATCCCAGACCTGGAAGCTTGAAAATCATGCAGGGTATGTGGAGACGCGTGTCCAAAATCCAGAGAGGAGGATAAAGAAGGGACTGTGCCATGGCCACTCCCTAGGGAGTGATTTCTCCCTTTCCTTCTCTCTGTTCCTCTCCTACAAGCACACACACCTTAAGGCAAAAATTTTAAAAATTGTGACTAGAAATCTACCCACGCTTATATAGTTTTTCACACTGGATTTTTTTTTTTGTCTAGTTAGTGATCATTGCTTCTATAGTTTTCTGATGTCTTTAAATATGATTTTGCAAGATATCCATTCTTTAGTTATAGTCAGGGGAGACATGAACTTGCTTCACACATGCTGCTCAGAAGTAAAAACTACTTTGTTACTTTCTAAAAAATTATTATAAAAACAAAACTTGTTTGAGGTAAATATTTTTAGCATACATACTTTCAGTTAAGGAAGAGTCTTCTTCTAACTAACCACATATTCCATAATTTCATATCTTAGAGGCACTCATCATCACAGTTGTCTTGCTCATGCTTACAATATTCTTCCAGACATATACACATATATGTGTATCAATATTGTATCTCTTATTTATAAAAGGCACTACTTAGCATTTGAGAGTCTTTCACTCAACTTTGTATTCCAAAAGGGTTTTTTTTAAAATAATTATTCATTTATTTTTATTCATTTATTTTAATTTGACCAGAGAGAGACACACACGGGGGGATTGGGGACTTGAACCATGATTAGCCATGTGGGCATCCAGTGCCTCAACCACCATGCCATGCCACCTGTTGCACCCTCCAAAAAAGATTTTTTAACTCAACTATGAAAATGAGAATGTGTTCAAAGTCAGGAAATGCATATATATATTTTGAACACATGAGATAGTAGACACGAAAGATCATTAGCTAGAAATGAAATCCTGGGTCATAAAGTTTATGTATTTTGTGTGCTGAGAGATACTAGTTCTCCCCAAAAGCAATTTCACAAATTTTCCTGTTGCTCCAATTTATTGCCAATGCACTGTTGATGTGGGAATGTTGGGTGATCAGATCAAACATCCATGCTGGTTCTTATCCTACGCTCATGAAGAATTAAAAACATAGACACAGAGAGGAGAGTAAAGCAGAGTTTATTAGGAAAGGAGAAAAAATTTCCAATGCAATGGAAGGGGGCCCTAATGGGTTGCTGAAAGGGGGCTGGAGGTGAAGGGGTTTTATTTAGCAGTCTGAGCAATGGGTTGGCTTTTTGATAAGAAAGTGGGCTTTAGAAAAGAGTTACATGGTAGTCTGAGAGATTTATTACCCTATTTTTTGTGTGGTCAGCAGATCACAGCTCTGTATTTATTAGAATACAGTTACTAAATAGAAACTGTTGCCCTTAGCTACAGTTGCTATGAGTTCCAATGTTCCTGGCTTTTGGTTGTGAAAATTTAGCCATTGTGATTCCATCTTGGTTTTACCCTGTCTGTGTGTTCAATATCCCTATCTCTTACCTTATTAGTAAGGAGTCATAAATTCTTTATAGACACGTAAGGGGTATGTATATTTTACATTAACCAGACCATAGAGGAAAAACAAAGAGACTTCATTAAAAGGAAAAACACAGTGACTTCCTTTCAGGGCTCTTACCTTATCTACCTGTAAGTGGGTCTAACTCTATCTCATTGTGACTATGATAGCATAAAATAATATTTTCACTATTACTAATGTGATGTATAAAAATATTACCTCATTTCTGTTTTATTTGAATTTTCTTATTCAAAGATGACATATTAATCAGTCACTTGAACATCTCTCTCTTACATCAGAATATTAATCTATAATTATTTATAAGAAAGTTACCTCTTAAAAAGAGAAAGTTTACCCAGAAAAGTCATTACTATGCTAACTTACAGGCTAGAGGACAAATGGAGAAGGGAGATGGCTGACCAGCTGCCATTCTGGTTAGTCCCTGTTGACTAAGTGGCTGACCTTCACAAGACAATTTTTCTCAGGATAATTCCAGCCTCACGATCTTCTTTAGGCTGACCACAAATACTACTGAACTGATTACCATCACTGCCAGCAAGTTGCTTCTGACAACTTCTGCTAATGGATTTTCGCCAAACTCTGTCCCTTCCCCCATCTTCATAAGACTTACATTTGTCCTATGTTAACTCTTTTTTTTTTTAAGAGCTTTTTGCCTTAAGTTGTGTGTGCTCACCAGAGACAGACAGAGACAATGAGAGGAAAAGTGAGAAATCACCTTCTCCCCCAGGGGGATGGCCACAGCACAATCTTCTCCATTCTCCTCCTGAAACCCTGGGCACTCACGCACACACACTTGGTATGAGTTTTAAGCCACTGGATCTGGGACTTGAACCACAGTCATTCATGTGAGAGTTCGGTGACATAACTGCTATGCCATCTGCTAACCCCACACTCCTTTTCTTTTTGTAGTTTTTGTTTTTTTCTGTAAGGTGCATGTACTCACCAGAGATAGAGAAAGTGAGAAATCACCCCCCAGGGGGGTCATAATCCCTTCTCATCCATTCTCCTCCTAGGATTTTGGGCACACATATACATGCACCCAGCACATTTTTCAAGTCACCAGGTCTGGGACTCAAACCGTGCAGTCAGCCAAGTGGGAGTCACCCACCTCAACCCCGTGCCACCAGCTGGCCCCTGTCCAGTGTGAACTCTTTTAGAAGAATGTTCATACCTTGTTATCCTTTTACTAGTAAAAGACCTCAGCTTTTATTTATTTTTTTTTTTGAGAAGTTTTTGCTCCCTATAGGGCGTGTGCGCTCACCAGACAGACAGAGAGAGACATAGAGACAGAAAGCGAGAAATCACCCCCCGGGGGGATGGTCACGCCGCAATCCCTTCTCCTCCATTCTCCTCTAGGGATCTTGGGCACGCACACGCACCTGGCGTGAGTTTTAAGCCACCGGGTCCAGGACACAAACCGCAGTCGACTACGTGGGAGTCCAGCGACACAGTCATTACGCTAACTACTGGTTCCCACTTTTTCCTGGATCAAGGGACATCTTCATCACTTCCATCTGGCCCTCTGCTGGTGGTCCTGATGACATGCTCTAGACCCTGACCTTTACTATATGCTAGCTGTGAGAGCAATAAATTCCCTTTTCTTCATAACTTATATACTTTATAGTGTTCTTTTTTTCATTTGAAACCCTTTTCTACCACATGCATTCCAAGTATTTTTCTTGATTTTACATTTAAATTGTAATTTTTTTATGGAATCTTTAACCCATGAAAATTTTTACCTTTTACAATCAAAGATTTTTATTATTATTATTACTTAACAGCCTTCTAGATGTCAGTGCTTTAACAAAAGCCATCTGCCCTGCAAAATCACTTGAAAATATATTTTGCTGGGAATGCTTACTCAGATTTTAAAGTTATGACTATTAAAACATGAACCTTTGATTTAACTAATCTTTCTGGTGAAATGACACAGTAATATCTTTTTTAAAAACAATATGCAACATATTAATGCTTTGGGAAAAAGATAGTAAGCATTTTTTTTAATTGCACCATTCTCAAAACAAACCATGTGATTTGAGTCCTGGACCTGGCAACTTGAAACACATGCTAAATACATGTGCACACATGTCCAAAATCCCAAGACGAGAATGGAGAAAGGGTTGTGATGCAACCATGCCCGCCCCCTCCTCGCCCCCCCTTGTCAATTTTTCACTTTCCCTCTCTCTGGCAAGCCCACGTGCCCTATAGCAAAGGCAAACAAACAAAAAATGCCGATGCCTTGGTCTCAGCCCCCAACATTTGGACTTAATTAGTTTGGGATGGGAGCCAGATCTCAGTATTTTTTTAACAAACTCAACCACATAATGCAAAACAATCTCAGTGTTGAGAAGAGCTGTTTCAAGAGCACAACAGTCCTCAAAACAAAACATGAAATATCCTTTAGGCCCCCAAACAAAAAGGAACATGGAAATGAGAGTGCTACCTTAAAGTAGAACCTACGGGCTTGCCCAGGGAGCATTCTCCCATTGCTATAACTGTGACACCTGCATGATTAGTTTACTACTGCTACCTAAGGAGTAGAAGATGATGCCTTTGTTAAACACTAGGTGGAAAGTTAAGAAAAGATTCAAAATAAAAATAAAAAATGATTTACCAAATTTTTGACAACTCAAATGCATAGGTACATGCATAGTGTGGAGTCTCAGAAACTGATCCCTAAACACTGAGTTTTTTACATACTAAGTTGGAAAAATAGTTTCAGAACCAAAGTTTCTCTCTCTCTCTTTTTTATTAATTTATTTTACATTCTTTCACTGCACATCATCACAGCATACAAAATGCGATTTCCCAATCAGAATACACTATAAAGTGGCTTAATCATACATGCTATTGTCAACAAATTACTTTCCATTTCTTATATATATATTTTTCCCCTTATATCTCACCCTCTGCCATTTCCCACCCTCTTCCCACACTGTCTCTGGTATCTGCAGTTGCTTTCCATTCTTTTTTTTTATTTTTCTCCCATTTCATTGATTCACAAAATATCTTAATCTAAATACTTTCAATAGCAAGTTCAGCTAATATTTACATATCTGTGAATACATGTTGACTTTGGCATGACACTCTGAGTACAATAAATATACTACAAAGTAGCACCTAGCTGAGGCTATATAGTTTACTGTGGTCATTAAATAGATATTTTTTAATTTCAAGAAAGGCAGTTTTAGCTTTAATAAAACAAAATAAAAAAAAAACATCAAAAGAACTTTCCTTAAGACTTAAAGCCAGGAAACAGGCTAGGATTCTGTTCGAATAGTAGGTACATGGATCTGTCCACAACTCAAGAGAAAACAAAACTCCTTAACTCTGGAAAACAAAGCATAGAAGAAGGTCAGTAATGTTTTAGTCAGAAGTCATAAAATTCTATTTCACCAGCTCAGACTCATGTACTTTATCAAAATGTGGAATGCTTCCCGAATTTGCATGTCATCCTTGCACAGGGGTCATGCCAATCTTCTCTGTGTCGTTCCAATTTTAGTATTACGTGCTGCCGAAGTGAGCACCCAACGTTTCTCTCTTTCCTCTCTCCCTACTCCCTGTCTGTCAATCATCATTGATCCATTTCATCTCCCAAAATGCAAGAAAATAGTTTTCTCTAGGGTTCCATGATTGGCCTGTAGAGTGGACCCACCAAAGGAAAATAAACAAACAATTATCTTTGATTCTTTCCCTGAAGTTTCATTAACTAAGCTCAGATGGCAGGAAGAAAGATTGAGAAACATCCACACATCTGTCGCCAGCTATTGTCCATTTCTCAAGACCATCCAGCTCCCAAAGAGACTTATTTACTCACTATCATCTGAGCATTGGACCTTTTTTTCCCCCTAAAAATAATATACTCTAAAATTACCTATATCCCCTCACTTTCCTCTCTTCTAAGAGAAAGGTATTTAAGTCACAACCATCTTAATGTTCTGTGAGCTCATAATCTGCTGACTCCCTTATCTAAAATGTATACACTAAAATAAATCTGACTAGGGGACCAGCTATTGTCTTAATGGCTATGTTGCTGAACTCCCATGTAGTCAACCACGGTTCGAATTCTGGACCCAATGGCTTAAACTCATGCCGGGTGTGTGTGTGCGTGTGTGCCCAAGATCCCAAGAGGAGAATGGAGGAGAAAGGATTGCAGCGTGGCCATCCCCCCAGGGGGTGATTTCTCGCTTTCTGTCTCTCTGTCTCTCTCTGTCTTTCTGGCGAGCACATGCACCTTACAGCAAAAACCTCTCCAAGAAAAAATTATTTGTTTTGGGACCAGTAAGTGGCATAGTGGTTAAAGTACTGGGCTCCACATGGCCCGGGGGGTGGGTAAAAACAGCCCCGCCATTATTCTTTCTAGTCTTCTCCAGAGTCTTGACCAGAAAGTTGCACACAAAGTCAAAGCTAGACTGAAGGAACCAACAGGTGGTATGGTGTTGAGGCCCTGGACTCCCACATGGCTGACCATGGCTCAAGTCACAGACCTGGCAGCTTGCGTTCTTTTTTTTCCCCTCTCTCTCTCTCTCTCTCTCTCTCTCTCTTTCTCTCTCTCTCTCTCTCTCTCTCTGTTCTTGTGTGTGTGTGTGTGTCTGTGTGTGTGTCTCTGGCGAATTAAAATAATAAACAAAATTAAATAAATAATCCTAAAAAAAATAGTTCTAGACTGAACAGCCTGATTCACCCACACACACACACACACACACACACACACACACATACACACACACACACACAAATCCTAGCAAAAGAATAGAAACCCAACTTGAAGAACTGACCACATAGGTGGACACAATTAACAAGGATGGGGAGTTGGCAGGTGGCATGGTGGTTAAGGGCGCTGGACTCCCACATGGCCGACCATGGTTTGAGTGTTGAATGTACTGAACCTGGCAGCTTTAAAAAAAGAAAAAAGAAGGTGGCATGGTGGTTAAGATGTTAAACTCTCACATAGCTGGCCATGGTTCAAATCCTGGACCTGGTGGCTTGAAAAATCACACCAAGCTCATGTGTGTATGTGCTTGTATGCCCAAAATCCCAAGAGTGGAGAAGGGTGATTATAGTGTGGCCATCACTCCTGGGGGTTGATTCTCATTTTCCCTCTCTCTGTCTCTGTCTCTTTCTGGTGAGCATACATGTTCTATGGCAAAAACCTAAGAGAAAGAACAAGAAGGAATCATTTATCCTATAGTCTGTTCTCTTTTTACAGAACAAAAAAGGAGGGCTGAGGTACACTTTTCTGGTAATTTGGGTGCTCTGTACATGAGTTTCTTGTATATATGTAGATTCTTATATAAGAATCTATAAAGTTGCTTCTACATTTTTTTAAAGAAAAAAATAAACTCTTGTATATTTACAAATTTAAAACACTATAAATGAACCAAAATGAAAACCATTCTGATGATTCAAAACATGTAGACATTAATATTTGAATCAATACTGTTTCTTTTTTTCTTTTTCCTTTTCTTTTCCTTTTTTTTTTCTTTTAAGAGAGATTTTTACTATAGGGTACTGCACTCACTGGAGACACAGAGGCAGAGAGAATGTGATAAATCATCCCCCATGGGAATGGTTACACCACAATCCCTTCTCCTCCAGGGATTCCGGGCATGCAGGCATGAGTTTCCAGCCACTGAGTCCAAGGCTTAAACTGAGACTGGCACATGAGAGTCCAGTGTTTTAACCACTATACCACTTGCTGGCCCAGAAGAAATTACTGTTAAAGAAAAACATATTCAATGATACTTGCTGAAGCACAGTAGGGGGCCCAGCAAGTGGCTAGTGGTTGGGGAGCTGGACTCTCACATAGCCAACTGCAGTTCATTCCCAGAGCTGGCAACTTAAAACTCATGCTGGGCACATGTACACATGTGACCAGAATTCCAACAGAAGGGATTGCGCAGTATGGCTATTCCCCCTGGGTGTGTGTGATTTCTCACTCTCTGTCTCTCTGCAGGGATTACATGTGCCCCATAGCAAAAATCACTCCAAAAAAAAAGCACAGTAGGAAAGATTTTATTCAGGACCATCATAATAGGTACAGGGACCATTGGAATGAGGTGTTATGAAGGTGGAGAGAGATTGGACTGAGTGGGCAGATCAGGAATTTGTAGCCAAGGAACAGGGTGAGAGTCCATGGATGGAAAATTACTGAGAAGAAACATCTGAGGTAAGAAGGATTTTTTTTGAGAGTTGTGTTTGTTTGTTTATTTGTTTGTTTATTTGCTATAGGACACATGCGCTAGCTGGAGAGACAGAAAGAAAGCAAGAAATCGCCCCCACCCCCAAGTGGATGGACCATGCCACAATCCCTTCTCCTCCATTCTCCTCTCTGATTTTGGGCATGCATATGCACATGCGCCTGGCATGAGTTTAAACCACCAGCTCCAGGACTTGAACCACTGTTGATTACATGGGAGTCCAGTGATATCATCATTACACCGTCTACTGGTCCTAAGGTAAGGGGAATTCTAGCCTAAGAATATTCATGCTGAAGACAGGCAAGGGTGATCAGACATCACCTGGGGAATAGTGGCAAATAAAGAATCTAATAAGATGTTGAGGGTGACCAGATAATGAGAGTGAGGCTTTTTGCTTAACTGACATAGCAGGGTTTTTGTTAAAACTGTATTTTACAAGGAAGTGCATAGATGAGCCTAGGAAAATGTTAGGAAGCCTGACTAAAGTTTGGCCAAGCAAAAAATCTTTGTCTATACCTAATTACCAATTAATGAAGCACATGATATAACAAAAGTGGTACTTAGCAGGAAATGTAATTTTAACTGCTTATGACAAAAAAGAAAATGGGGAGAGAAACTAATGAGTTAAATTTTTAACTTAAAAGGCAATGAAAGGGAGACCAGCAGATTGTGTAATGGTTACATCACTAGACTCCCATGTAGTCATCTGAGGCTCGAGTCCCAAACCTGGAGGGTTAAAACTCATGCCGGGCACGTGTGCATGCATGCCCAAAACCCCAAGAGAAGAATGGAGGAGAAGGGAATGTGACATGGCCACCCCCCTCGGGGGGGGGGTGATTTCTCACTTTCTCTCTCTCTCTCTGTCTCTCTCTCTCTGTCTCTCAGGCAAGCACAGGCACCCTATAGCAAAAATCTCTCTCTTAAAAAAAGGCAATGAAAGGAAAATTAATAAAGTAGATAGAAGGTGATTACAAAGTCAAGACAGAACCCTATGAAACAAGAGGGACCAAGACAACTAAAGTTATGCTCTAAACCTCATCTTTTAGACTCCCAAAACACTCAGACAAGGTAGGGCAACCTCTGTCCTCTCTCTGTCTCTGTCTGTCTCTCTCTCTCTCTTGATTTTTTTTTTTAATTTTTGAACCACTTTTTCTCACCTTGGGCCTTTTCTTTTTCTTGCTAATTTCAGAAGCCATTTTAAATCTGAGGTATGTCCTGGTGTGTTCACGTGGTGCGCTAGGGCGCTGCTTGGTTTTCATTTTTTACCTTAAAAAATATTTTTTTTCCTTTTTTTGTGGTCATTTTACCTAGTTTCTTCTTCTTTTTTTTCTTTTCTTTCCCTTTTGCTTTTATTTTTTTAAGTTTACCTTCCTGCTCTGCTCCTCACTCTCCAGAGACTGAGTGTCTAGACAGGCCTAGGTGCACAGTTGCCAAGCTTCTGAATATTTTTAGGATTCTTGAAATCCTCAATGCTTATTGAACTTCCTGCTTTAAGGGAGAAACTTCTTTTTATATATCTGAACTCATAATTTCTTTCTGTGGATACCACGTTTCAAAACACAATAGAAGAGAAATATTTTTCACAGAATGACCAGGAACCACCACAAAGGCACAAGAAATATGAGAAACCAAGGAAATATCTCTCCCATAAGTGAAAAGAAAAAGCCTTGACCTTCCACAGACTGTATAGTGGAACTAATGGAAATGTCTGATAGAGAATTCAGAATATTCGTAGTGACAAAACTAAATGAGAGTTGAGAGACAATGAACTCCAGAAGATGCAAAAGAAAAGAGACGATGAGTTCCAGGAGGTGAGGAAGTTCTTACACTATCTGAAAGAGGAAATACACACCATAAAAAAGAATCAGATGGAGCTGTTAGAGATGAAGGTTGCAATATAGGAAGTCAAATCCTCCCTCAAAAGTATTAAAAGCGGATTAGTCCATGCAGAAGATCGAATCTCAGAGGCTGAAGGCAAAAACACTGACCTAGAAAAAGCAACCAGAAAAAACTGAGAAAATAACCAGAAAAAAATGATAATACTATACAAGAAATACTAGATACCATTAAGTGCCCAAACATCTGGATAATCGGTATCCCAGAAGGTGAAGAAACTAATAAGGGCATTGATAATTTATTCCATGAAATCATGGAAGAAAACTTTCCAAATCTAGAAAAAGCATTCAAATATCCAAACCCAAGAAATACAAAGGACCCCTAAGAATCAACCCAAGAAGATCTTCTCCAGGTCACATCATAGCCAGATTGGTCAAATCCACAAAGACAAGATACTAAAAATTGGCAAAAGAGAAACTTCGGATTACATATAAAGGATATCCCATCAGGCTAACATCAGGCCTCTCATCAGAGACAATGCGAACAAGGAAAAATGGGAAAATATATTCTAAGTGTTAAGTGAAAAACAGTTTCAACCAAGAATACTATACCTGCAAGATAATTCTTCGTATGGGAAGAAAACATAAAAACGTTCTCAGATAAACAAAGCCTGTAAGAGTTTACCAACACCAGGCCAGCTCTTCAAGAAGTTCTAAAAGGAGCACTTTACCAAGAAAACTAAAGACACATACAGAAATAGAAGAACAAAAAGCAACCAAGAAAATGTCCAACTTAATGCTGGGGACAAGAAATATCAATAATAATGTTGAATGTTAACTTCCACGATTTAAATGGAAAGATTGGACCACAATAACACAGCAAATTCAACAGAAGAAAGATTAATTACGTAAAACTGAACTGGGGAAATAGAAATTTATGACTTTTGAGTAAAATATTACTGTCTTTTTCTCTACTATGTTTTGCTTTCCCAATTTAAGGATTTTGCTTTCTTTTGAGCTGTTGATAGATTTAGCAATTTGTTAAAATGTTTTTTCTTTGTTTCTTTAAATGGAAACATAAACTTTTCTCCTTCCCTGACTCCTCTGCAATATGAAAATATTTGAGAGTTTTCTTATTTTGTGCCAGAATGGTTCTTTGTATAAGTTCAATACCTGTTGCCTTGAATCAGAAACTGGAAAGGCTCATTATTGGACAGGGCTTTGACTGGAATGTCACATTTGAAGATTAAACCAGAAAACTATTTAGCTAAGGTAAATCTCAAGTAAGTCAATGGAAGCTCTTGGAAGGATAGCCTGGCACCATGAACAGTTCTGCCCGGCAGAGAGGGTTGGAGAAGATATATGAAAAAATTCGTACCATAAAATAACCTGGACTTTCCCAGTCCTACATTGTAATCAGTAGAGACTGCAAAAGAGCAGCCACAACCAGAGGTTTATCTTGAGGAAGATTTTGAAGGAAGAAAAAGAGACTGACCTTTGCTAGCAGATGGTATATCACAGAATACTTAATAGGCAGGGCTGAAGTGAGAAGGTTCACATGTGAATTCTGTGGTGGATGTTTGTTTTTCAAAAGTCTGAGTAGTTGTCATGTAAATATTTTTTTTTTCTTTTTGGAGAGGTTTTTGCTATAGGGCATGAGCACTTGCCAGAAAGACAGAGAGAGAGAGAGACAGAAGGCGAGAAATCACCCCTCAGGGGGGATGGCCATGCTGCAATCCTTTCTCCATTCTCCTCTCTGGATCTTGGGCATGCACACACATGTGCCTGGAGTGAGTTTAAGCCACTGGGTCCAGGACTTGAACCGTGGTCAACTACATGGGAGTCCAGCAACATAGCCATTACTCTAACTACTGGTCCCCAGTTTCTTGAAATTTTGAAAGTTCTTTATTAACTGTCAAGAAGCATGGAGTATAAACAGAAATTTTTGATATGCAAAGTAAACATTTGTAGGAAAATGTAAAAATAAGTAAATGTAAAAAATAAATATAAAATAAATAATTTTTAAAAAGACAATCATCATACCTCAGTATGCATTACACAGAAGATTCTAAAGAAGTGTACTCAAAGGTTAAGAGAAAATAAAATCAATAATTTTTTGAAAAACAAAAAACTCTATGAAGCAAAAAAAACACAAATACAACAAAGAGGATTACCAAACAAATATTAGCATCCTTAAATAGATTGATAAAATTGAACGTATTTTGGCTAGACTAATAAAAGTGAGAAAAGTCACAAATAACTATGCTGGAAGTTAAACAGGTGGTATTACTAGATATAGAGAAAAAAGTGTCAAAGATACATTGTTGGTGCCAGCAGGTGGCATGGTGGTTAAGGTGCTGGACTCCCACATGGCCAACAGTAGTCCAAGTCTGGGATCTGGTGGCTTGCTTTCTCACTTTCCCTCTCTCTGTGTGTCTCTCTCTCTCTGGTCATATTAAAAAATAATAATAATAAAATTAAATAAATAATACTTTTCAAAGTGATACATTGTTAAAGAAATACCCAATGACACATGTTAAAACAGTATGGCCGACTTTATTTAGGGCCATTTTGACATGTTCACATATCAGTGCAATGGAGTTTTGCGGTAGGGAAGAAAGATTGGGCTCGACTCCAGAAAAAGTGGGAATCTATAGCCAACGAGCAGGTTGGGGGTCAGTAGATGAAAAATTAACAAGAAGAAATAGGAATAAGGGGCTTTCTGGCTAAGCTGACCTGGTATACTACTTGCTGAAGGCAAGCCAGAGTGATCAGACATCACCTGAAGGATGACAGGGATAAAGAATTTAGTCAGATATCAAGAGTGATCACATACTAAGGGTGAGGGATTCTGGCTAAAAGGACTTGACAGGATTCTTACTAAAACTAGGCAATGTTCAAAAAGACATGGATGTCCAAAAGACAAAGCCTAGTTGGGAAAAGAATTCAGAGGAACCTAAGTAAAATTTGCTCAAAAGAATTCAGAGGAACCTAAGTAAAATTTGCTCAAAGAGACTCATTGTCAATATATTATATATAATTTTGAGAGAACTATAATTGTATTTGTTATCGTTATTTTTTTTAGAGCAATTTTTGCTACAGGGTGCATGCACTTGCCAGAAAGAGAGAGAAAGCTTGAATTCACCCCCCGCGGGTGATGACCATGCTGCAATCCCTTCTCCATTCTCCTATGGGAATCTTGGGCATGCATGCACACACAGCTGGTGCAAGTTTCAAGCCACCAGGTCTTGAACTTGAACCACAGTTGGCCGCATGGGAGTCCAACAACATAACAGTTACACCATCTGCTGGATCTTTGTTATTAATTTTTTTTAATCTGACCAGAGAGAGACAGAGAAAGAGAGGAAGGGAAAGTGAGAAAGCAAGCCGGGGGCTCAAACCGCGGTCAATCATGTGGCAGTCCAACACTTTAACCACCATGCCACCTGCTGGCCCTATTATACATAATTTAATACCAATGAATTTAATAATATACAGAAAATATAGGTTGTCCAAACTGACTCAAGAAGAATTAACAAGCATGAATATTCCTGTAACCATTGGGGAAATCGAGTAAGTAGTAAAAATCTTTACACAAAGGGAAAACCTAAAAGTTTTCAGGTGGGCCAGACAGTGGCATGGTGGTTAGTGGTTAAGATGGCGGGTCCCACATGGCCATCTGCTCAGTTCAAGCCCCAGACCTGCAGCTTGAAAAACACATTGGGCCAGTGTGCATCTGCCCAAAATCCTGCAAGGAGAATAACGGAGAAGGGATGGCAGTGTAGCCATCCAACCCGAGGACTGATTTCTTACTTTCCTTTTCTATCTGGTGAGCACATACACCCCATTGCAAAAACAAAAATAAAAGCAAAACAAAAAAAATTTTAGGTGCAATCTATCAAACAGTGAAAGAATAACTTTTACACAATCTTTCATAATTTTTGCCTTTTTTTTTTGGAGAGGTTTTTGCTATAAGGCATGTGCGCTCTCCAGAGAGATAAAGAGACAGGAAGCAGGAAATCACCCACCAGGGGGGATGGCCACACCTCAATTCCTTCTCCTCCATTCTCCTCCCAGGATCATGGGCACGCATGCACACGCACCCGACATGAATTTGAAGCCACTGGGTCAGAGATTCATACCATACAGTTGGCCATGTGGGATCCAGCCGCTTTAACCATCACGTCTCAGGTTGGCCCCACTCTGACGCAATCGTTTTTTTCTTCATTTGCCAGAGGGTGCATGCACTTGCTGGGGAGAGACAGAGAAGGAGAGGGACAGCAAGAAAGCACCTCCTACGGAGAATGATTCTGCACTCTCTTCTCCTCTGTCTCCCTCTCCTTTGGGCACGCATGCACATACACTTGTCATGCTTCTTAAGCCACCAGAGCCAAAAAAATTCCAAACAAATTATTACTAGACTAAATATAGGCATATACAACCAATATCATACTTCATGACCAAGCTATTTTCTCAGTTAAAAGTAAAGTTGGCTTAAAATTAATTAACCTGGTGACAAGCAGTTGTCATAATGGCTATGTCGCTGGACTCCCATGTAGTCGACTGCAGTTCAAGTCCCAGACCCAGCAGCTTAAAGGTGATCACAGTGTGAGAAGACCCTGTCAAGGGTGCTTCCTCAATCTTTCTCTCTCTCTCTCATACACATGCAAATGCTCTCTATCATCCACAAAAATAAATAAATAAATAAATCACACACACACACACACACACACACACACACACACACGCAAAAACAGGGTAATGTCAAGGAAGCCTAACATGATTATTTCTATTTAATATAGACCAAGAGGTCTTAGCCAGCACAGTATAACAAGAATAATAGAAAATATCTTTTTAGAAAGATTTTTGCTATAGGGTGTGTGCACTCACTGGAAAGACAGAGACTGAAAGGCAGAAAGTGAGAAACCACCCCCACCCCCATCAGTTGGCCATGCTGCAATCCTTTCTCCTCCATTGGGAATCTTGGGCATGCACACACACGCACCTGGTGTGAATTTCAAGCCACTGGATCTGGGACTCGAACCATGGTTAGCCATGTGAGAATCCAGAAACATAAACATTATGCCATCTGCTGGTCCCAACAAGAATAGTTAATACAAGTAAGAGACATGGATCCTGAACTTCAGCTGTGAAATATTGCTTTCAGACACTTAAAATGAAGATTTTCTGTTGAGACTCCTTCCTCACTTATTTCTAGAAAGGCACAAACCCAGGCCCATCTCCAGATGGATCCTGAACTTCAGCTGTGAAATATTGCTTTTAGAGAGAAAGGTCAGGTTACTCATAAAGGTTATCCAATCAGGTTAACCTCAGACCTCTCATCAGAAACCATGAGAGCAAGGAAAGACTGGTAAAATATATTCATGTATTTATTGGACAGGGCTTTGATTGGAATGTCATACTTGAAGATTAACTTGTGTGCTGAGCATTTGCTTTTCAATAATTTGAGTAGTTGACACGTAAATATTTTCTCAAAAATATTTAGAACCATATTGTCTCTGTTGCAATAGAATCACAAACAAAATTGTAAGAAATATTTTGAACATTATCTTTAAAAATCAATAGTTTGAAATTTTGAAAGTTGTTTATTAACTGTCAAGAACTATGGAGAATGAGCAAAAATTTTTTTGATATGTGAAGTAAATATTTGTGAAAAAATGCAAAAATAAATGAATAAATGGGGGAAAAAAGGAATCATTCTTTTTTAAAAAATACCATGAGGACAGCAGATGGTGTAGTGATTCCAATGCTAGACTCCCACATGACCAGCTGCAGACTGAGTCCTGGACCCACCAACTTGAAAATCACAGTAGGCATGGGTGAGTGTGTGCCCAAAATTCCAAGAGGACAATGGAGGAGAAGGGATTGCCACATAGCCAACACCCCCGGGGATTGATGTCTTGCTTTCCCTCTCTTCTCTCTCTGACAAGTGCATGTGCCCTATGGCAAACAATACAACCAAAAAAATATTTTTTTAAGGAATAAAGAAAAGAAAACTACAGTAATTTAAAAAGACACCAGTATTGTTTTAGATCTGATGTTTACAAAATATGTGGGGGCTAAATTTAGAAGAAGAGTATATTTTTTAAAACAGGGATGGGGACCAGCAGATGGCGTAGCAGTTATGTCACTGAACTCCCACGTAATTAACCATGGTTCAAGTCTCGGACCCAGTGGCTTAAAACGCATTCCCAGTGTGTGTGTGTGTGTGTGTGTGTGTGTGTGTGTGTGTGTTTACTAAATCCCAAGAGGAGAATGAAGGGGAAGGAATTGTGGCATGGCCAGGCAGGGCCATCCCCCCTTGGGGGGAGGGGTTGATTTCTTGCTTTCTGTCTCTCTGTTTCTGTCCATCTCTCTGGCAAGTACATATACCCTATAGCAAAAATCTCTCTTAAAAAATAGGGATGAAAGCACATCATAGTTATGTAAAATGAGAAAAATTACAAGAAATTACAAAACTTTTTAAAAATCTGACATATATGAAATTAAAAACCCCTAATTTTAATAATAACTGCCTAGCAGAACTATGATACTTTTTTCCTATGATGTTTTGGCTGCATACTCTGATTAACCCCTTTTTATGACAATAATTTTAAAGTATTATTTTCTATAAAGAGAACATAAAACTATCTCAATCTTAGCATATAGATGAAAAATGTTTAAATCATTGATAGTCTAGAAAATTTTCTTTTTAGTTTCACACTCATCTACAGCAATATCTTATAAATTTTACCATTGCCACCAGATTTGGATAATTTTCATAATATCTCTTGTATATATGAGCTGAAATATTCTAGGGCATTTCAAGTTTTCTTGTGCAGTAACTGTGTTTTGTTTTTGTTTTTGTTTTTAGGTTTTTACCATATGGCATGTGTATTCAGGGGGTACAGACAGAGACGGCTATAGAGGGAAAGTGAGAAATCATGTGCCCCTACTCCCCAACCCCCGAGGGACAAGGGATGACCATATAGCAATCCCTTCTCCTCCATTCTCCTCTTTGGGCATGCATGCACACACACCTAGCATGATTTTCAAGCTGCCAGGTCTGGGACTTGAACCACTGTTGGCCATATGGGAATTCAGTTTCTTAACCACCCTATCACCTGCTGACCCTGTCACTAATCTTAATACTTGAACTAACAACATTAATTTTCCAGCACAATTCAAAAGCATTTCAAAACTGTTGGTCTAGAGAGACAGAGAGACAAAAAGTGAGAAACCACCCCCAGCGGGGGGGGGGTGGCCATGCCACAATCCCTTCTCTTCCATTCTCCTCTTGGGGTTTTGGGCATGCATGAACATGTGCCCAGCATGAATTTTTAGTCGCAGGGTCCAGGATTCCAACCATGGTCAACTTCGTGTGAGTCCAGTGACATAACATTACTCTCTCAACTGGTCCCACAACAGATTTTTTTTAAGAGAGATTTTTGTTATAGGGTCCATGTCCTTGCCAGAGAGACAGAAAAAGAGAGAGAGAGAGACAGTGGGAGAAAAAATGAGAAATCACCCCCCTCCCCCCCCCTCCCAGAGGGGATAGCCATGCCACAATCCTGTCTCCTTCATCCTCCTCTTGGGGTTTTGAACATGCATGCACATGCACCCAGTGTGAATTTCATGTCACCAGGTCTGGGACTCAAACTGTGGTTGGCCATGTAGGATTCCAGTGCCTTAACCACTACACTACCTGCTGGCTCCAGCAAATTCAGATTTCAAAAATTACTGTTACATGGAGTGCCCTACATGTTCAAATATTTTGATAACTATATATTATCAGTATTATCAATTCTAATGAAAAAAAACAGTACATTTCTAATTTTATGTCCTGGATTATCTAGCATAATCCTGACAGGAGACAATGTCATTTCAACTAGGCATTGATGAGAGCTGAATTCTCTGCTTACAATTTTATATATCTATAAAAGGAACCATGGTCCACAGACAAGGTTCTAAGGTTATGCATTTCAAGCATGGTTTCTTCTAAACCACCCAAATAACTCCGTTGTCAGGTTCCACAGAGCATATTCATACTGCAGTATGGCTGCTGGTGCCACATCTTCCCTTTATGATACTAGATGAGTCAATGTTATAGGTAATTAAAGTGTTTTTATGAACAGTAGGAGTTCATGCAGCATTATACAATTCATGCATTCAAAAGCATTAGACAAAATTAACATTTACTTATGATTAAAACTTCTAACAAGTTAGAAGTAGAGGAGAATTACCTCAAGTTAATAAATGTAATAAAGAGGGTCCAACAGGTGGTGTGGTGGTTGAGGTGTTGGATTCCCACATGGCCAACCATGGTTTGAGTCTTGGACTCAGTGACTTGAAAATCATGCTGGGTGCGTGTGCATGCATGCACAAAATCCCAACAGGAAAATGTAGAAGGGATGACAGCATAGTCATTCCCCCTGGGGGGTGGTTTCTCACTTTTCCTCTCTCTCTTCCTGTCTCTCTCTGGCAAATACACGTGCCCTATGCAAAAACCTAAACAAACAAACAAACAAAAAGTAATTTTAAAAACTACCCAAAAAAAGTATATCATACCTCTAAAATCAGAAACAAGGCAAGGATCTCCAGTTTCACTACCTTCATTCAACATTCTCCTTGAAGGTCTAGTGACTGCATTAAGCCAGTTAAAATAATGAAAGGAAATACAATATGCACAGAAAAAGAAATAGAACTGCTGCTATTTGTAGATGACATAATTAATAGAGAGTTCCAAGAAATCTACCTAAAAATAATTCCTAGAACTAATAAATGCATTCAGCAAGGTCATAAGATATAAGAGCAACATAAAAAAAATTTAAAAAAAAAATTTTTAAAGGGACCAGCAGTTACTGTAATGGCTATGTCACTGAACTCCCATGTAGTCGACCGCGGTTCAAGTCCCAGACCCGGTGGCTTATACTCACACCAGGCGTGTGTGCATGCGTGCCCAAGATCCCAAGAGGAGAATGGAGGAGAAAGGATTGTAGTGTGGCCATACCCCCTGGGGGGTGATTTCTCACTTTCTGTCTCTCTGTCTCTCCAGTGAGCGCACACACTCTACAGCAAAAATCTCTCCTCAATCACATTTTTGTATATTAGCAAGAAATGCACAGAAATCAAAATTAAATACACAATATCATACAAAATTGTTCCAAAGAAAATGAAACGTTTAGATATAAACTTAACAAAATATGGACAGAATCTGCATGCTGAAATTACAAAGTGTTGGTGTAAACAGTTAGACATAAATATGAAGTCTTTCATGGATTGAAAGACTCAACGCAGTTGGGACCAGCAGTTAGCGTAATGGCTATGTCGCTGGACTCCCACGTAGTCGACCGCAGTTCGAGTCCTGGACCCGGTGGTTTAAACTCACACCGGGCACATGTGTATGCGTGCCCAAGATCCCGAGAGGAGAATGGAGGAGAAGGGATTGCGGTGTGACCATCCCCCCTGGGGGGTGATTTCTCACTTTCTATCTCTCTGTCTCTCTCTGTCTCTCTCTGTCTGGCGATCGCATGCACCCTATAGCAAAAACCTCTCCAAAAAAAAAAAAAAAAAAGAACAACAACAAAAAAAAGACTCAACGCAGTAAAGATGTTAATTCTCTAAATTGATACACAAATGTAATACAATTCCTACCAAAATTTCAGCAAGGGTTTTTGTATAGACAAACTTATTCCCACTTCTATACATAAAGGGACAAGCAGTAAATAGATAGCTAAGGCAATCTTGACACATGCCTTAGAACAGCTAAAATTATCTTGACAAATAATAAAACATATGAATCACTCAACTTGAAATCAAGGCCTACTATATAGCTACAATATTCAAGAAAGTGTAGAATTGGTGGAGGAATAAACATAAATCAATGATATGGAATAAAGAAATAGACACACATAAATATGCCCAAATGATTTTTGACAAAGTGAAAAAGGAATTCAATACGGAAAAGATACTTTTTTCAACACGTGATACTGGAGCATTTGGACATCAACAGTCAAAAACACAAACATTAACCTAAACCTCACAATTTAGCCAGACATTAACTCCAAATGGATCAGAAGCTTAAATATGAAAACTAGAACTATGGGGACAACTGGTGGGGTTCTAGACTTCCAAGTAGCTGCCTGTGGTTTGAGTTCTGGACCTGGCAACTTGAGAATCATTCCAGGTGCGTGCGCATGTGTGCCCAAAATCTGAACAGGGGAATGGAGGAGAAGGGATGGTGATATGGCCATCCCTCCTGGTGACAAGGAGATTTTTCTCACTTTCCATCTCTATCTCTCTCTGGTGAGCACATGTGCCCTATATCAAAAACAAAATAAAACAAGAGAACAAAAAGAACTAGAACTATAACACTTCTTTACAAAATAGTATTAAGAAAACCTTCATATTAGATAACAAAGTCTTAGACTCAATAGCACAAGTAAAATTCAAAAAAAAAGAAAGAAAGATTGATAAACTGTATCTCCTCAAAATTAAAACTTTCTCCCTTCAAAAGATGAAAAGGCAAATTACAAATGGAGAAAAGCTATGCTGATTGTATATCTGCAACGGACTTGTTTCTAGTATATAAAGAATTCTTGGAGTCAAGTGGTGGTACAGTGATTGCACAGCTAGACCCACTTAGGAAAGGTCCAGGTTTGCCCATGCGATGACCATGCTCTCTTGAAGCAATGCTTGAGCTGATCATGCACCACAAACCCCAACCTTTAATTTTGCCCTGAAAAATGCAGGTTTGGAACTTCTCGAGGAGACTGGACTTTTTCAGCATTAGCTACCTATTCTCCTTCCTTTGTGCATGGCAATAAAGCTGCATTTTGCTTTATGAAGTCCTGTCATCTACTTTAGCTTGTGGCAAATTTGGTTTAACTTTAGTAACGCACTCTGGAAAACATGTTGGCAATTTCTTATTATTTGTTTATTCATGTATTTATTTCTTTTTGCCAGAGGGATCTTGTGCTCGCCAGAGAGAGACAGAAGGAGAGGGAGAGGAACAAGCGTGTCTCGTGGGGCATGGTCATGGTCATGCCACAATCCCTTCTCTTCCTTTTCTCTATATTGTCAGGATTTGGGGCATGCACACACAGGCACTCAGTGCCGGGGTCCAGCCTTGGCGTGGGTGGGTTATCTCGACGAAAGCGGCGAAGGTGAACAGAAGACAGAGGCCTCGATGCCTTTTCATGCACGTCCTATGCCGGACACCCCTCAGAGATCGCTCTCTGAGGAGTGACAACTGCTAGGAATTATC
>NW_006203737.1:1006784-1010837 GCF_000334495.1 Tupaia belangeri chinensis | reverse complement strand
AAATAGCAAACAGCCTTGCTGACATGCTAAGTGACCCAAGCTTTGTTCCAAGGTCGGGGGGCGCACAACAGTGGTCTTGCCATCATGTTGATCCGACCGGAAGCGGAGCTCAAAGGTCAGGGGGCTCAGACAGATCCTGGGGCCTCGCCGGGTCAGACTCCTCCAACTCAGTATGTTTTTAAAGCTACTGAGGCAGGATTCAAACCTCAGTAGGCCATGTGGAATCCAGCTCCCTTATCCCTGGGCCATGGTGCCAGCCTAGTGGTTTCTTATAAAATTATATCTGCAAACCATCATATGACCTGGAAATTGCTTATGTTCACACCTGTGTATGATGGTCCATAGCAACTTTATTTGTAATAGCCAAAAGTAAGAAGTGACCCCAATGTCTTGTAATGGATTGTAATGGTTCATTTTATGTATTCACTTGGCTAGGCTACAGTGTCCAGTTGTTTGGTCAAACATTAATATAGATGTTGCTGTAAGATATTTTGTGGATGTGATTAACATTTATAATCAGTTGATTTTAAGATTATCCTTAATAATGTGATATGGGCCACATGTAATCAGTTGAATACTTTTAGAACGAAAACTGAGGTTTCCCTGGGGAAGGAATTCTGCCTTAAGACTGTAATGGAAAGATCATGTCCGAGTTTTCAGTCTACTGGCCTGTTCTAGAAACTTTAAACTCAAGACAAAAACTTTAATTCATCAAAGTTTTCCATAACATGATTAGTTATCATCTTATATTTATAGATTAGTGTTCTACTTCATGATTTGACTTCTAAGATTTTTGATACTAGGAAGATAGTGTTCCAGTGAGCAAATACAAACATTGCAATATTGGCAAGTTCTCCTACCAATTATGGATTAATAAGTTGCCATAAAAAAATTTTACTTTATTTCTAGAAGGCCTGTGCACTCTCCAGAAAGAGAGAGAAAGATATTTCCCATCACTGGGGAGTAGTCACATCACACTTGTTCTTCCTCCATTTCTCCATCCTGCCAGGATTTGGAGCTTGCATGCACACACTCTTGCCATGTTTTTCCAGTTGTAGGGCCAGGATTCAAACTGTGGTCACCCATGTACCATAACAGCCTTTACCATTGAACTGTGAGGCCAACACAACCATTAGAATTTGAATATAAAGGCAGAAACAGAGAAAAGAAGAGAGAGAAAAAGAAAGAATAGAAGACAGATTCTTGTGGAAGATAAATGATACATTTCATTAGGGAAAAATTATTTTCTTGACTAGATTATTTGGGGAATTACTCTGGTGCTCAAATTACTATATTCCCAAATATAAACATCACCTTCCAGAAAGGAATGACTGTGACTAAGTTGGAGATGAGGTTCCCTGAGGCCTTGGTTTAGATTGTCCTATCTACTGTGTTTGTACTTGCCAAAGGTGTCTGACACGTACCTTATTTTGTCTGGAGAAGAACTTAGACAACTCAACACTGTTTGTTGCCAGGCATTAAGGTGGTTAGAAACTTGCCTGAACAATATTTTATTTTCTTGGTTCTATGCTACAATAGCCTGCCTACTACATAAGTCAATATTTTCCTCATAACCTCATCTACCATTTCAAACTGTTGTTGAAAGATAGAAACAGCTTCTGTGACGACACTAATCTCAACTCAGGTCCTGAATTTCATGTGTATTTCTGACTTTGGAAGACTGAATTATTTCTTAACGATGTGGACAGATATCCCATTATGTAGGAACTGAGGGAGAGCTTGTTCATAGGTATTGAGGGAAGTACCTGGTTTTACCTTTTTTCAGTGAAAATCTTCTATCAGTATAGGCAAACTGCATAGGTCAGCAGACCTCTCTTGGCTATTTAGGTGTCAACTATGAGACAATCAAAATGTTCCAGAACAGTGAATTTCAAATGCCTTTCTACAAACCTGTGCAGGGTCAATGGTCTCAATTCTGAGAGGAATTTGTTTTAAAATGAACTAAACAAAACTGGATTCCTGGGCCTCACCTTAATCCCTTAACCCAGCAGGCACTCATTTATTAGAACCGGGTGGAGCTCAGAAATTTGTGTTTCAGAAAACTCTCCTCATGTGTTTTATTATCAGCCAAACTTGAAAAATAATATTCTAGAGTATTCTCATAGAGTATATAAAGGTACTTGGATTGTGCTATTTAACATATATGTGCGATGCTTTAAATGGATTCTCTTCTTTCATTTTCAAAACAATTGTATGAAGTGGATACAATAGTAGATCATGATTGTATATATGAGGAAACTAAGACAGAGAAGTTAAGTCGTTATGTTGAAGCCAAATAATGGGTAAAAGCAGGGATGGAAATGCAACCAGTCAGACTCAGAGCCAGAGCATTTAACCTCAATACTATGCTATCTTCCCTTTACATAATACATATCATATATCACTTTTCCTACAATTGTAATTTTAGTTATATGAGGACACTTCAAAAAGTTTGTGGAAATTAGTTTTAAGTACAAGTTTATTTTGGTGCAAAAAATTCTTAAAATCCATGCATAGTTTTTTCATAACAAGCATTTTCCATGAAAACTTTGAAGATCTTGTTTTTTGTCTTGGGTCCAGAATTCAAACTGTGGTCGACTACATGGAAGTCCAGCAACATAACCATTATGCTATCTGCTGGTCCTCCATGAACAATCCCTAAAACACAGTAACTGTTCAGTGAATATGTGCTGAGTGTATGCCTGTTAGGTTGAATAAATAAATGGCTTCTTTAATGTATTTTGGGGGCAGTCATACTAAATTTGGCACTTGGATGGTTTGAATCTACAAAAACGAAAACAAAATAATAAGTTCTTTCTTTTTTTTTGGAGAGGTTTTTGCTACAGGGCGCATGTGTTCGCCAGAAAAACAGAGAGAGAGAGAGAGAGAGAGAGAGAGAGAAAGCAAGAAATCACCACCCAGGGGGATGGCCACACCACAATCCTTAATCCTCCATTCTCCTCTTGGGATCTGGGCATGCACACACACGCACCCATGCACCTGGCGTGATTTTAAGCCACTGGGTCCGGGACTCAAACCGCTGTCTACTACATGGGAGTCCAGCGACATAGCCATTACGCTAACTACTGGTTTCAAAATAGAAAGCTCTTTAAGCTCAGTGTTTGGTTACCTTTTTTTAACTTCTTAAAATCTTCAATTTCTTTTGTCATCAAATTTCAAGAAAGTGTCATTTACGTACTTTATAATATTGTAGTGATTATAAAGCAGTATAAATTATAGATTACTAATAGGTAAAGATTAGCTTAATAATAACCCCCCCCAATAAACCACATTAATGGCAAAGATTAGCTTAATAATAAAATCCCCCCAATAAATAACTTTAATGGACCAGCAAGTGGCATGGTGGTTAAAGTGCTGGACTCTCACATGGCCGACTGCTGTTCAAGTCCCGGGCCTGATGGCTTGCTTTCTCACTTTCCCTTTCTCGCTCTCTCTCTCTCTGGTCAAATTTTTAAAAATAACAATAATAACAAATAAAATAAAATAAATAATGCTTTTAAAATGTTAAAAAGAAAAAAGAAATGACATTAAGTTAAATACCAACAAAGAAGCTTGAGAACTATTATACAATTTTATTCAGAGATTGTGGGTTGAAAGTCATACATTGCTGACACCCAGTGGAAATCACACATAAAGGAGTCTTGCTTTATATGGTGATTTTTATTTCCAACTATAATGAGAGCTTTCATGATCATGATTTACTTACATTTGCTTTATTTCATATTTTATAATTTTATGTTTTATATACATAATACTAATCTAAAGTGGGTTTTTGGGTGTTTTTTGTTTTTGTTTTTTTTGAGAGGTTTTTTTGCTATAGGGTGCGTGCGCTCGCCAGACAGAGAGAGACATAGAGACAGAAAGCAAGAAATCACCCCCCAGGGGGGATGGCCACGCCGCAATCCCTTCTCCTCCATTCTCCTCTCGGGATCTTGGGCACGCACGCACACGCGCCCGGCGTGAGTTTTAAACCACCGGGTCCGGGATGTGAACCACGGTCGACTACGTGGATGTCCAGCGACAGCCATTACG
>NW_006203737.1:994974-1006770 GCF_000334495.1 Tupaia belangeri chinensis | reverse complement strand
TTTTTTTTTTTTTTTAAAGAAAGTCTAGAAATTTCAAAAACGTCTTGTTTATTAACCTGTTATAAAGAAGGTTGATGTGGCCTAGTGATTAAGGGAGCTAGATCCCACATGGCCAACCTTACAGTTCAAAGCTCAGTCCTGATGACTTGAAAAACATTGGGAAATGAGTGAGTGTGCCCCAAACCCTGATAGAAAAGAGAAATGGAAGAGAAGGGATTTTGGTACGACCATGCTCATTGGGGGGTGCTTTCTCCCTCCTCCTCTCCGTCTCTACCTCTCTGTCTCTCTCTGGAAAACTCACATGCCCTCTGACTTATAAACAAATAAATGAACAAAAAGGACACAACAACTCCACATTTAACGCAAATTTAAACACAATTGAGGTCATAACAATAGTTATGGGCCTAACAAGTTGAGTTTTGGGCCTAAGAATGCAGTATACTTTCAAAGAAGCAAACTATGATTGAAGAAGCCCTCTTACAACGAAATGTTAAGAACTAACACATACTTGATTGTTCCACTTACCTACCTTTGGAAGTTGAACAACTTGTAATGTTTAGTGTTGCTCTACTTCAACTTTCCGTTTGGGAAGCAGTTTTACCCTGTATTTCAATGGCCATTTTGAAATGAAGCTTACTTTCCTGAGATAAACATGTAGTTGTTCAGCCCAAATCTATCCTTTTCCTTGGAGTTTCAGAAAGATCTTTGGCAGAATGACTCCCCTCATGGAGCTAATTTTCTCACCTGAAGTTTTTTGTTGTAGCTGCAAGTTGAGTTTTGGGCCTAAGAGTGCACTACACTTTCAAAGCAAACTATGATTGAAGAAACCCTCTTACAACGAAATGTTAAGAACTAACACATACTTGAAATATCCAAACACACTACCTTGGCCTTTCCTCTAAGTATGTGAAAAGTTATACATTATCATAACTATCAGGGAGACAAATAATAAGGTAGAAGAAGCAGCTTTCAAGTTGGCACCATCTAATAACATTCTGCATTTCTCTTGAGAACTAACACATACTTGATTGTTCTTCTTACTTAACTTTGGAAGTTGAACAACTTGTTATGTTCAATATTGCTCTACTTCAAGTTCAAGTTTTGAAAGCAGTTTAACACTGAATTACAGTGGGCGTTTAGAAATAGAGCTTACTTTCTCAAGATAAGAATGTAGTTTTTCAACCAAAAACTGGAGTTTTCTTTGGAATATCAGGAAGATCTTTGGCAGAATGACTCCACTCATGGAGCTGATTTTCACACCTAACAAACTTTGCAGTAGCTGCAAGTTGAGTTTTGGGCCTAAGAATGCACTACACTTTCAAAGCAAACTACGGTGCAAGAAACCCTCTTACAACAAAATGGTAAGAAAGAACTAACACATACTTGATTGTTCCTCTTACTTAACTTTGGAAGTTGAACAACTTGTTATGTTCAGTGTTGCTCTACTTCAAATTCAAGTTTTGGAAGCAGTTTAACACTGAATTACAGTGGGCGTTCAGATATATTGCTTACTTTCTCAAGGTAAGTATGTAGTTTTTCAACCAAAATCTGGAGTTTTCTTAGGAATATCAAAAAGATCTTTGGCAGAATGACTCCACTCATGGAGCTGATTTTCACACCAAACAAACTTTGCAGTAGCTGCAAGTTGAGTTTTGGGCCTAAGAATGCACTATACTTTCAAAGCAAACTATGATTGAAGAAGCCCTCTTACAACGAAATGTTAAGAACTAACACATACTTGATTGTTCCACTTACCTACCTTTGGAAGTTGAACAACTTGTAATGTTTAGTGTTGCTCTACTTCAACTTTCCGTTTGGGAAGCAGTTTTACCCTGTATTTCAATGGCCATTTTGAAATGAAGCTTACTTTCCTGAGATAAACATGTAGTTGTTCAGCCCAAATCTATCCTTTTCCTTGGAGTTTCAGAAAGATCTTTGGCAGAATGACTCCCCTCATGGAGCTAATTTTCTCACCTGAAGTTTTTTGTTGTAGCTGCAAGTTGAGTTTTGGGCCTAAGAGTGCACTACACTTTCAAAGCAAACTATGATTGAAGAAACCCTCTTACAACGAAATGTTAAGAACTAACACATACTTGAAATATCCAAACACACTACCTTGGCCTTTCCTCTAAGTATGTGAAAAGTTATACATTATCATAACTATCAGGGAGACAAATAATAAGGTAGAAGAAGCAGCTTTCAAGTTGGCACCATCTAATAACATTCTGCATTTCTCTTGTGCTTTAAGCTTTACATAGCATTATATATGTTTTATGATTCTTCTATGCAATACAAGAAATTCTCTCCTTTTTTTCAATAAAATGAACATGATAGCATTAAACAAGAAATTCTATAGTCCCCTCATATTTTCGTTTTTCAATTGTTTAACTGCTAAAAGCAAGTCATCTTGCTGCTTGTGAAATACATAAACACTCCTCAAATAACAACTGGAGATCACTGATAACCATCATCTTAAATCTTGCCTCTTGCAAAAGGATCAAGCCAAGTCCTTTTCTGTGTTTAATGTCAAAGCAGCAACTGCTCTGGGAAACTGGCAACTGAAAACCAAAACCACATTTGCAAAACAGCTGGAAGAAATGCTTATCTGCACTAGTAGACAGCCAAAAAAGTGAGAAGTTCTTTGATGTTTCAGCATTAAGTGAATCTCAGAGGCCTCTGCATAATGGTTCTTAAATGATTGCATTTCAAGGACCAGTAAAATGTCAAAAAATTTCAGAGTTCTAACATAGGTTTGGCACTTTAAAAAGTTGTTTTTCCAAGTATGAGGATTTTAAAAATCATATCACAAGCCATTATGTCATTTCCCAAAAGAGGGTATTTTAATTGCAAACTGAGGAAGTGAAATAATATATGTCTAAAGGAAAGTCCTTCAGAAAATGAAAAATTTTTAAATGTATTATTATTATTACCATCTTCGCAGTTCAAATCTCAGCCCTGGTGGCTTGAAAAACATCAGCAAATGAGTGAGTATATCCCAAATCCTGACAAGATAGAGAAATGGAAGCGAAGGGGTTATGGCAACATTTGGCTTGCAAAGAGAATTTACACAACATGAAATACACCTCAGACCAGTCCAGTTGAGAATACTATACACATTATCATCAACAGGTAATAAACCATTACTGAGAAAATGATAATTTTCTAAAAATCCTTTAGAAATCACAGGTGGAAATAATGCCATTTTATTTTTCCCACTTTTCACAGATTGGTAAATATAAGATCAGATACTAGTCATTGGAAACCTCTCCCCTACAACACACTGTCAACTCTTGCTATCTTTCATTATTTGGGAAAGGCGGTTTCTGCATTAGAGGCTGTTTAATGTATAAAAATGTATATTTTAGGGAATGAGATCAGAATTCTACAGAAATTGTGGAGCCAGCAGGTGACATGGTGGTTAAGGCATCGAACTCCCACATGGCTGACCGCAGTTCAGCCCAGACATGATGGCTTTCTCTCTCTCTCTCTCTCTCTGTTCCTTGCTGTGTGTCTCTCTGGTGAGCACATGCGCCCTATAGCAAATTTGAAATAATAATAACAATAAAATTAAAATTAATAAATTATTATTTTTTAAATCCTATGGAAATTGTAATAATGTATGTTTAAAAATCTTCCGTAGTAGACTGGCAGATAGTGTAGATTAAGACTCCTGGATCTCACATGGCTGAATACACCGTTTAAGTACCAAACCTGGAGGCTTGAAAATCATGCCAGGTGTGTGTGCATGAGTACCCAAAATCCTGAGAGAGGAATGGAGAAAAAGGAATTACAGAGTGGCCATCCTCTCATATAACAAAACAAAAAATCTTCATTAGCTACAAGGAAGCATGCAAATAAACAGCACATCTCTTTTGTCAAGAACTGTTTAAGTGCATTATATTCATTATCTCATCTAATTCTCACAGCAGTTATGTGAAATAGGAACTAACATTATCCACCCACCCCTCATTACAATTGGGAACACTGAGACAGAGCTACACAACTGCAAAGCACCCAGAAAGTACTTGAACAGAAGGAGTATGAATCTAGAATCTGCACTGTTAACCAAAACAATATAACCTTGAGCCTGAAAAGTTCATCTACATTGCTTTCATAGATTAAAAACATCAAAAAGAAGAAGGTAAATAATTTTGAATGGGCAGTGTCAGTCCAAATCAGTTCCATTTAGATTTTGACATTATCAAAAAGCATAAATGTTTACATCCTTAGTGACCTCAAAAGTGGTTTGAAAGGAGTCCCTTTCCCTCCATTCTCCTCTTGGGATCTTGGGCACGTACGCACACGCGCCCGGCGTGAGTTTAAGCCACCGGGTCCAGGATACGAACTGTGGTCGACTACATGGGAGTCCAGCAAAATAGCCATTATGCTAATTGCTGGTCCCAAGTTTTTCAAAAATTTTACATTCCTAAAATCCCATTCCAGATTTGCTCCATCAGAAGCTCTAGGAATATAGCTCAGAGACATGTATATGTAACAATTGTGTCTAAGTGATGTGTGTGTGTGTGTGTGTGTGTGTGTGTGTGTGCATGTTCGTGTTTCCATGTTTGCAACTTCTGCTGCAGAATACTGGCACCTGAATGGAGGATTTTTATCTGTCATTATATTTCGTCGCTTTTCTAGAGACAATGTGGGGTCCTAAAACCTGTTTCAAAAGTGCTCCCTACTATGACAGCAGAAAGCTAAGACTGGAAATAAAGAATAGATCTGGATTATATAAAGCCTTGAAAACTGTGCTAGAGAATATGAGTATTATTTTCTAAATAAGTGATTTCCAAATCTGACTGCAATTGGTTTTATTTTTAAAAATGGAACATCACAAAAACAATGTACAAAATTTATTAAATCAGTATCTGCAGGAATAGAACCTGAACATTAGTAATTTTAAAAAGTACTGTCAGAGAGACCAGCAGGTGGTGATTCAGGTGCTGGACTCCCACACGGCTGATTGTGGTTCGAGTCGTGGGCCCAGTGGCTTGAAAATCACGCTGGGTGCATGTGCATGCTTACATGTCCCAAATCCCAGGAAGAGAATGGAAAAGAAAGAATTGTGGCATGACTATCCCCTATTCCAGGGGTGATGGTGATGGGGGGGGTGATTTCTCACTTTCTGGTTCTTTGAAAAGATTAACGAGATAAACACACCATTAGCTAGACTGATTAAGTAAAAGAGAGAAAGAAACAAGATAGTGATCAGCAGTTAGCGTAATGGCTATGTTGCTGAACTCCCATGTTGCTGACTGTGGTTCGAGTCCTGGACCCGGTGGCTTAAACTCATGCCGGGTGTCCCAAGATCCCAAGAGGAGAATAGAGGAGAAGGGATTGTAGCATGGCCATCCCCCCTGGGGGGTGATTTCTTGCTTTCTATCTCTCTGTCTCTCTCTCTTTCTGGTGAGCACACGCGCCCCATAGCAAAAACCTCTCAAAAAAAAAAAAAAAAGAAGAAAGAAAGAAAGAAGGAAAGAAAGAAAGAAAGAAAGAAAGAAAGAAAGAAAGAAAGAAAGAAAGAAAGAAAGAAAGAAAGAAAGAAAGAAAAAGAAAGAAAGAGAAAGAAATCAGATGAATCAAATATGTAATGAATCGGGCAATATTACAACAGATACAGTAGAAATACAAAACATCATTAGAGGATACTATGAGTGACTATATGCCAACAAACAAGAGAACATGGAGGAGATGAACAAAGATGAAAAAAGATATTGAAAAAACACAAAAAGTGGAAGGACATCCTATGTTCCTGAATTAGACACTATAATAAAAATGGCAGTTCTACCCAAATTAATCTACATATTTAATACAATTTCAATCAAATTACCAGAGACATCCTTCACAGATCTAGAAAAGACAATATAGAATTTGTCTGGAATCGTAAAAGACCCTGTATTGCCAAAGCAATCCTGTGCAAGAGGAGTGGAGTGGGCAGCATCTCACTCCCTGACACCAAAATATACTATAAAACTGTGATTATCCAAACAGCATGGTATCGATGGGACCAGCAGTTAGAGTAATGGCTATGTCGCTGGACTCCCATGTAGTCGACCGCGGTTTGCGTCCCGGACCCGGTGGCTTAAAACTCATGCCAGGCACATGTGCGTGCGTGCCCAAGATCCCAGGAGGAGAACGGAGGAGAAGGGATTGCACCATGGCCATCCCCCCTGGGGGGTGATTTCTCGCTTTCTATCTCTCTGTCTCTCTCTGTCTGTCTGGCAAGCATACGTGCCCTAAAGCAAAATCCTCTCAAAAAAACAAAAACAAAAAGCATGGTATCGACACAGAAACAGACAGGTGGACCAATGAAATAGAATAAAGACCCCAGAAATAAACTCCAAAACATACAGCCAACTGATTTTTGACAAAGGGCACTGGTCAATCCAGTGGGAAAAGGGAAACCTCCTTAGCAAATGGTGCTGGAAAAACTGGGTATCCACCTACAGAAAGATGAAATTGGATCCCCATCTTTCACTATTAACAAAAATCAACTCAATATGGATCAAAGATCTGAACCTAAGACCTCAAACTATAAAACTACTGGTGAAAAACACTCAGAAAACTCTGGGAGACATTGAAGTAGGCAAGGATTTCTTGAATAAGACTCCTAAAGCACAGACAATAATTCTCAAAATAGACAGGTTGGATTACATGAGATTAAGAGGTTTCTGCACAGCAAAGGACAGTAATTAATGTGAATCGACAGCCCTCAGAATGGGAGAGTATTTTTGTAAACTATGCTTCAGATAAGGGACTGATAACCAGAATACATAGGAATTTCAAATGGCTTACCCCCTCAAAAAAAAATGATTAACCCAATTAAAAGATGGGAAATTAACTGAACAGTAAAATTTTTAAGGAAGACATATTAACAGTCAAAAAGTATATGGAGAAATGCTAAACATTCTTCATCATAAGGGAGATGCAGATTAAAACCACAATGAGATACCACCTAACCCATCAGAATGGCAAAGGTTAAAAATACAAAAAATGATAAGTCTTGGTGAAAGGGAAACTCTTCTATACTGTTGGTGGGAATTTAGATTGGTCCAGCCACTGTGGAAAACAATTTGGAGGTTCCTCAAAGACCTACAAACAGAACTACCATATGATCCAGCAATTCCATGCCTGGGGAGATACCTGAAGGACAGAAGAATCCTCAGTCAGAAAAGCACTTGTGCATCAATGTTTACTACAGTATTATTCATGATTGCTAAGACATGGAACTAACTCAAATTTCTACAAACAAATGAATGGATTGAAAAAGTGTGGTACATATACTATTGGAATACTATTGGAACCATAAAAAAAAATTTAAAAAAAGAAGAATATTCTGACATTTGATAGAAAGTGGTCAAATATGGAAAATTTATTGCTGAGTAAAACAAGTCAGGCTATGAAAGAAAGACATTGTATGTCTCCACTTAATATATATCAACTGTCCACATGCACTCTATAATAGAGACTCAAAGATTGGAGGACATAAAAGCATTGAAAATAGTTATGGACACTGGAGACAGTATGGAAGGAGGGTGGGAGAGGGGAAGAGAATAAGGAAGTTAAACTCGGGGAAAAATAGAGAGGTAAGACATTTGTGAGACACAGTAATGGTTTATTTCCTGTTGATGATATTGTGTATGGTATTCTCAACTAGACTGATCTGAGGTGTGTTTCATGTTGGATAAACTCTCTGCAAGCCAAATGATGTGTACTGATTGGCTATATAACATAATATTAATAAAATAAAAATTTATATAAAGAAAAAAATTAATTTTAAAAATTAAGTTAAATCAAAAAGACCTGGTCTATATGCTCAACCTGCAAATTGTAGACTGGGTCACAATTCAACCTTAAGGGTTCTTAATGGTATTGCTGAAATTTATAATAAAATAATTTAATAATACCAGCTGTCAAATATTGAATACTATGAGAAAGGCACTGTACAGTGATTTCCATGCATTATTTCATATAAAGCTCATTATTTCCATGCATTATTTTATATAAAATTCATAACAAATTGATGAAACAGATATATATTTAGCTTCATTTTATTGACAAAGAAAAATGAAATTCATATAGTTTAACTCATGTTACTAAGTTAATAAGGGACAAATATTATATTTTAATCTAAAATTGCCCAAACTACTTTTCCCAGAAAATCAATGCTTTTGTTTTATGTAATGTCTATTTACTAGCACAATACCTTTTTCTTTTTGATAGAGATTTTTGCTATAAGGCATGTGCACCAGTGAGAAACAGTGAAGGAGAATGAAAAATCACCCCCAAGGGGATAGTCATATTGCAATACCTTCTCCTCCATTCTCCTCCTGGAATTTTGGGAACACACACAGAAGAGCCAGACATGAGTTTTAAGCCTTTGGGTCTGGGACTCAAACTGAGGTCAGCTATGTGGCAGTCCAGTGCCTTAATCACTACACCACCTGCTAGCCCTAGAATAATACCTATTAACTAGAATTCCACAGGGAAAAATCAGGAAAATGCTGGGATTTCTAGAAATTTCTGGAAATGCCTTTCTAGATAGGGGATACATAATAAAAATGGAAGAGAAATATGCTGAGGTGAAGGAAAATATAAGACTAGTATCTTCAGAATATAGTAAGAGATGGGCTCTGTCTGTAAGATTATAAAGATGAGAGAACTGATGCAGCGATGATGAGGTAAAGATGAATGCTAATCACCAGCTTGGTAGAAGATGTCAGTGGTTATGACTGAACGTTTAGGGAGGGATCAGCAGATAGCATAATTGTTATGTTGCTGGACTCTCATGTAGTCGACCATGTTCGAGTCCCAAACCCAGTGGCTTAAAACTCATGCCCTGCTATGCATGTGTGCCCAAATTCCCAAGAGGAGAACAGAGGAGAAGGGATTGTGGTGTGGCCATCCCCTCGTGGGGGTGATTTCTTGCTTTTTGTCTCTCTTTCTCTCTGTCTTTCTGGCAAGCGCATGCACCCTGTAACAAAAACCTCTCTAAAAAAAAAAATAGAAGAAAGTTTGGGGAGGGAGGAGGCCTAAAAGCTTTTATAGGTCTTAAAGAGCAAATAGTTAAGTATAAATTCTGGTACAAGAATGTTTTATATTTTCATAATAGCTATGTGACCCTGAACAAATTACTTAATTTCCATGTGTCTCTGGTTTTTAATCTGTAAAATGGAAATAATAATTACCTACCTTTTAGGACAGTTATGAGGGTTAAATGAAGTAATACAAGGAAAGTTGTTAGAATAATCCCTAGAAAACAATACACAGTATATGTGAAAATGATTACCAACTCATGTTATCCCTTCAACATCCAAGACTATATAGTTTCTAACTAGAAAAAAAAAAAAGCCTCTGGACTTACAAAAAAGATAAGAAGTTAGTAACTAGTACCATAACGTTACCATATAAAAATGAACTAAATATCAATTAATTCTGCTAGTGAAAAAATTCTAACATTCTTTCTATTAAAGTCTTCATGGATTTAACAAGTGCATATGGCCTATAGCAAAAATCTCTCTCTCAAAAAAAAGCCCACTCTTGAGAAATCTAAGGAACAAAAAAAGAGAGATCCAAGAGAAAGAAATGTAGAGTAGATAATTTAAATGAGTTCTGCTTTAGACTTTCAGGGGAAGTCGGCTTTTGATAGAAGCACATTCCTGGGGCCAGCATGTGGCAGACTGCAATTCAGGTCCCAGACCTGGTGGCTTGCTTTCTCACTTTCTCTCTCTCTCTCTCTCTCTCTCTGTCTCTCTCTTGGGAGCATACATGCCTTATAGCATTTTTTAAAAATAACAATAAATAAAATTAAATAAATAACAAATAATTCTTTTTAAAAAGAGAGAAAGAAACACATTCCTAGAGTTACTTTTTTTTGATACTTCTAGGGATCAAGACTTTGGAGCCTAAAATGAAACCCTCTCACTAAGGTGTGTGTCCATGGAGAGGTCACTTAACCTTTCCAAGATTTGAGCCTCCTATATTTAAAAATGTAAAGATAAAATTACATAGCTCATAAGGATTTTGTATTAAATGGTATAATTTAAGTGCTTAGTACGTATCAGCCATATATTAATTACTCAATGTAGGGTAGCTAACATTATCCTTGTAAAAGTGGTAAGCTCTCTGGGGCTAAACTGAAGTATGATACTAGGGATAAAAGAAAACTCAGGCAAGAGGGACAAAGTTCAACAGAATCAGGAAAAGTTTAGAATCAAAGCAGACACCTTAAGAGTACACACTCTAGGGCCCAGCATGTGGCATGATGGCTAAGGTGCTAGACTCCCACATGGCCAATTGCAGTTGGAGTACCATTCCTGCAGTTTGATTTCTCTCTTTCTGATGAGTGCACATGTCCTATAGCAAATTTTAAAAGAAGAAGAAGAAAATAATATTAATAAATTTTAAAAATTAAATAAATATTTTTTTTAAAAGTACACACTCTAATTTCAACAATGACAATACTGCACAAACAATGAAAACACTGCACAATGAATAATTGAAACTACTCTTTTAGTATGTCCTTGTTAACCAAAGACACAATAAAGGAAATTCTGCCTGGGAACTATAGTTCAATTTTGCTATTAACCAGCCCGAACACGCACATATAATCCAGCTCTGGCTACAAGTTCTTTTTGGAAGTTTTCCCAACTCTGAGAACAAAGTTTTCCCACTTACAGATTATTGAACATTTGTATGACTCTAAGCATAACTGTCCCCCCTCTTTATTGCATTTCTCTGCCAAATTTCAAGTCACTGTTAAATGACCTCTCTTTTAAAGAAGTGCCACTATTCTTTTTGACCTGATTTTAAGGATAAACAATTTGGTGGATCAAAGCAAAATAGTACATTATGTGATCTTCTTTGGGGCCAGGATATATTGCATATCCATAAGGGCAGTTGTTATTCTATTAAAGTAGAAGATGCAATTTATTGTCATACACTTTTGTGACTGAGAGTAGAAAACCCCAAATGAAGATAGAAAAGAATTCATGGAACATGTATGGAGAATGACAATTAGTTCTCTCTGACCTGGAACAAAATGTTTTTCTTGAAGAATAATAGCAGATAAATAAGGACATTGGTTAACATCTTGTCAGCATCTGCCCTGGACTGAGCTCGATCTAAGAGGAAACAGAAAGAAAGAGATAAAGAGACAGAGCAGCAATGGATACAGGCAGCCTGAACCTAAATAGCTCAAGCAACTTGTGCCGTCCAGATAAACAGGGCACCTTTATTTATAGGGCAAAGCAACACTACATACGAGTATTTCATGACATTCCATAGATACACTGCCATGTTACAGACAACAAGAAGCAGGTAACAAATCTATAAGGGCTTAGACATCCTGGGCTAGGTATATCTCTTGGCTCCTTCCATATCAAAGAGAAATCCCAATAACCTTCTAGCCAAGAGAAGCCTCCAGGTGTGGGGAGGATACTTTCTTGCTAAAGAATTTTACAGTGGCAGAGCAGTGGTTGGACTTTGCTAATTGGGGTCAGGATGTTTCCTGAATTCCATCAGATGTATCTGTTGGAAGGCTCCTAGAAAATTCCGCCCTTTGCTCTGCTTGCAGTAAGGGTCAAGGAAAGGACAAGATGCAAGGTCCTGTCATAGCTAAAAGGGACAGGTAATGTTTCCTTAGAGCATGTCCCCACATCCTCAGGGCCTCTCTCCGAACATGTCACTACATTTTATTGTGGAAGGCTTTTATTTTGGGGGGGGGGGGGTTTTTGCTATAGGGTGCGGGCGCTCACCAGACAGACAGAGACAGAGAGAGAGAAAGTGAGAAAA
>NW_006203737.1:971962-994766 GCF_000334495.1 Tupaia belangeri chinensis | reverse complement strand
ACCCTAACCCTAACCCTAGAACTATCCTTAAACTCTAACCCTAACCCTAAAAATAAATTTTAAAAATTAAATAAATATTTTTTTAAAAGTACACACTCTAATTTCAACAATGACAATACTGCACAATGAATAATTGAAACTACTCTTTTAGTATGTCCTTGTTAACCAAAGACACAATAAAGGAAATTCTGCCTGGGAACTATAGTTCAATTTTGCTATTAACCAGCCCGAACACGCACATATAATCCAGCTCTGGCTACAAGTTCTTTTTGGAAGTTTTCCCAACTCTGAGAACAAAGTTTTCCCACTTACAGATTATTGAACATTTGTATGACTCTAAGCATAACTGTCCCCCCTCTTTATTGCATTTCTCTGCCAAATTTCAAGTCACTGTTAAATGACCTCTCTTTTAAAGAAGTGCCACTATTCTTTTTGACCTGATTTTAAGGATAAACAATTTGGTGGATCAAAGCAAAATAGTACATTATGTGATCTTCTTTGGGGCCAGGATATATTGCATATCCATAAGGGCAGTTGTTATTCTATTAAAGTAGAAGATGCAATTTATTGTCATACACTTTTGTGACTGAGAGTAGAAAACCCCAAATGAAGATAGAAAAGAATTCATGGAACATGTATGGAGAATGACAATTAGTTCTCTCTGACCTGGAACAAAATGTTTTTCTTGAAGAATAATAGCAGATAAATAAGGACATTGGTTAACATCTTGTCAGCATCTGCCCTGGACTGAGCTCGATCTAAGAGGAAACAGAAAGAAAGAGATAAAGAGACAGAGCAGCAATGGATACAGGCAGCCTGAACCTAAATAGCTCAAGCAACTTGTGCCGTCCAGATAAACAGGGCACCTTTATTTATAGGGCAAAGCAACACTACATACGAGTATTTCATGACATTCCATAGATACACTGCCATGTTACAGACAACAAGAAGCAGGTAACAAATCTATAAGGGCTTAGACATACTGGGCTAGGTATATCTCTTGGCTACTTCCATATCAAAGAGAAATCCCAATAAACTTCTAGCCAAGAGAAGCCTCCAGGTGTGGGGAGGATACTTTCTTGCTAAAGAATTTTACAGTGGCAGAGCAGTGGTTGGACTTTGCTAATTGGGGTCAGGATGTTTCCTGAATTCCATCAGATGTATCTGTTGGAAGGCTCCTAGAAAATTCCGCCCTTTGCTCTGCTTGCAGTAAGGGTCAAGGAAAGGACAAGATGCAAGGTCCTGTCATAGCTAAAAGGGACAGGTAATGTTTCCTTAGAGCATGTCCCCACATCCTCAGGGCCTCTCTCCGAACATGTCACTACATTTTATTGTGGAAGGCTTTTATTTTGGGGGGGGGGAGGTTTTTGCTATAGGGTGCGTGCGCTCACCAGACAGACAGAGACAGAGAGATAGAAAGTGAGAAATCACCCCCAGGGGGGATGGCCACACCTCAATCCCTTCTCCTCCATTCTCCTCTCGGGATCTTGGGCACACATGCACACGCCCCTGGCTTGAGTTTAAGCCACCAGGTCCAGGACTCGAACCATGGTTAACTACATGGGAGTTCAGCGACATAGCCATTATGCTAACTGCTGGTCCCTATTGTGGAGGGCTTTGAATACCAGCTGAAGGATTATACTTTATTCAGTAAGCAATGGGGACCCATTGAACATTTTGGGTGGGAAAATAACATTATGTTATGAGTCTTTAGGAAACTTACCCTGGACTCATTTTATTAAGTGTACTAGCATGGAAAGAGACTGAATACAGAAGGACCAAACAGAAAACTTAAAATAGATAAAGAGATAAAAGACTATATAGGTCTTGATAATAGAAAGGCATTATAAATATAAGGTAATATCAATAAAGGGCAGAAAATGTAATGTGGACAAAAATTCTATAAGTCTTGTAACTTACTGAATATTTGGCTCAAGAAAAAAGGAAGAGTCAAAGATAAGAACTGTAACCTAAAGTGGCTACATCTATGATGAAACCATCAACAATTGGAAATCAGAAGATAGAACTAATGGACTTATTTTGAAAGTCCTTAGTTTGAGGTATGAGTAGATACACAATAGAAAGCATAAAATAAAGCACTGGTTCTTGCAAAAATGAGTTGGAATTAGAGAGAGTCTTCCCATTGACAACTATGCAGAGATGACTTTTGAAACTTTGAAAGTTAAGGGGAAAAGGAGATTTTTAAAAAAAAAAAAGGGAAAATTGGAACTTTGGGGAATACTACATTTACAAAATGGGAAAAGAAAGGGAAGTCAATAAAATAAATTCATTACGAGTGGTTAAAAATAAGAGTATGGGGAGCCAGTAGGTGGCGTGGTGGTTAAGGTTTTGGACTCCTACATGATCGACCGTGGTTTGAGTCCCGGACCTGGTGGTGGCTTGGAAATCATGTTGAACGTGTATGTATATGTACCCAAAATTCCTTGAAGAGAAGGGATTGTGGAGTGGCCATCCCCCCTTGGGAGTGATTTCTCACTTCCCTCTCTCTGTATCTCTCTGGAAAGCATACAGACTCTATGGCCAAAACCTTTTAAAAATAAAGCAAAAAAAATAAGATTATAGTTTTAGTTTTATAACTATACTCTCTGGCTCCACTCTGCTTCATTGACTTCTGCTACATTAACTAGCAGAGTGATATTTTCAGTATTCAAGTTTGACTGTATCTGGGCCAACCCTACAGCCTAGTGCTTAAGGGAGCCAGAGCTTACGTGGCCAATTGCAGTTCAAATTCTAGTCCCAATAGCTTGAAAAACACTAGGCACATATATGTGGATGAATGCATGCTCAAAATCTTGATAGGATAGAGAATTGGAGGAGAAGGGGTTGTGGACTGACCATATCCCTTTGGGGAATGTTTTCTCCCTCCCTTTCTCTTTCTCTGTCTCTCTCTCTGGTGCATATATGCATGCCCTCTGGAAAATTTTTACAAAACAACAAAAATAAGACTGACAATGACTTCTTAAACTAAAATGTGAAACCTTAAAACAGTGGCAAAATTTCAAGTTACTAAAAGAGAAAAACGACCAATATGATTCTATACCCAACAAAAATATCCATTAACATAGAAAGACAAGAGCTAGATACAGTGGTACATACCTCTAGTCCTAGATACTCAGGTACTAAGGCAGGAAGATTGTGAATTGAAGGCCAGCCTGGGCAATATAGTAAGACCTTGTCTCTTCAAGAAGAAAGAGAAGAAAGAAAAAAGGAGGAAAAAGAGGAGGAAAAGATGATGTTTTTAGACAGAAAATTTTTCAACAGCACACAGTACAAAAAGCAATAAAGGATGATATTCAGACAGAAAAAAAATAACAAATTTGAAGATACAGAAAGAAATAAAGAGCACAAAAGGGTAAATATGTGAGTACACCAAAATTAGTATTGATTATTATTAGTAATCATGTATTGAGAGGTTAAGAAATGGAGAAAATTAATACTCATGAGACAGATAATATGTAAGACAGAAAGAAGGTAAATAGAAATAAAAGATTCTATAGTCATTGTATTGTCCAAGAAAAGGTAAATTGCTAATAGAAGAAAAGGGGGTAGAAAACAGTGGCATGAATAAAAAGCAAGTAGCAAAGTCTTAAATTGAAGCTAAATCTTATCAGTAATTACATTCAGTAAGAATAGTCTAGGGAGGGCCAGTCAGTGTTAATTCTGGTTGTGCCCAAAAAATGTGCAGGACTCAAACTGCAGCCAGTCATTTGGGAGTCCAACACCTTTAATTAAGATGCCACCTGCTGGCTCGCCTCTGCATTTAAAAAAAAAAAATTATTGTCTTTCTCTCTTCCTTCCTTTGTTTACTTCTTGATATCCTCATCAGGATCTCATCACATCATTAATTCCCTCCCTCCACATAGACTTTCCATCAGGCAGGAGCACAGGCATGCACATGGACATGTCTACAATGTTCAGGCCAGTCCAAGATATGAATCCAGGGCCTCACATGTGGCTCCAATATCACACAGCAGCACTCTACGTCCTGCACCACTATGGCTGGGTGCCAGTGCATTTTTTGAGAGGCTTTCCTTATAATCTAGTATAGAGACAGGGTTGGTAATCTAGCCCAATCCTTTCATTTTACAAATAAGAAATTCTATTGCTGGCTGACTTAATGTTGATTAATTTCAACTACTCTTTTGGTGGTTATAGAGTAATATAGACTTATTGTGGAAAGTCTGGAGAAAATAAAAAGTTAAAAGAAAATTAAAATCACTAGTAATCATATCCCCCAGAGACATTCACCCTCAGCATTTGGGGGCATTTCCTTCCATCTTCGTTCATAGTAGATGAGATGACGACAGACACATAACTTGAATCTCTTGGATCTTAGTTTTTCTTCACTTAATATTTTACTGTATGTTCTGATGTCATTACAAGTCGATGAGAAAAAATCAATAAGTATAAAAAAGAACTAGTAGATTTAAAATAGATAAATTATTTAAATAGCTAATGAATGTCAAGGGCAGGACCAGACCCCAGGTAGTCTTACTCTGGTGTCATGCTCACTTCATTATCCAAAGAGTTTGCCAACCCCGAAATATTCAAACTATCTCAGGGAATCAAAGAGGCACTGAGGGTGCTAGCAATGGGTGATTAGGGAGGGAGAGAAGGTCTTGTTCAATGACCCATAAAAGCCAACCTAGGAAGTCAGATTACAGCAAACACAAATCACACAATTGATGAAACTGATTAGGCTGCATGGCAGAAACATTACAGGGCTGTTTGGTCCCAACAATATGAAGATAATTTATCAGTATAGCTTATTTAACCCTGGGAAGGTAATTTCCTGAATTAGGGTTCTTTGAATGGAGGGCTATCATGCCTCAAAGCATGAACCAGAAAGTAAACTTTTCAGCCCATGCAGGGTAGGGTAGTACAGAGGGGTTGTCACCTAGGCAGCTGGAATATAGGTCTGAACTCAGAGATCCTCAGTCATATAGGCATAAGTTTGGATCCTAGTGCCCAATTATAAGACATACAAGGACCAACATATTTTTTCAATGCTTGGTTAGCTTTGAGTCTGACAATCAGTACTTAAAGCTCACAACAGGTTAATGAGGCAGGTACTATTATTCCCATTTTACAGATCAGGAAACCAAAGTTTTCAGAAGTTAAATGAGTGTGCCAGGGTCACACAATTGGCAAGTAGCAGCCTTAAGATTTGAACTTGCCACAGTCTATGATCTTAACCCTGTAATTAACCTTTTTATTATTTTTTTTATTTGCTAGAAGTTACATTCAATTGCTGAAGGAGAAAGACAGGGAGACAAAAAGAAAGTGAGAAAGTATCAACCCCACTACAGGGGATGACCATGCCACAGTCCCTTCTCCTTATTCTCTCAGATTTGGAGCATCCACACACATGTACCCAGTGCATTTTTCTTTTCTTTAGGTTTTTGACATAGGGGATGTGTGCTCACCAGAGAGACAGAAAGACAGTGAGAAGGAAAGTGAGAAATCACTCCCATGGGGAAGGGGGAGGGATGGCCATACTGCAATCCCTTCTTCTCCATTCTCCTCTCACAGTTTGGCCATGCACACACACCTAGCATTATTTTCAAGCTACTGGGTCCAGGATTCAAACCACACTCAGCCATGTGGGCATTTAGCACTTAACCACTAAGTCATCTGCTGGCCCCACACTGTGTATTTTTCAAGCTGCCAGAAGTGAGACTCAAACTACACAGTAGATCATATGGGACCCAGCCACCTTCACCACCATGCCACCAGCTGCCTCAAAACTACCTTTTGATAACAACAATAATTTTAAGCACTTTGTTCATTTTCGTTTATGAAGCACAGTCACATACCATTTTTTAAAGAAGTCGTAGCAATCATCCTACAAAATACAATGCAATTTTCACTTGGAAAGTGGGGAAACTGAGTCATATAGGGCCCTAAGGAAAAAAAAATGAGAAGAAGCAAGTCAAGTTTGTTCCCAAAGTACAAGTTTGGTTTAATATGTGAAAAAGTCATCAATGCCATTCACCACAATAACAAAACAGAGGATGAAAAAAACAGCCATCCACTAGATGCAAAAAATACTTAAGAATATTCCATTCACATTTATAGTGAAAACTAATCAACAAAAGCTAAACATAGAAGATAATCTGGTATGTGGTATTCATACACACACACACACACACATACACACCACAGACAAAAGACTGAAGGATGAAATGTCAGTTTTTCTATGAATTTGAGGGGGAGAAAAAAACCTATGACCTCTATCTATAGTCAACAATGTGCTGGAGGTATTAGTCAATTCAGTTAGGTGAAAAAATAAATAAAAGTTTCAAAAATTGAAAAAAGAAATAAAATTAATATTATTTTTCAGAACCAGTAGATGGCATAGTGGTTACATTTCTGGATTCCCACATGCCTGACCACAGTTCAAGTCCCAGACTCGACAGCTTGAAACACACCAAGTGTGTGTGCATATGTGACCACGATCCCGAGAGAAGAATGAAGGAGAAGGAATTGCAGTGTGGCCATTCCCCCAGGGGTTGATTTCTTGTTTTCGGTCTATTTGTCTCTCTGGTGAGCTCACGTGCCCTATAGCAGAGCACATGAGACTGGATACTGGACAGATGAAATTGATAGCAGTTTATTGGTCATGTAGCCTCAGTGCCCAAGGGTGGAGGCACTGAAGAACACTAGGGCACATGGGAATTGAACTCAGGAACAGAGTGAACAGCCATGGGCTTTGGAGGCAGGCTTTATGTAATAGTATCAAGAGGGCGTGGTGACGCACACACCCCAGGTCCCATGGATGAAGTGATTTGCGTGTTTCAATGATCCTGCCAGCTGATAAGGAACTAACACACTTTTCTCTGGTATGAGCTGGAACTATGAGAGTTGTTGGCTAGGAAAACTTATCCAAGGGACTTTATTCTTATCAAAAAAGGAGCAGAATGTGGAGCAGAACTTGCAGTAAGGACTTTAGAGACCTGTCTGGTTTATTAGAAGCCAGGACAGCACATAATATTGGGCCCTAATTTCAGGACTTACAGCTCACTCAAGCACATGATCAATATTTTTAAAATGTATTTCCATATAACAACAAAAAATAAAGTTTTAAAATATATTTCAATTGCAATGGCATCAAAAGTTAATAAATGCCTACTAAGTCTAATGAACAAGGGACCAGCAGGTGACATGCTGATTAAGATGCTGGACTCCCACATGGCTGATCATGGTTTGAGCCCAGACTCAGTGGCTTTAAAATCATGCCAGGTGCTTGTGCATGCATGCCTAATATCCCAGGAGAAGAATAAAGGAGAAGAGATTGCAACGTGGCCATCTCTCTAGGGGGTGATGTCTCACTTTCCCTCTTTCTGTCTCTCTCTGGCGAGCACATGTGCCATATGGCAAAACTGAAAAAAGAAAAAAAGTCTAATGAACAATATTTAAGAAGTCTACAAAGAAATCTATAAAATGTTTTGGAAAAAAATGAAACAAAACCTAAATAAATGGAATTTTATGCTATACTAATGAATTGGAAGACAACACTATAATGATGACAGTCCTACCCCAAAGTAATCTATATATTCAGTGCAATTCCAATAAAAATTCCAGCACGTCTCTGTGTGTGTGTACGTAGGGGAATGTGTAATTGGTAAACTGGTGCTAAAAAATATATGGAAATGCAAGGGGCCAAAGATATCCAGATAATTTTGTGGAAGAAATAAAACAAAGCTGGAGGACATACGCAAGTCGATATCAAACATCATACAGTTATAGTAATTTAGACAGTGTAGGATAGCAAAGTAGACCAGTGAAACAGGATAAAGGGTCCACAAAAGATCCACAATTATTCAAATACATTTATGACAATGGTGGCACTGAACAAAAGTGGGGAAAATGCTTTCTTTATTCAATAAGTGGCACTGGATCAATTGAATGTTTATCTCAAAAAATAAATAAATAAAAGGTTTGCTTTACTAGAGAAACAAGTCAATTCTAGGTAGACCAGAGGTCTAAATATAAACAGTACAATAGAGCTTATAGAGGAGTTCACATTAAATATACCTTTGTGACTTGGAATATGAAAAGCTTTTTTAAACAGGACATGTGACCAAAAAGGAAATGGTTGATAAACCACATTAAAATGAAGGACATCTGTTCATTGATGTCATAAAAGAAGACTGAAAAAGGAAGCTATTGTGTGGTTAAAGATGTTTGCAATACATAACTAGCAAACAAAAAATTCTTATCCATAAGGTATAAAGAACACATAAAAATCAGTAGTAAATGACAGAGAAGCCAATATAAAATTAGGCAGAAAACTTCAACAAGCATTTTGCAAAAGAATATGCTCAATAAACATTTAACAAGTCCTTAGGTCAGCTGGTGGTGTGGTGCCTAAGGCTGGATCCCATATGGCCAACTGTGAGATTTAAGTCTAGACTTGGTGACTTGAAAAACATGGTGGGCATGTGTGCTTGCATGCCCAAAATCTCAAGAAGAGAATGGAGGAAAAGGGATTACAGTATGGCCACCCACCCCAAAGGGTGCTTTCTTGCTTTCCCTCTCTGTCTTTTTCTCTCTGTCTCTCTCTGGTGAGGACATTCACTCTATAGCAAATTTAAAAAATAATAATAGGGCCCAACAGGTGGCATGGTGGTTAAAGACACTGGGCTCCCACATGATCAACCACAGTTTGAGTCTCAGACCTGGCAGCTTACTTTCTCACTTTTCTCTCTCTCTTGCATGTGACCTACAGCAAATTTAAATAATAATAAATAGAATTAAATAAATAACTTTTTCCAGAAACTAATAAATCACAATAACAAATAAATACAAAAGCCCTCAACTTCATTACTTATAATAGAATTATAAAATAAAGATACAGTGAGATATAATTACAAGAACATTACAATAGGAAAAATCTAATAATGGCAAGTGTAAATTACTATATAGAGAGTACCAGAAACCCCATTATTGGTGGGACTGTTAAATGTTGTAAATACTGTGGAAAAGAGGCTAGTTATTTTCATAAAGTTATACATACATTTACCACGTGCCTCAAAAATTCACTCCAAGATATTTACCTATGAGAAACAAAAACATTTCAGCATGGGGGCCAGCAGGTGACATGATGGTTAAGGTGTTGTATTCCCACATGGCTGACCACAGCTTGAGTCCTAGACCCAGCAGCATGTGTGCCCAAGTCCCAAGAGGACAATGGAGGACCAAGTATTGTAGAGTGGCTATCTCCGGGGGGTGGGGGTCTTTCACTTTCCCTCTTTCTGTCTCTCTGTGGTGAGTGCTCATGTCCTATAGAGAAAACCTGAAAAAAAAAAAGTCAGCACATAAATAATTGCACATGAATGTTCATTACAGCTTTATTTATAATAATCAATGCAGGAAACAACCCATGTGTCCATTAGTCAATGAATGGATAAACAAATGATTGCGTATCCAAACAAGGGAAGACTAGTACTTTAAAATATAAAGGAACACACGATTATACATGCAACAACATGAATGAATCTCTAAACTATTAAACAAAGTGAGAGCAATCAAACTCAAAAGACTACATCCTCAGTGATTTCATTAAAATGACATTCTGGAAAAGGCAAAACTATAGATGTAAGATACAGATCGGTAAATGCCAAAGATTAACAGTGGGAAAAGGAATTTGCCTACCAAGTTTCCCGAGAAAACTCCTGAGGATAATTAAAATATTCTATATCTTTTTAATAGTAAATAATTATTTATTTAATTTGACTCATTATTACTATTTTTTGAATTTGCTATAGTGCATATGCGCTCACCAGAAAGAGATAGAGAGAGAAAATAAAAAAGCAAGCTGGTAGGTCTGGGACTTTAACTATAGTTGGCCATATGGGAGTTCAGCGCCTTAACCACTACGACCCAACTGCTGGCCCCAAAATAGTTTATATCTTAACCTTGATTATATTTACATGGGTGGAAATATTTTTAAATGTCATCTAAATGTATATTGTAAATGGGTACATTTTGCTATAAGAAAATTAGACTTAATTAAAGCTGATGTTTTTAAAGAATTATTTTATTTAACTTTATTTATGTTAATTTGACCAGAGAGAGACCGAGAGAAAGAGAAAGTAAGAAAGCAAGATGCTTTCAACTGTGGCTGGTCATGTAGGAGCCCAGTGTCTTTAACCACCATGCCACCTGTTGGGCCCTCTTTTTATTTTTTAAATTTGCTATAGAGTGAATGTCCTCACCAGAGAGAGACAGAGAGAAAAAGACAGAGAGGGAAAGCGAGAAAGTAAGAAAGTAAGAAAGCAAGATGCCAGGTCCAGGACTCAAACCACAGTCAGTCATGTGGGAGTCCAGCACCCTTAACCATCATACCGCCTGTCAGACCTAGTAAAACTGATTTTTAAACCAAAAGAAAATATGGCTAAAGAAGATTTTCAAATAGCAAATAAAATTATGAGATTCAATAATATTTAATCAACAATGAAGGCTAGCGGGTGGAGTGGTATTAAGGCACTGGACTCCACATAGTCAACCACAGTCAAGTCCTAGACCTAGCGACTTGCTTTCTCACTTTCTCTCTCTCGCTGTCTCTCTCTGGTGAGTGCACATGCTCTATTGCAAATTAAAAAATAATAGTAACAATAAATAAAATTAAATAAATAATTCTTTTTAAAAATGAACAACAAAACATTCCATGTTAAGTAAATAAAACAAATACCTTGAAAGAGAAAAATATATATTTTTATCAAAGGCACGATTAAGAGTCTAAAAAGGCAAGAGCAGAATGTGGGAAAGGACCGAAAACATAACCAGCAGGGTACCTATGTTAAAAATTGTCTCGTCTGGTGCCAGCAGGTGGCATTGTGGTTAAGGGTGCTGGATTCCCACATGGCCCACCGCGGTTCAAGTCTGGACCTGGGGACTGGTTTTCTTATTTTCTTTCTCTCTCTCTGTCCCTTTCTGGTCAAATTGAAATAAATAAATAAAATAAATAAAATTTAAGTAAAATAATTCTTAAAAACAAACAAAAAAAAATTGCTAAAAACTATTGGCTCCTCTGCAAAAATACTGATGAAACTGGCATTTAAAAAAATGGTGGGGCTCAGCATTTTCAGAACTGTGCAAATTAACTGAAGGCTTACAGCAATCCAAGGCAGATTTATTTGAGAAAAATAGTTGGATCTTTATAAGAACAGTGAGCTTTTGGGTATTTTAACTTGCACTATTTCTATCCCCCTCTCTCCAGCTCAGTGATACCCTTGAAAATTAACAGCTAGCTAACATGGTGAAAATCAAGAACCTGACAAACACTAGAAAGGTAGAAAGGTAGAAGTGGATTGGCCATCCTCCAAAGCTTCATTTCCAGGAAAGTATTTCACATGACTCGCAATTCCCTGGAACGCTCCAATTCCAGACTGTCTTCATTGAACCTGACTCAGAGTTTGCCCAGGGAAGTTCTATTATAGCATTTACATATACACGTGTTTACCTTCATCCTCTTCAACATTGAACTGATTAAAGCATGTAGAGATGGTTGTTTGAATTTGAGACTGCCTGAGGAGATTGAGAAGAGTTGTGAGAAAAGTTAAGATAACAAAAAAAAAAAAAAAAAAAAAACCTTAAAAAGAAAGGGCTGTGGAATGAGAGACATCCATAGAGGATTTGAAAAACTCTGAAATGTTTCTGGGAATTCCAAAGGCCACAAGCATGTGCAGGACTGGCTACACACACACCCAGAGATGTGTACATGCTCACGAAAGAGCCAAAAAGACCCTAAGCTGTGATATCTGTTTGACCTTGAAGTTCTGCACCAACAACAAGAAAAAGCTTGGGAAAAATTGTCAATTATGTGACTGAGTGTTATAGCTATACACAACATGCGCACAAAGCCCCTTAGCAGAGAATAGAAGACTAACTGGTTTCGAGTATTTAAGGAAATGTCTGTAAATTCATCAGTTAGCAATTAGCTTAGAGACTTCACTGACAATGAAGACTTTGGACTTTATAAACTTAGTTCTGTAAGGTAACTAAAAAACATAAAAGTCAGTAACATTAAAAATAACAAATGTGGGGCCAGCAGATGGTGCTAGAGCACACATGCCCAAGTCGACAGTTCAAATCCTGGACCTGGGGCTTAAAAATCACACCAGGGTGCATGTTTGAGTATGCCCAAAATCTCCAGAGGAGAATAAAGGAGAAGAGATTGTGGGGTGGCCATGCCTCATCAGGGGTGACTTCTCACTTTCCCTATTTCTGTCTCTCCCCAAAGTGAAAGGGGCCCTGGCAAAAACCTAAAAACCAAACCAAACAAACAAAAACACCTAGGGGAGATCTAGTGCTTTCAGGGATAAAAGCAATGAAGATATTCTGCTGAGAAGTCACCCTGGTAGAGCCCCCTCTGTCTTTTTCTCTCTGTCTCTCTCTGTCTCTGTCTTTTCTTTTTATTAACTTTTCTCTTTTTAAAATTTTTTAAGGTCAAGTATTTTCTTGGCTCTGAAATCCTCCTTTATCTTGATAATAATCCTCTCTTCCTCCCATTGAAGAGAGGCAAAAAGGGCAGGTCAGAAGACTGAGCTTGCTATGAGAAAGTGTGCCATGAGGTTTTCATTTTTATTTTTTAAAATTAATAAATAAATTATTTTTTGTTTGCTTTTTCCTTTTTTTCTCTTTTTTCTTTCTCCCCTTCTCTATTTTCTTACTCTTCTCTTTTATCTCATCACTTTGCTTCTCAGCCTCCACCCACTGATTGTCTAGACAGGTCTAAGTGAAAACTATCCAAGCATCTGAATACTATTAGGGTCTTCATATTCCTCAATTCCCACTGAATCTGCGACACAAAGGGAGAAAAAAGAATGTCAAAGAGTTTGCAGACCACATCCTCCTGTGCACCTCTGATCACTCAGATTGAACTTCTAGAAATTAGGAAGAAGCTAATAACCCATCAGATGACTAGAAATCACCGCAGAGGCACAAGAAATATTAGAAACCACAAAGATACCTCTCTCCCAAGGGAAAAGAATAACTCCTCTTCATCCACAGACAGTACAATGGAACTCATGGAAAAGTCTGATAAAGATTTAGGATAGTTATACAGACAAAGCTAACAGAGATGGAAGAGAAGAGAGACAACAAACTCCAGAAGAAAAGAGCCTATGAGTTCCAAGAGGTGAGAAAGTTCTTGCAAGAACTGAAAGAGGAAATACATACAATAAAAAAAGAATCAAATGGAACTATTGGAGATGAAGGCTATAATAAAGGAAGTAAAAAAACTCCTCTGAAAGTATTAAAAGCATACTAGATCATACAGAAAATCAAATCTCAGATGTAGAAGACAGAATCACTGGACTAGTAAAATTCACCATGAAGACTGAGAAAATAGCCCCCCAAAATTAGAATAATATACAAGAAATACTAAATACCATGAAACGTCCAAACATCTGGATAATTGGTACCCCAAAAGGTGAAGAGACTAATAAGGGCATTGATAATCTATTCCATGAAATCCAGGAAGAAAACTTTTCAAATCTAAAGAGGCATTCAAAGATCCAGATCCAAGAAATAAAAATGATCCCAAATAGGATCAACCCAAAAAGATATTTACCAAGACATATTATAGCCAAAATGACCAAAACCACAAAGACAAGATACTAAGATTGGCAAGAGAAAAACAGCAAGTTACCTACAAAGGACATCCCATCAGGCTAACAGCGGATCTCTCATTAGAAACAATGTGAAGGGAACCAGCAGTTAGCGTAATGGCTATGTCACTGGACTCCCACGTAGTCGACCGCAGTTCGCATCCCGGACCCAGTGGCTTAAAACTCACACCGGGCACGTGTGCGTGCATGCCCAAGATCCCAAGAGGAGAATGGAGGAGAAGGGATTGTGGCGTGACCATCCCCCCTGGGGGGTGATTTCTCGCTTTCTGTCTTTATGTCTCTGTCTGTCTGGTGACCGCACGCACCCTATAGCGAAAATCTCTCCAAAAAAAAAAAGAAGAAAAAGAAACAATGTGAACAAGAATGGGAAAATATACTCAAAGTGTTCAGTGGAAAACAATTTCAGTCAAGAATACTATATCAGGCAAGATTATCCTTCATATGGGAAGAGAAGACAAGAACATTCTCAGATAAACAGAACCTGAAAGAATTTACCTACACCAGACCAGCTCTCCAAGAAGTTCTGAAGGGAGTGCTATATCAAGAAAAATAAAGTCAGACACACAGAAATAAGAGTTCAAAAACAACTAAGAAAATGGCCAGCTTAATGGTAGGGACAAGTCCAGAGTTGAACGTTATCTTCCAGAATTTAAATAGAAAGATTAGACCATAGCAGAAGATAAAATACATGAGTTTAAACTAGCAAAATAGAATTTTATGACTTTTGACTAACACATTACTGATCTTCTATGCTTTGTTTTCCAGACTTAAGAACTTTTGTCTTCTCTTGAGTTGTGGACAGGTCCATGTGCCTACTATTCATCCAGAATCCTAACCTGTTTCCTGGCTTTAAGTCTTAAGCAAAGCTCTTTTAACATTTTTTTATTTTGATTTATTAAAGCTAAAACTGCCTTTCTTGAAATTAAAAATATATATTTTAAGAAATAGCTATTTAATGGCTACAGTAAGCTATATAGCCTCAGCTAGGTGCTACTTTATAGTATATTCATTCTGCCCACAGTTTCATCCCTAAAGTCAACACATGTGTTCACAGATATGTATATATCAGCTGAACTTACTATTGAAAGTATTTATATTTAATTAAGTTATTTTGTGAATCAATGAAATGTGGGAAAGAATAAAGGGATGGAAAGCAACTGCAGATACCAGAGACAGAGTGGGAGAGGATGGGAAATGGCAGAGAGTGAGAAATAAGGAGGAAAATATAGATATACAAGAAAGAAGAAATGGAAAATTATTTGTTGATGATAACATGTATGATTAAGCCACTTTACAGTATATTCTGGATGGGAAATCACATTTGGTATGTTGTGATGATATTCAGTGAAAGGATGTGAAATATATAAATTTTAAAAATAAAATATAGCACATTAATAAATTTAAAAAAAAAAAAAAACTAGAGGAAAGTCAGCGCCAGGTTTAGATCTTTTTTTTTTTTTTTAGAGAGATTTTTGCTATAAGACAGTGTGCTCACCAGAGAGAGACAGAAACCGAGAAATCACCCTGCAGGGGGATGACTATGCCACAATCTCTTCTCCATTCTCCTCTCAGGATTTTGGGCACACATGCACACAAGCCCAGTGTGAGTTTGCAGCCACCAGTTGTGGGACTCGAACCTCCGACGACTACATGGGAGTCTAGTGACATAACCATTATGCTATCTGCTGATCCCCAGAGTTAGATCTTTAATAACCCAGAGCTTGCCTACACATTGGCTAAAATGGCTTTCTATGAGTCCATGGCAGAACGTGATACACCGAATGAAGACTCGTACAAAGACAGCACCCTCATCATACAGTTGCTTAGACACAACTTTATGGACATTAGTGCAGAAGAAGAATGTGTTGCAGCAAAGGGGGCTGAAAAGCAGATGCATACATGGTATCCTCCTCCTTCCCCTGAACAAGCCTTTTTACATGTCTCCATTCCTGTCCCACTTGGATCTCCTATAGCAAAGAAACACACTCGTGTGTATGAAATAATCAGTTGTTTACAGTCTTTTCACACTGCAGCTTTGGAAAATTCCATTTCTTGATTTGAGCTTGTCTTGACCTTCCTGGTATGCAGTTACTGCTGTAGAAAAGTATTAATAGCTTCACTTCATGGAAGCATAAACATTTTCCAAACACTTATGTAAAAGACAAAAACGTATTTGGTATTTAAGTAATCTGAGCCAGTTCTGCAAGTGACTGGATTTGGTATTACTGTGAAGATATTAAAATAGTTCAATACAACGTAGAGTGTTCTAGGTAACTTTTTAATTTCTACATTCCATCCCTTACTCTTCGGAGATTTCCTTTCAGTAAGCAACTTTTCCATGCTTTTCATGTATTCCTTTCTAGTAGTGTGAAACTAAACTATTCTGGCCTAAAAAGGCTGCTGTACTCCCATACTTGGATTCCCACAGATAAGCCAAAATCATACATGTTAGGCCGTTTCCTCTGATCTGGTTACTAAGTTACAGCCAATCACACTAGCCACACTTCAGTCAATCACACAAAGTCGACCTTTTAGGCTTTTCATGCCGCCTACCATCCACCTGTAACCAATGATTTCTCTACCTCACTCCCTCACTTTTTTTTTTTGTACAACACTTTCCTTTTTATTGCACACATCACTCTCCCACTTGGCCCACGAATATTCCTTGCTAGTTGAAGTCTCCAGGAGACCATCTTCTGGGAGGCTGCCCGATTTCAATTGCCTGCCCTTTGTTTAAATAAACTGTTAAATTTTGGTTTGTCTAAATGTGTTTTTAATAGCAGGAATTCATAAGTATTTGATTAAATAGAAAAGTACTGGACATTTCTGGGCTGTGGGGCAACACGCTGAAATGCCTCCTATATCATGTATTATGGAGGTCATGCATATTGTGACAACAGGGAGTTTCCTTATTCACTCCTCATTTACTGCTGTTTAAGTTGACAACTTCCCTTCCCAATAGAAGTTCACTTGTATGCCCTGGCTTTGTAGTTCTGGTATTCATTTTATTAAGTAATTGAAGTAACATATTACTTCCAGAATACAAGCATTGCTTTTGACAAATTAAAGAGCATGTTGTGGGACCAGCAGTTGGTGTAGTGGATACGTTGCTGGACTCCCACAGGATTGACCATGGTTCGAGTCCCAGACCTGGTGGCTTGAAAACATGCTGGAGTGTGTGCATGCATGCCCAAGATTCTGGGAGGAGAATAGAGGAGAAGAGATTGCAGCATGATCATGCCCCCTGGGGGCTGATTTCTCACTGGACACTCTCACTGTCTCTATCTCTCTCTCTCTCTCTCTCTCTGTTAAGCACATTAAGGGAAAAAAAAAAAAAAAAAAAACCCTCCAGAAAGTAAAATAAAATAGAAGAGCATGTCATTTCTTACTATACTAGAAAGGAGAAATAAAGTACACAGGTCCAAGTCTAAAACTTCAGTACTTTTCCATGCAGATTTTTGTACATATGAGAGGATATCCAGTTTATCTAGTGATTGTAGAGTTTGACCACTAAAGTGTGATGTTAATCATTGGAATCTGAAAAAAGCCTTGTGAAAATGTTATGCCCTGGGCCAGCAGGTGGCGCAGAGGTTAAGGTGACTGAATTCCACATGGCCAACTGTGCAGTAACTTGAATATCACACTGGGTTTGTGTGCACGTGAGCCTGAAATCCCAAGAGGAGAATGGAGGAAAAGGGATTGTGGGCCATCCTCCCTCTCACTCCTAGGGGGTGATTTCTCACTTTGCTTCTCTTTTTTTCTCTCTCTCTCTGTCTCTCTCCAGTGAGAGAATGTGCCCTATGGCAAAAACTAAAAACAAACAAAAAAAAAGTTATGCCCTATGTAACAAGAGAGTAACATTAAATAAAACTATATTTTATAAAACAGACCAAAAAAAAATCCCTAAAGAAAAATATGAGAATAATGTCTCACCACATAGAGACTATCAATAACGAGATGGAAACTATAAAAGGACCCAGTAGAAATTAAGGAGTCAAAAAGTATGATAACTGGGCCTATAGCATGATGGTTAAGGTGGCTGTATCCCACATGGCCAACTGTGTGGAAAAGCATGCCAGGCAAGTGTGTGTGAATGCCTAAAATTCCAAAAGGAGAAATGGAGGAGAAAGGATTGCAGCATGACCATTCCCCATGCAGGAGTGCTTTCTCATTTCTCTCTCTCTTTGTCTCTCTCCTCCGATGAGCACATGCACTCTCTAGCAAATTTAAAAAGAAAAGCATAATAACTAAAATAAAATACTTACTAAAGTGCCTCACAGATTCGAGCTAACAAAACAAAGATTCAGGTCTACCCACTGTAGCAAGTGCCCTGCAAGGCTGGAAGCCATATGGCAACCGCAGGCTTAGATCCTTGGGTCACCCTGAGCACACGCTGGGCACATGTATGGGCTCCCAGAATCTTGAGGAGACAAAAGGTTGAGGGAAGGTCATTGTGGCAGAACAAGATCTTGTTAAGGATGTTTATCTCTCTATGTCTCTTTTTTTTCCTCTTTCTTTCTCATCATAAAATACTTAATAAAATTTTTAAAAAGAAAGAATCAGCAACTTGAAACAAAGTTGGAAGACATACTTCCTCATTTCAAAACTTGTTATCAACCTATACTGATTAAGTCAATGTGGTACTGGTATAGGGATAGACATATAGAACCATGAAATACCACTGAAGGTATAGAAATACAACTTACACTTAAGATAAGTTGATTTTACCAAAGAAGTCAAGATAATTCAACGGGGAAAGAATGGTCTGCTCAATAAACAACACTGGGATGAATGGATATCAACATGCAAAAGAATAAAGTTGGACCACTATACATAAAAAGTAATTCCAAGTCTATGATAGATCTAAATTATCTGAGCAAAAACTATGAAAATCTTAGGAAAAAATATTGGCTAAATATCTGAGCAAAAACTATGAAAATCTTAGGAAAAAATATAAGAATGAATCTTTGTAACTTATAGATATGACACCAGAATCAAAAACAATAAGTGATAATTTGACTTCAAACATTAACAATGTTTGTTCTTCAGAGGACACCACAGAGAAAATGAAATGTGTATCCACAAGTTGAGAAAATTTTTCCAAAAATGTGTCTTACACTTTTTTGTTGAAACACCTATTTTCAATTCTCCTGTCTATATATAAGCTCAACTTAGGATGGGATTACATTTCCATAAATCAAAAATATCTTATGTAGAAAATTCACTTAATATTCTGATAAAACTACCATGAAATAAAAAATAATACATCAAACCACTGTAAGTTATAAAAGACCTGTACACCTAGAAGCATATACTAGCATATACAAAGAAAACTTAACAAGTTCATGATAAAATCATTAACTCAATTTAAAAATAGGACAAGGACTCAAATAGGCATTTCTACAAAGAAGATAACAAATGATCGTTAAGCACTTGAAAAGATAGTCAACACCATTAGACTAGGGAAATCAAAATGAAAAACACAAGTAGATAACACTTCACACCCACTGGGGTGGCTACACTCAAAAAGACAGACAACAATTTCTTGGTAAGGATGTGATGAAATTAAAATCCACATGCGTTGCTGGTGAGAATATAAAATAGTGAAGCCACTTTGAAGAATTTGGAATTTCCTAAGAAAACCAAACATAGAATTATATGACCTAAGAATTCTATTTCTAAGCAAGAAAATTAAAAACAGGCATTGAGACAGGGCAGCAGGTGGTATAGTGGTTAAGGCTCTGGACTCCCACATAGCTAACTGATCAGAGTTTGAGTCCTGGACCAGGCATGTATGTGTGCATGCCCAAAATCCCAAGAAGAGAATGAAGGAGAAAGGACTGTGGCATGGCCGTCACCCCTGGGGGATGATTTCTCACTTTTCCCCTGTCTGTCTGTTCCCTCCTCTGTCTGTTTGTCTCTCTCTCTGGTGAGCACACACTCCCTATGGCAAAAACCTTTTAAAAAATTACAAAAACAGGCATTAAGAGACTTGTTCATGAGTGTGCATAGCATTATTATTCATAATAAAGAGTGGAAACAATCCAAATGTTTATCAACTGATTAATGTTTAGACAAAATGTGGTGTATCCATACAATAGGGACCAGCAGATTGTGTAATGGCTTTGTCGCTGGACTCCCATGTAGTCGACCGCGGTTTGAATCCCAGACCCAGTGGTTTAAACTCACATCTAGTGCGTGTGCATGAGTGCCCAAGATCCCAAGAGGAGAATGGAGGAAAAGGGATTGTGGTGTGGCCATACCCCCTGGGGGGTGATTTTTTGCTTTCTGTCTCTCTGTCTCTCTCTGTCTTTTTGGTGAGTGCACACGCCCTGTAGCAAAAACCTCTCCCTCCCCCTCAAAAAGAAAATTATTCAGCCATAAAAAGGTATAAAATGGGGCCAACAGATGGCATGATGGTTAAAGCACTGTACTACCACATGGTCAACCACGGTTCAAGTCTTAGACCTGGCAGCTTGAAAATTATGCTGACCATGTGTGCATGTGTGCCCATAATCCCTGGAGAAAAAGGGGTTGTGGCACGGTCATCCCCCACTAGGGGGTGATTTCTCACTTTCCCTCTCACTGTTTCTTTTTCTCTGTCTCTCTTGAGTGGGTGCATGTGTCCTATGGTAAAAACCTAAAAGAGAAGAGACTAGCAGGTGGCGTAGTGGCTAGGGTGCTGGGTTCCCACATGGCCAACCATGGTTGGAGTCCCAGATCCAGAGGCTTGAAACTCATCCCAAAATCCCAAGAGGAGAATGGAAGAGAAGGAGATGGCCATGCCCCCTAGGGGGTGATTTCTTGGTTTCTGTCTCTCTGCTTTTCTCTATCTGGCAAGTGTACATGCTCTATAGCAAAAATCTCTCTGAAAAAAAAAAGTATAAAGTATTGATTTGAGCTGTAAGGGAATCTAGGTGAACCTTGAAAATATTATCCTAAGTGAGGAGCTGGCAGGAGGTGTGGTGGTTAAGGGTGTTCAACTCCCACATGGCCAACTCTGGTTTGAGTCCCAGACCTGGCAACTTGCTTTCTCACTTTCTCTCTCTCTCTCTGTCCCTCTCTGGTCAAATTAAAATAAATAAATAAATAAAACTAAATAAAAGAATTTTTTGAAAACAAGAAAATATTATGCTAAGTGAAAGAATCCAGTCAAAAAAGGCTACATACTAGATGACAGCATTTATATAAAATGTTCATAACAAGTAAATCTATAGGTACAGAACATAGATTGGTGGTTACCTGGAGTTGAAGGAGGGGTTTAAAAGAGACTAGATATAAACTTTTTTTAAGAGGTTTCTGCTATAAGGCATGTGCACTCACCAGAAAGACAGAGAGAGACAGAGAGACAGAAAGCAAGAAATCACACCCCAGGGGGGATTGCCACACCACAATCGCTTCTCCTCCACTCTCCTCTTGGGATCCTGGGCACACATGCACATGTGCCCTGTGTGAGTTTAAGACTATGGATCCGGGACTCGAACCGTGGTCAACTACATGGAGTCCAGCGACATAGTCATTACACCAACTGCTGGTCTCCTGAATTGTATATTTTAAATGGATGATCTTTATCCTATGCAAATTATAGCTTATATAATTTAAGTGTTTAAAGATGTTCAAATTTTATTTTACAATAATTGAATATGTGCTAATCTATAGAAACAGCAGAGATTGAAAGGTAATAGCATGGCCAAGCCATGGTGGTGCAGTGGTAGTGTACCACTCGTTGATGCTGGTACCATATAGATCAGGGTTTGAATCCAAGGTCAACCCATATATGCCAGGTGCATGAATGCATGTCCATGATCCTGGCTAGCTGTGAGGGCTGTGGGGAAAGGATCATGGCATGAGACCTTGTAAAAGATGGATGGTGGCATGGTGATTAATCATGACTGATTGCAATTTGAGTCCCAGACCTGGTGACTTGATTTCTCTCTTTTTCTCTCTCTCTCCTCTCTCTCTCTCTTTCTCTCACTCCGTTCCTCTCTGTTCAAATTTTTTTTAAGTAAATAAAGTTAAATAAAATAATTCTTTTAAAAAAAGATACCACTCGGGGCCAGCAGTTGGCATAATGGCTCTGTCACTGGACTCCCGTGTAGTCAACCATGGTCCAGCTCCTGGACCCAGTGACTTAAACTCACACCAGGCGCGTGTGTGTGCGTGCCCAAGATCCCGAGAGGAGAATGGAGGAGAAGGGATTGTGCTGTGGCCATCCCCGTTGGAGGTGATTTCTTGTTCTCTGCCTCTGTCTCTCTCTGTCTTTTTGGCGAGTACATGCGCCCTAGAGCAAAAACAAAAACAACAACAACAAAACTCTCTCTCTCTCTCAATGAATAATTTTTTTAAAATAGCATAACTTTATCAAAATAATCCTGACATTCTAAATTGAATAGCTACTAATTATCTACAAAAATATGACCTACCATAACTGATTAAACAGGATAGAAAGTCTGAATAATTCAATGATGATTAAAGATTTGAAATAGTAGTTTAAATGATTTCCTCAAAGTAAGTTCTGGTCTTAGATGATTATGGGCATATATCACTCTTTCAAGAAACAGGTTATTCAAAATCTTCCAGAAACCGGAAGAGAAGTTGACATAGTATTATTTTACTTCTAATTATAAAATAACAGTATGAGTAATCTCAGCAAAAAAGAAGCCCCGCCCATTATCACATGTATAAAGATCCTAAATTTTTAAAATATCAAGCAGAAGCTGTGGTATATAAAAATAATAATACATTATTAAACTTAATTTTATCTCAGGTAAACAAGGCTGGTTTAGCATTAGCAAACCAACAAAAGTATCTCACCTTTTTAGTAGATTAAAAGAGAATATAAATATATAAAACAATCTCAATAAATACAAATTTTTTGATAAAATTAAAAACAAAAACATCATCAAATTGGGCCAGCAGGTGGCATGGTGGTTAAGGTTCTGGACTCCCTCATGACCGATCACGGTTCGAGTCCCAGACCTGCAGCCTTGCTGTCTCACTTTCTCTCTCTCTCATGAGTACATGTGCTCTATAGCAAATTTAAAAGTAATAATAAATAAGGAACCAGTAGTTAGCGTAATGGCTATGTCGCTGGACTCCCACGTAGTCGACCACGGTTCACATCCTGGACCCGGTGGCTTAAAAAT
>NW_006203737.1:970234-970749 GCF_000334495.1 Tupaia belangeri chinensis | reverse complement strand
CAACCAGGGTTCGAGTCCTGAATCTGGTGGCTTGCTTTCTCACTTCCTCTCTCTCTCACTCTCACCTTCTGTCTCTCTCTAATCAAATTAAAAAGTAAATGAATGAATAAATAAAATAAAATAAATAATTATTTTAGAAAAAGAAAGAAAATAACAAAATTTGTGGGCCCACAGGTGGTGTGGTGGTTAAGGGCACTGGACTCCCACATGTCCAACCATGGTTCGAGTCCTGAACCTGGTGATTTGCTTTCTCACTTTCCCTTTCAGTCTCTCTCTCTCTCTCTTTCTCTCTCTGTTCTTCTCTGGTCAAATTGAGATAAATGAATAATAAAATAAATTTTTTTTTAAAAAAGAAAATAACAAAAATTTACAGAGGATAACCAAGGCCTGTTAAACAAATTTTTGAAAAGTTTCTTTATGGTACCAGTTTTTTAAGTTTTGAAATTTTAAATATATTAATTCTATCAAAAGTCATATATAGATTCAATATTTCATAAAAATCCCAACAGGGGTTT
>NW_006203737.1:958382-969989 GCF_000334495.1 Tupaia belangeri chinensis | reverse complement strand
TGACAAGCTTATTCTAAAATGTACATACGACATAAATATTAATAAATGTATATATAATAGCAAAAAATCAAGAACATATAAGACATTTCTGAAGGAGGAAGAGTCAGAAGAAGAGGATGGAGAAAGAGAGGACAAGGGTACTATATAATAAAACTTGCCCTGCCAGATCTGAAAACTGATTATAAAGCTTTAGAAATGAAGACAGCATTTTCACCACACAAACAGACAAAGTGAAAAATGGGACAAAGTAGTGGGTCCAGATACATACTCATTCACATATAGAAACCACACATGGCAGAGCTCATTGTTAATCAGTGGAGAAAGGGGAGACGATTGAATAAGACGTACTGGAACAAAATGATTAGCTCACTTAAAAAAAATAAAGTTAGATCCCTGTCTTATACCATAGCCAACATTTAATTCAAGAAGAATTAAAGACTTAAACGGGAGGCCAAAAGGTAGTGTGGTGGTTAAGGTGCTGGACTCCCACATGGCCAACCGTGGTTTAGAGTCCTGGACCTGGTGGTTTACTTTCTCACTTCTCTCTCTCTAGTTAATGTACATGCCCTATAGCAAATTTACAAATGATAATAATTAAATAAAAAATTATTTTTTAAAAACGACCTAAATACAAAAGAAAAAACTTCAAAACTTCTAGAAAGAGATATAAAAAGAATACTTATATGATCTTAGACTAGGGAATGATTTCTTAAACCAAATAGCAGAAGGAGTAACCATGAAAGCATTCCCATAGCACCTATTCTTTAGTTCCAAAATCCTATTGTATCTAATTTTTTTGAGAGGTTTTTGCTATAGGGCGCGTGCACTCGCCAGACAGACAGAGAGAGACAGAGAGACAGAAAGCGAGAAATCACCCCCCAGGAGGGGTGGCCATGCTGCAATCCCTTCTCCTCCATTCTCCTCTCGGGATCTTGGGCATGCATGCATACACGCCCAGCATGAGTTTAAGCCATCGAGTCCAGGACTCGAACTGCGGTTGACTACATGGGAGTCCAGCGACATAGCCATTATGCTAACTGCTGGTCCCGCTATTGTATCTAATTGTACATAGGATTCTAACTGCTTACTTGGTTATTTATTCAATTAACTGCTAAATTGTTGACAAAAAGAACTATATTCTATTAATTTTATCTTTCAGCTCACTCTGGCATGTGTTAGTTGAGTATGACAATAGAGAAGAAGTGAGAGTTTCAGGAAGGAATAAGGTTTTATTTTTTTCCCTTGATTTTGGCACTCTAATGCTTTTTGTTCCCTGAGAGCTACCCAGGTTTCTTCTCCTTATTAGAAATGTGAATTAACATATCTACAACATTATCCTCCTCATCCAAGGCATACAAGTCACGTTTTCACTACCCATTCCTGTTTTTTTTTTGAGTGTTTTTTTTTTTTCTGTAGGGCACGTGCACTCCCTAGAAAGACAGAGAAAGACAGAGAGACAGAAAGTGAGAAATCACCTCCCAGGAGGGATGGCCATGCTGCAATCCCTTCTCCTCCATTCTCCTCTCAGGATCTTGGGCACGCACGCACACACGCCCTGCATAAGTTTAAGCCACCAGGTCTGGGACTCAAACCGCAGTCAACAACATGAGAGTCCAGCGACATAGCCATTACGCTAACTGCTGGTCCCTCACTACCCATTCTTAATCATTTTCTCCGTTTGTAAAACTTTAGTCCCATATCTGATTCTTTTATGAGCTGAATTTGTGGGTTTTCAAAGGAACCAATTAAGTGAAAAGTAAAACTCTATTAATAACTAAAGAAAAAATCCATAGGACAACTTTCCCAATATTATTTGTTCACTTCTAATTTGGATCTCTGGAGGCTAATCTCCAGAGGAGAGATTCAAGAGGTGCAATTAAAATTCAGAATGAGAGGACTAAATCACTGCAGACCATACTTAGATCTGGAAGAGACACCCTAAGGTAATCTGCTTTCATTTCCCTTCTAATGTGATCATTTCTTCTGCAACATTCATGATATTTAATGAGCCTGCTCAGCTAAAATCCTTCAAACAGAACGTGACATGGAGCTCGCTGTTTCAGAGGGCAGCATGTTCTATTTTGTTTTGTCTTAGCTAGAAATCCAGGAAAGGGAATATGTTGCCTTCAGGCAATAAGAGCTCATGTGCATTGTCAAGATTTCCATATTTCTGTAGGTGGTTTCCCAAGGAATTTTCTACAGAAAGTTTTTCAACATGCCCTCCTAAGAGAAGAAGTGAGAGTTTCAGGAAGGAATAAGGTTTTATTTTTTTCCCTTGATTTTGGCACTCTAATGCTTTTTGTTCCCTGAGAGCTACCCAGGTTTCTTCTCCTTATTAGAAATGTGAATTAACATATCTACAACATTATCCTCCTCATCCAAGGCATACAAGTCACGTTTTCACTACCCATTCCTTTTTTTTTTTTGAGTGTTTTTTTTTTCTGTAGGGCACGTGCACTCCCTAGAAAGACAGAGAAAGACAGAGAGACAGAAAGTGAGAAATCACCTCCCAGGAGGGATGGCCATGCTGCAATCCCTTCTCCTCCATTCTCCTCTCAGGATCTTGGGCACGCACGCACACACGCCCTGCATAAGTTTAAGCCACCAGGTCTGGGACTCAAACCGCAGTCAACAACATGAGAGTCCAGCGACATAGCCATTACGCTAACTGCTGGTCCCTCACTACCCATTCTTAATCATTTTCTCCGTTTGTAAAACTTTAGTCCCATATCTGATTCTTTTATGAGCTGAATTTGTGGGTTTTCAAAGGAACCAATTAAGTGAAAAGTAAAACTCTATTAATAACTAAAGAAAAAATCCATAGGACAACTTTCCCAATATTATTTGTTCACTTCTAATTTGGATCTCTGGAGGCTAATCTCCAGAGGAGAGATTCAAGAGGTGCAATTAAAATTCAGAATGAGAGGACTAAATCACTGCAGACCATACTTAGATCTGGAAGAGACACCCTAAGGTAATCTGCTTTCATTTCCCTTCTAATGTGATCATTTCTTCTGCAACATTCATGATATTTAATGAGCCTGCTCAGCTAAAATCCTTCAAACAGAACGTGACATGGAGCTCGCTGTTTCAGAGGGCAGCATGTTCTATTTTGTTTTGTCTTAGCTAGAAATCCAGGAAAGGGAATATGTTGCCTTCAGGCAATAAGAGCTCATGTGCATTGTCAAGATTTCCATATTTCTGTAGGTGGTTTCCCAAGGAATTTTCTACAGAAAGTTTTTCAACATGCCCTCCTATATTGCATAATTAATGACATAGAATGCCCCAAAGCCTCTTATGTATAGAAAAGCAACTAGTTGAAGCTAGTAACCATCTTTTAAATTCTGCATTCCAAAAATGTCAAGTCATTTGAAAAGACATAAGAAATCGAATCATAAAATTGTATACCAGCAGCTCTACAGGGTGTGTCAATAATGGAATTATCAGTGAATCAGAGACAAATACTTAAGGCTGTTTTGGAAAAAAGTTTAAAGAAGACATAGGGGCAGAATGTCATTCTATTTCATTAAAAGAATCAAAATATGTCAGAACAGGAAAGCCCCCTTAGAGAGCATTTATTCCAACTATAATACACAGAATACTAGTCCTACAAGAGATTCTGAATCAGAAGTATTTCATGGTTAACAGATGTAAAACAAAACACTTCATTAACAGATGTAAAACAAAACACTTCATATTAAGTTTCTCTCTAGAAGACTCTAGATGAGGTTAGCATTTTGCAAAAATCTTGATGATTGAAAGAAACCTATAAATATTGTTTAACTCAGTTCATTCAAAACACATTCAGTCACAACTACTATTTTTAGTAACACCTAGCAAAATATTAGTGCATGTCAAATGTATTCCAAGAAATATTCATCTAGGTTAATTTCTTCACTTTATTTTTTTTATTTTTATTTACTATTTTTATTATTTTTAAAATTTGCAATAAGACACATGCACTCACTAGCAAGAGATAGAGAGGGAGGAAGAGAGAGAGAAAGGGAAAGTGGAAAAGCAAGCTACCTGGTCCGTGACTCGAACCATGGTTGGCCATGTGGGAGTCCAGCACCTTTACCACCATGCCACGAAAAAAAAAAAAAATGTGAAATGCCTGAATCAAAACTACTTAATGGCAGAGTTAAGACTACAAATCAGGTATCACACCAGCATATCGATCTGGAGCTTTCAACCACTCCTTGTTTATCTTGACTGGCTGACTACTGTTTGTTCTTTCCCACAGAAAACCTGCAGAAGGTTAAATGAAGTTTCCTTCATATATGTTGCATTGTGGCTGGAAGACAGAGGGGATGGGAAAGAGACAGAACCAAGTTAAGTAGATTGTGGGAAAGAATATATACACTCAGAGAGAAGTGACACAGTGATGAACTGGTGAGGGGCCAGATGGCAGTCGGGTATCCCATGCAAAGCAATTGCTCTTTATCATGGCAGCAATAATAACAACACATCAAAGGGTTTAAACAGGAAAGTTATATCATCAGATTTGCATTACATAAAAATTATTGGGGGGGAATCTATACTTTCTCATAAAAGGCAGTTTTGATTGTGTTCAGATTTTGCTGGTGCTTATTTCTACTGTCTTAACTAGTGCGACCTCAGTTCTGAGTGCTGAGTGATTAATCCACAGGGCCTATGGAGAGAGTCTGACAATCATTACACTCGGATTAAGGTGCAACAGTCAGTACACCGCAGTGAAGCAGCTGACTCATAAGCGCTAACATAAATTACCCAAATCAGTTAGAATAATTCAAAACGAGCACTTAGTATTTTTATAAAACAGTAGATTCCGTGGGAATACTTTATTTTTAAAATGTGTTTAAGTATATACTATTCTAATTAAATAAATAAATATTCTGGATTTTCTTTTGTAATTTATTCTAACCCCTCACTGTTTTGGAATCAATTGTTTACCCAAAAATTGTCCAAACCACTCTCACCCCAAGACTTCTATTAAAGAAGCTCATTGTTTTCTGTGCAGAAAGCAGGCCTGCAAGCATGGTGAATGTCCCTAAAACCCGCCAGACCTTCTGTAAGAAGTGTGGCAAGCACCAACCACATATAGTGAGTGACACAGTACAAAAAGGGCAGGGATTCTCTGTGTGCTCAGGGAAAGCAGCATTATGACAGGAAGCAGAGTGGCTATGGTGGACAGGCTAAGCCTATTTTCCAGAAAAAGGCAAAAACTACAAAGAAGATTGTGCTGAGGCTTGAATGTGTTGAGCCCAACTGCAGATCTAAGAGAATGCTGGCTATTAAGAGATGCAAGCATTTTGAACTGGGAGGAGATAAGAAGAGAAAGGGTCAGGTGATCCAGTGCTAAGCCTCATCTTTTTTATTATGAAGACGACAAAATCTTGAGGTGAATGTTCACCTCATTTGATTACAGTAGGTCTTTATGTGAGTGAATAAAGTAATCAATAAAATTCCCCTCTTGGGGAAATTTGATTCACGGGGAAAAACAAACAAACAAAAACCTCATTAGGACTACTTTTTTGGGGCCAGCAGGTCACACGGTGTTTAAGGTGCTGAACTCCCACATGGACGATCGTTGTTCAAGTTTCAGAACACGCGGCTTGCTGTCTCACTTTCCCTCTCTATCTGGTTGAATTTTTAAAAATAATAATAAATAAATAAAATATTCTATTTAATTTTATTTATTTTAATTTGACCAGAGAGAGACAGAGAGAGATAAAGTGAGAAAGTAAGCCACCAGCTCTGGTATTCAAACCATGGTTGGCAATGTGGGAGTGTCCAGCTCCTTAACCACCACGCCACCTGCTGGTCCCAATAAAATAATTTTTAAAAAGAGTACTTTTTTGAAGATCCTGTAATAACTGCAATGAAGTAATCCTCATGACCAATCTACCTGAAGACAATTCATTTCTATAACAATTTATCTATTTATTTGTTTATTTCATAAGAGAGACAGGTATCCTCTCAAGGACTTATCATGCTGCACACATGGGATCACCCAACGTGTTGAGGTCTACAAGGAATCTAAACTCAGGATTCTCATATTGCTTTAGTATTATAGCAGCAGCACTCTGTTGCCAATGCCTCCATATCCAGACCTATTTTACCAGGGGTTATTTCGATAAAGGTAGCCAGCTGTACTAGGACCTGTCCCACTTCATTATTATGGGACCTCCATAACTCCAATGCCACATGACTATTCTTTGGTATCTTAAATTTGTTATCATTCTCAAATCCCTATAGATGCATAAATAATAATTAGACTAGGGACACAAATAATAGAAACAAAAATAATATAATTTAGTACTTTATATATTATCTCGCTCATGTACAAAATCCTTTAACACTCCTATAAATTAAGTATTGTTTTCATAAATCTTTTTTTTCTTAATTTTCTTGCCAGAGTGTGTATGCACTCACCAGAAAGAGAGAAAGCATCCTCAATGGGACATGGTCATACCACAATCCTTTTTCCTCTATTCCCCCTTCCTGTGGGATTTTGGGCACTCATGCACATGTACCCGGCATGTTTTTCAAGCCACCAGAACTGGAACTGGAACCACAGTTAGCCATGTGGGGTCCACTTCCCTTAACCACTAAACTATAGGGTTGGTCCTAAATGCTGTTATTATTCCAACTGACAGATAAGGAAACTAACCCAGAGTGAGATTAAGTAAATTATTCACAGTCACACAGCTGTTGCATAGTACTTACTATGTGTTTGGAATTGTGCCAGCTTATCTATATATAAGCACTATGTCATTTAACCTTCAAACTAACCTACCAAAAGGTAACATTATCCTTATTTTATAAATGAAGAAGTTGATGTTTAAAGTTTTTATTTAAATTTTCAATTGTTATGTAAGTAGGAAGAAGTACAGGCAAGATTCAAATCTGGATATGCCTGATTGTAAATCTGTGTGTTTAACCGCCAGAAGTTTCCAGCTATTCCCCACAGAGCTCTATGGTTCTGAATCTGTAGATCAAGGGTAACCATGGCAGGAGTAATTGGTAAGGGTTGCAGAACGGAAGCTGAGAGAGCATGCTTTTTTTTTCCCACTCCTCTTTAACTTTAACTGGTGCTACTTTGTTTTTATCTGTTTTATACTTTTAATGTTTACTATTCCAAATGAAAAAATAAAGCATTCTACCTCTTTTTAAAACTTGTAAATCTATTGTTTCACGTTTTTATCCACCAACAGCTTAACAGAATTTAATCAACAGTCATCCTTGAGCCAAAGGAATGGGACTCCAGAATGACACTGAGATCAGCGCAGCTGTGAAGGTCTGGTATGGAATCCATAGGGAACTCTATGGAATGGGGATCTAATATGAAGCACAGGGATCTCTTTTTTTCTCTTTCCTCCTGTAGTGATTCTAGTCTCTGACTCCACAAGTATAGAAAGAACAGAAGCATCCTGAAGCTCACAGTTGCAATGTCAAGTTTCCTGCTTTTTAGTGACTCAGTCTGCTTCAGACTCCATGCGAAGAAAGTTACTCCCAGGCTAATCTTGTAGATTATAAGGTCATATTTCTCCTGTTCTGCTCAGAAGCAGAGGGATAGGTCTTATGAAAATGAAGTTTCTGCATGGCAAAAGACATAGTAATTAGTGTGAATCGACAGCCCTCAGAATGGGAAAATATTTTTGTAAATTATGCATCAGATAAGGGACTGGTAACCAGAATATACAAGGAACTAAAGAAGCTGTTTGGAAAAAAGATGAGCAACCCTATTAAAAGATGGGAGAAGGAGTTGAAAGAAACATTCTCTAAAGATGACATACAAATAGCTAAAAGGCATATGAAAAAATGCTCAACATCCCTCATCGTAAGGGAAATGCAGAACAAAACAACAATGAGGTACTACCTAATCCCAGTCAGAATGTCTAAGATTAAAAAAAAAAATGATCAGTGTTGGCAGGGGTGTGGTGAAAGAGAAACTCTTTTACACTGCTGGTGGGACTGTAAATTGGTCCAGTTACTGTGGAGAACAATTTGGAGATTCCTCAAAAATCAACAAATAGAACTACCATATGACCCAACAATCCCACTCCTTGGTATCTACCCAAAGGACAGAAGAATTCTTAATTGAAAATCTCGGGATCTTGGGCACGCACACACACGCGCCCGGCGTGAGTTTTAAGCCACCGGGTCCAGGACGCGAACCGCGGTCGACTACGCGGGAGTCTAGTGACATAGCCATTACGCTAACTGCTGGTTCCCAAGGACAGAAGAATTCTTCATTGGAAAAGTGCTTGCACGTCAATGTTTATTGCAGCACTATTCACGATTGCTAAGACATGGAACCAACCCAAATGCCCCCATAGGGATGAATGGATTGAAAAACTGTGGCACATATACTCTATGGAATACTATTCAGCTATATAAAAACCAACAGAACCCTTGCTTTTGACAGAAAGTGGAAGAATATGGAAGGTTTACTACTGAGTGAAGCAAGCCAGGCTATGAAGGAGAAACATTATATGTCCCCACTTAATATATACCGAGTGTCTGCACCCTATGACTGAAACTGATTAACTAAAAGATATACAAACACAAGATATGGATGTGAATGCCAGATGTGGTGTGTGTGGAGGAGTGGGGCCTAGGGAAGGACATTTGGAGGAGGGATACAGAGGCAGAGCACTGATGGGATGGGGAGGTGTGGTGTTACCTGTTGAAGATATTTTGATCAACTGGACTGGGGAGAAATGTTCACATATTGAAATGTTCACATTGTAAGATAAATGATGTGACTGAATGTATATAAATTAATTAATTAACTAAAAAATAAATAAATAAAATAACCTTTCCTCTGCCTCTAAATCTTTACAGTCATAGAAATCAAATAGATCCGAATACAGCATTTTCTCAATATAGTCTATGGAGCCCATAAGACACTCCTTATGTGGGGAGAGTTCTCTGAACTAGTGAATCTTAGAAATGCTACATAAACCATGTGGCCAAAGATAGAATGATCTATTATATATTCAACTACTGCTGCTTCTGAGTGCCAAAGGGGATGTTATTAATAATTCCACTGGGGCAATAGGCATATCCTGGAAATGTCCTGGATATGTCCTAGATAAATTGATACCTGTGGTTAATCTCCTGTTTAACAAACAACTTTCCAAATTTAGCCACCAAATTTCCCCCTGGTAATAAATGTTAACATCATAAGAAAACAAGATGCAGAATGTACCTTGGGGACATTAAACTTAGAGGCTTTAGGAGAATCTGCATGAAATGTAATAGACCATTGCTTCCAGATCATTTCCTGTCCTTGCACACTGGGAAGAAATTGTTAGTATTTTTGTAACACAAAAACGTAAACGAATATGGTTCCTTGTAGCCTGAAAGGACTGTCAGGGAAATAGGATATTTGAAGAAATCACTATCTTAGCACTCTGATACATAAGTAGATCAATCACTTAGATCAGGAAACTGTGAACAGGTCAATATACACCCACCAATGATCTCCATATGTTTCTCTTTTTTGAAGACCAACTGCAAATAATAGAGTTAAATGAAGGCAATGGGAGACTTACAAAAAAATGTTTTCCCTTTTAACCTTCTCTTCATTTATTTATTTTTGCCAAGAATTTGGATTAGTGCCCCAAATCTTTTTTTTTTTTGAGAATTTTTTTGCTATAGGGCACATGCACTCGCCAGACAGAGAGAGACAGAGAGATAGCAAGCGAGAAATCACCCCCCAGGGGGGATGACCACGCTGCAATCCCTTCTCCTCCATTCTCCTCTTGGGATCTTGGGCATGCACACACACATGCCCGGCGTGAGTTTTAAGCCACCGGGTCTGGGACGTGAACCGCGATTGACTATGTGGGAATCCAATGACATATCCATTATGCTAACTGCCGGTCTCAGTGCCCCAAATCTTGACAATGATGAGAAGTACAATTTTCCTGATTCAGATAGTCTATTTCTGACACATCAAGACCCTGAGTAAAGACAGAAAAACAAAACAAAACAAAACACTTCAAAAGAAAAACGGAAACCAAATTAGCTATTTCAAAATAGAGTCTAATACAAAGAAATGGTTAAACAGGCAGTAGAAATTAGAAAAAGCAAAAAAGGAGAACAGGAAGGTAACACAGAGGCTTAGAAGAGCTGGGCCTCAGAGCACTTGTGGAACTGATCCTGCCCAAAGATTCTGGCATATCAGAGGGGCACAGTGAGGCCAATTAACAGAGTGCTAAAAGAAGAAGAAATCTGAAACCAACTACTGCTGCTTCAGTAATAAACCCAGCAGGCAAAATGGGAAGGAGCAAATACATTTCCTTTCTCTAGTTCCATCAATTGGCAAAACCCAATAAAGAACAAAGGTGAAATGTGGTTTGTTAGATCCTAGACCCAGAATCACAAGGAATGGAAAAGTGCAGATGAAACCATAGCAGCCTAAGAACTGACCTAGAGGGACCAGCAGATAGTAAAGAACATAGAAAATAAGTGAATCAGGCTATGAAAGAGAGACATTGTATATCTCCGCTTAACATATACTGACTATCTGCATCCTATGGTAGAGACTGAAAGATTGGAGGACTTAAAGCATGGAAAATAGTTATGGACACTGGAGACAGTGTGTAAGGAGGATGGGAGAAGGGAAGAGTGTGGGGAAGGTAATTAGGAAGAAAAAACAGGTAAGACATTTGTGGAACACAAAAATGGTTTATTACCTGATGATGATGTGCACAGTATTCTCAACTGGACTGATCTGAGGTGTATTTCATGTCGGGGAAATTACCTATATGAAATGGTGTTTAGCAATTGAATGTATAAAAATAATTATTATCATTATAATTTTTAAAATTTAAAGTAAATCCTTCTCTCTTGGGAAGAAAATAGAAAATAGAGAAATACATAAAGAAAATGGAGAAAGAAGAGAGCCTTTAGGGCACAAATGGGTAACATCAAAAAGATTTTCATAATTTAAAAATGTTTATTGACTATTGATTTATATAAAAGGATTTATAAGTCAGTTAACCTCAAAGTTATATTATGGAAAATAAACTACAGTATAATTATTAGAAGTCTTAGTAATATATTTTGGGCTCCCACATGGTTGGCCACAGTTCAAATCCCATTTTATCTTTCATTATATCTTCTAGAGTTATCTACTTTCTTTCAAATGTTAGGATATCATTGTTATTTATGGCTGCATAGAATTCCACTATGTATATGTGCCACATTTTCTTAATCCAGTCATCATTTATTGGGCCTTAGTTTGATTCCATGTCTTAGCTATCATGAAAATGCTGCCATAAACATGGATGTGCAGAATAATTTCCTGTCCTTTGTATAAATACCCAAGAGTGGTATAATGCTACAAACTCATTATATACTTAATTATGGTTTTGTTTTGCATTTCCCTTATAAGAGAGGTTAAATATTTTTTCATACACTTTTTAGACATTTTTATGTCATCCTTTGAAACCTGCCTTCCTGTTCGGATCAATTGCACTTTTTTTTTTTTAAGGTTTTTGCCATAGGACACAGACACTTGCCAGAGACAGAGAGGGAAAGTGAGAAATCAAAACCCAGGGGGTGGGAACCAGCAGTTAGCGTAATGGCTATGTAGCTAGATTACCCTGTAGT
>NW_006203737.1:941903-958226 GCF_000334495.1 Tupaia belangeri chinensis | reverse complement strand
GCGCCCGCTTCCTAGAGCAAAAACCCCTCAAAAAAAAAAAAAGAAAAAGAAAAACAGAGGGTATGGCCGCACCATAATCCCTTCTCCATTTTCCTTTTGGTATTTTTGGGCACATACACACACATGATTTTCAAGCTGCTAGAGCCAGGACTCAAGCCATGGTCAGCCATGTGGGAATGCAGTGCCTTAACCATGATTCCATTTTTTAACTGGGTTTAGATTTTTGCAGTTCAGTTATTTGAGTTCCTTATATATTCTGGTTGTCAGTCCTTACCTGAAGTATAGTTTGCAAATACGTCTTTCATTCTGTGGGGTGTTCATTTATTGTTTCCTTTGTTGTGCAGCTTTTTGGCTTGATATACTTTCACTTGTCTATTTTTGGTGTTGTTGCCTAATGCTCTGAGAGTCTTACTTAAGAAATCATTGCCTACACCAGTAACTTGAAGTGTTTCCCCTATGTTTTCCTTACATAGTTTTATAGTTTGGTGCTTTATGTTTAGGTCTTTAATCCATTTTTAGTTCATTTGTGTAAATGGTGAGAAATAGGGGTCTAGCTTCATTCTTTTGCAGGTGGATATCTAGTTTTCCCAATATCATTTATAGTCTTAGGACCCTTGTCAAAAATCAGTTGGCTATAGGTTAAAATGACATGAGTCTTGGGGCCAGCAGGTAGCATGATGATTGAGGTGCTGGACTCCTTCCTACATGGCCAACCACAGTTCAGGTTCTGGACCTGGCAGCATGAAAATCATGCCAGGAATATGTGTTCATATGCCCAAAATCTCAGGAGGAGAAAGGAAGAGAAGGGACTGCAGTGTGGCCATCCCCTCCCCTGGGGGGCTAATTTCTCACTTTCCCTATTTCCGCCTCTCTCTGGCAAGCACACACACCCTATGGCAAAAACCTAAAACAAATCAACAAACAAGAAAATGAGTCTTAACTGAAGATAATAATTTCTAACAGTATATTTAACTGAAGATAATAATTAACTGAAAATAATTAACTCGAGATAATAATTAACTCAAGATAATAATTTCCAAAAGTATATTTCAAGTTTTGCCATCAAAATAGCTGGAATCTCTGCAATGTGAGGAAGCCAAGCATGAAGTTCTGTATCATTCTCTTCTTCCAAGAACATTCTGAATGTCAAGGAACATTGAGGAGATAAGATAGGACAGAGATGTTCTCCTGCTCAGCCTCAAATAAAAATAACCTAACCTATTGACCTGAAGGCCTGGCTAAATATAAAAGTGCAATGGACTCAGAGAACAAGCATAAATCCTGGGCATTACAAACATAGCATTTACTTGTCTGTCACTTCCCTCATGTGAATGCAATTACAAAATTGTCAAAAAGCTCATGTTGATGAAGGTGATATGCCAAATCCCAGACCACGGAAGTCTGAATTTGCTACCCTCCTAAAATGACACCTATATAAAGAAAATAAAGATAAAAGAGAGCATTTAGGGCACATGTGGGTAACGTCTAAAAGTTCTTTCATTATTTAAAAATGTGTATTGACTATTGATTTATATAAAAGGTTTTATAAGTCAGTTAACCACAAAGTTATATTATGAAAAATGAACTACAGTATAGTTATTGGAAGTCGTTTTATGGGCTATCTACCAATTGGTCCAGATCTGCATGAAAAATTCCAGTCACTTGGGAGCCAACAGGTGGCGTGGTGAATTGGGTGTTGGACTCCCACATGGCCAACCTCAGTTCAAGTCCCAGACCCAGTGGCTTGCTTTCTCACTTTTCTCTCTCTCCTCTCTCTCTCTCTCTCTCTCTCTCTCTCTCTCTCTCATCAAATTTAAAATAATAATAACAATAAATGAAATTAAATAAATAATTGTTTTTAAAAATTCTGTCACTCAAATGTAAGAGCATTCGGAAGGTAAAATTATGCTACATCTTCAGGTACTGAATTTATCACCAGTACAAGCAGATATTTTCTACCAGAGACCAATGCCATTGAATTGAGCTGCTCTTAGGCAGCCCTTGATAAGCCTATGTTTAGTTAGCTCAATAACAGAATACAGTACACGTGGAGAGGAGTTAGATTTAAATGAGAATTAAAATTCCACTAAAGAAGAGAGAGGCAAAGGCTTTCTCTGTCTGTCTGGTGAGCGCACGTGCCCTATAGCAAAAACCTCTAAAAAAAGAATTATGCTGGAATATAATTACTAAAGGGCCTTCGAACACTGATATTTGGGTACGTTTGATTCTAGAAACTTTGCTGACATGTTTCATTCCTCTATGACATTTCTCTCTGCTATGTGACAGTATCTGATGCTAGGTTATTGACTAGATAAATTAGGGCCTATCAGTACAGTGTTAGCTGTTGTGTCACTCCCACCAGAAAACAGAATGTGTTCACACAGTGAAAATGCCTGCATCTTTAATGAGGACTTACTCTTGAGGGAAAAGACTAAAGGTGAGGATTCCAAAGATCTTGATGTTTTGGTGGGAAAGAGACATCTAAAAAGCGAAACCTTTTTTAAAAGTTTATTTATTTCTTTGGTGACCAAGACAGACAGTGAAAGAGAAAGAGAGAGACAAAGAGGGGCCCCAACAGGGTCTCAACACCATGATCCACCCCAGCCTCAGCCAGCCCCAGATCATGGGCACATATGGGCCTGACATTCTTAGAAAGGTCTCAAGAAACAAATCTAGAACCTTCCAATATGGGTCGATCATAGTGAGCACCACACTTCACCACTGTGCCATCCTCTCGCCTCCAAGACGAGGCTTTTAACAATACTTCTCTTGAAGTGAGATACATTTATGGATTTAAAGAGTCAGCAATGGTAGATCTGACACCACTGTGATATCACCTCAAAATATCAAAAAACGTATAAAATTAAAAAAAAAAGGCCCCAGGCCAGCAGGGAACATGGAGGCTTAGACTCTGGATCCCACATGGTCAGTTGTGCAATTTGAGTCCCAAGCCTGGAGCCTTGAGAATCATGCCAGGCGTGTGTGCATGCATGACCAAAATCCCCAGAGGAAATCGGAAAAGAAGGAATTTCAGTGTGACTATGCCCTCTGGGAGTGATCTCTCACTCTCCCTCACCTTCTCTCTGTGTCTCTCTGGCTAGCACACATGCTCTATAGTTTAAAAAGAAACAGTCCCTATTATTCTCTGGTAATATAAACAACTTAATTGCGCAGATTGTATAATTTCAATATAACAGAAAAACAAGGATCATTGTTCCATTTTTTTGACTCTCAAGTCCTAGGTTCCCCTGAAGCAAAGCAATTCCTGCAGCCTGCTGTGCAGGAAGTGCTCTGATCTTGCCACATTTATAGGTCAGAACTATCAATTTCTACTTTTTTATGTGGCTGGAATGAGGTATTAGTGAATTTTTCCTTTAAGCTGCCATCAGTTACAGGTTAGCTTTATGTGCATTCATTCATTAAGTGAAGTATTTTTGTTCAAGCCATTTAGCATACAAAATGCATAGTCAAACTATCCTTTTTTTTAAGAATTATTTTATTTAACTTTATTTATTTATTTTTAATTTTGACCAGAGAGGGACAGAATGCCAGAGAGAAAGTGAGAAAGGAAGCTGCCAGGTCTGGGACTTGAACCAAGGTTGACCAGGTGTGAGTCCAGCACCTAAGCCACCAGATATCTGCATCTTTTTCTTATTAAGTTTTAACTAAAACTTCCATGAGAGAGAAACAGACAGGCACCCTCAAACAGGGTCCCCATGCCATGTTCTATCCAAGCTTCAGTCAGCCAGGATTATGTGCATGCAGGTACACGTCCAGCACTTAGAGGAAGACCTCGGGCCATGATCCCAGGACTCTCCCACATGGCCTCAGCATTTACAAAGTGTCATGCCTCAAAGTTATTGACTTTTTTTTTTAAGAGGTTTTTGCTATAGGGCATGTGCGCTTGCGAGACAGACAGAGAGACAGAGTGACAGAAAGTGAGAAATCACCCCCACCAGGGGGGAATGGCCATACCGCGATCCCTTCTCCTCCATTCTCCTCTCAGGACCTTGGGCACGCAAGCACACATGCCCAGCGTGAGTTTAAGCCATCAGGTCTGGGACTCAAACCGTAGTCGACTACATCAGAGTCCAGTGACAGAGCCGACCAATGCCATTGAATTGAGCTGCTCTTAGGCAGCCCTTGATAAGCCTATGTTTAGTTAGCTCAATAACAGAATACAGTACACGTGGAGAGGAGTTAGATTTAAATGAGAATTAAAATTCCACTAAAGAAGAGAGAGGCAAAGGCTTTCTCTGTCTGTCTGGTGAGCGCACGTGCCCTATAGCAAAAACCTCTAAAAAAAGAATTATGCTGGAATATAATTACTAAAGGGCCTTCGAACACTGATATTTGGGTACGTTTGATTCTAGAAACTTTGCTGACATGTTTCATTCCTCTATGACATTTCTCTCTGCTATGTGACAGTATCTGATGCTAGGTTATTGACTAGATAAATTAGGGCCTATCAGTACAGTGTTAGCTGTTGTGTCACTCCCACCAGAAAACAGAATGTGTTCACACAGTGAAAATGCCTGCATCTTTAATGAGGACTTACTCTTGAGGGAAAAGACTAAAGGTGAGGATTCCAAAGATCTTGATGTTTTGGTGGGAAAGAGACATCTAAAAAGCGAAACCTTTTTTAAAAGTTTATTTATTTCTTTGGTGACCAAGACAGACAGTGAAAGAGAAAGAGAGAGACAAAGAGGGGCCCCAACAGGGTCTCAACACCATGATCCACCCCAGCCTCAGCCAGCCCCAGATCATGGGCACATATGGGCCTGACATTCTTAGAAAGGTCTCAAGAAACAAATCTAGAACCTTCCAATATGGGTCGATCATAGTGAGCACCACACTTCACCACTGTGCCATCCTCTCGCCTCCAAGACGAGGCTTTTAACAATACTTCTCTTGAAGTGAGATACATTTATGGATTTAAAGAGTCAGCAATGGTAGATCTGACACCACTGTGATATCACCTCAAAATATCAAAAAACGTATAAAATTAAAAAAAAAAGGCCCCAGGCCAGCAGGGAACATGGAGGCTTAGACTCTGGATCCCACATGGTCAGTTGTGCAATTTGAGTCCCAAGCCTGGAGCCTTGAGAATCATGCCAGGCGTGTGTGCATGCATGACCAAAATCCCCAGAGGAAATCGGAAAAGAAGGAATTTCAGTGTGACTATGCCCTCTGGGAGTGATCTCTCACTCTCCCTCACCTTCTCTCTGTGTCTCTCTGGCTAGCACACATGCTCTATAGTTTAAAAAAAAACAGTCCCTATTATTCTCTGGTAATATAAACAACTTAATTGCGCAGATTGTATAATTTCAATATCACAGCAACACCCTATGTGACTATTCACCCAAGGCCATTCTCAGTTCTTTGCCACATGAACTCCAACATGGGTGCTAGCTTCATCAAAGCGAGTGAAGAGAGCCGTCTGCTAAGAAGGCAGACATTACAGTCCTACACTTAGTTCACTGAAATGATATGTCACCTTTAACATAGTCAATTGGTTAGGACCAGGTCTGGGACTTGAACCAAGGTTGACCAGGTGTGAGTCCAGCACCTAAGCCACCAGATATCTGCATCTTTTTCTTATTAAGTTTTAACTAAAACTTCCATGAGAGAGAAACAGACAGGCACCCTCAAACAGGGTCCCCATGCCATGTTCTATCCAAGCTTCAGTCAGCCAGGATTATGTGCATGCAGGTACACGTCCAGCACTTAGAGGAAGACCTCGGGCCATGATCCCAGGACTCTCCCACATGGCCTCAGCATTTACAAAGTGTCATGCCTCAAAGTTATTGACTTTTTTTTTTAAGAGGTTTTTGCTATAGGGCATGTGCGCTTGCCAGACAGACAGAGAGACAGAGTGACAGAAAGTGAGAAATCACCCCCACCAGGGGGGAATGGCCATACCGCGATCCCTTCTCCTCCATTCTCCTCTCAGGACCTTGGGCACGCAAGCACACATGCCCAGCGTGAGTTTAAGCCATCAGGTCTGGGACTCAAACCGTAGTCGACTACATCAGAGTCCAGTGACAGAGCCATTATGCCAACTGCTAGTCCCAAAGTTATTTACATTTTAAGAGAATGCAAACTGTAGTTGCAACATTTAAGAATTTTCCTATATGTGAATTAGTAAGAGGGAGAGATTGAGAAAAGGCAGAGGTGAGGCATCAAGGAACACAGGTGCAGGTCCTTCGTGGTAACAGAGAATTACATTAAGTAGCCATATGTTTACCCCCTCCCCCAACAACAACAACAAAAAAACAATTTAACAGTATTCAGGGCAAGGAATGAGTAAAGGTAAAAATTCAAAGCACTAAAGTTGGCTTTATTCTCAAGCAAATAGGATGAGCTCAGGTTTACTTGTAGAATCATGGGAATCATGATAGAGGTGAAACCCAAGTACTAAAAGTACAATAGAAGACCCCATATAAAACTGGCATAGCAGGGACTAGCAGGTGGTGTGGTGGTTAAGGCGCTGGACACTCCCACATGGCTAACCGTGTCCTGAGGAGTGATGTCTCTCTCTCTCTCTCTCGCAGGTACACATGTCCTCTGGCAATTGAAAGAAAGGAGGAAAGGAAAAAGAGAGGGAGGGAGGAATGAAGGAAAGAAGGGAAACCAAGAAGAAGGAAAGAAAAGGATAGCATATTAAATAAATTAAGAAGCCATTAATCAAGAAGTTATACATAATTCTAAATTTTGATGAGAAACAGGAATATTCACATACTTTAAAATACTGAAGATTTATTGAGACCAGCAGGTGGCGTGGTGGTTAAGGCGCTGGACTCCCACATGGCTAACTACAGTTCAAGCCCCAGACTCATCAGCTTAAAAATCACACCAGGGGTGTGTTCAAGCATGCCCCAAATACCAAGAGAATGGAAGAGAAAGGACTGTGGCATGGCCATTCCCCCGGGAGGTAATTTCTCAATTTTCCTCTCTCTGTCCCTCTTTGACAAGATCATGCCCCCTATGGCCAAAAAAGAAAGTATTTGTTGATTATGAAGTTCAGGCAGAGACCTTGGTGAAAAAGCTTGATAGGAACTACTCTTTTTATCAAGTAATCAAATGAATAGCTTCAGTGGTGGCATAAACTGAAATTGAGCAGCACCGGCTGGAATGCAATGAGATGAATACAGCCTTAATTCTGTGATGTTCTAGTCAAAGACATCTAACAGAAAACTAATTGTGAGGAAATACCAAATTGAGGAGGATTCTACAACTGGCCTCCTGTGTTGGTATCAGGGTAAAACTGGCTCCACACAATGAGACAGGATATGTTCCCTTCCGTATCCACATTTAGAAAGAGTTTGTGGAAGATTAGCATGAATTCTTTAAATGTTTGGTAGAATTCACTAATTAAGCTACCTGGGCCCAGGTTTTAAAAAATTAATTATTAAATATTATTATTAACTATTAATTATTAAAAAGGAGGCATATATATAAATTTTAATTTTACTTATTTATTCATTTATTTTAATTTTATCACAGAGAGAGAGAGAGGGAGAGAATGAAAGTGAGAATGCAACCCGCCAGTTCTGAGACTTGAACAATGGTTGACCATGTGGGAGTTCAGTGCCTCAAGTACCATGCCACCTGCCAGCCCCCATGCTACAGTCTTTTCTCCTCTCGAGATTTTGGGCACACATACACACATACACACACACACACACTCAGTCACTCAATGTGTTTTTCAAGCTGCCAGGTCTAGAACTTGAACTGCACAGTTGGCCAAGTAGAATCTACCTGCCTTACCCACTGCATCACCTGAGTGGTCCAAAATTATACCTTTTTCCTTAACTATTCAGATTTTAAATTTCTCCTTAATTGTTTCAGTCATTTGTGTCTTTCTAGGGATTTGTTGATTTCATCTTTTTTTTTTCTTTTGAGAGGTTTTTGCTATAGGGCGCATGCACTCACCAGAAAGACAGAGAGAGACAGAGACAGAAAGTGAGAAATCACCCCCCAGGGGTGATGGCCACACTACAAGCCCTTCTCCTCCATTCTCCTCTTGGGATCTTGGGCATGCATGCACACACACCTGGCGTGAGTTTAAGCCACTGGGTCCAGGACTCGAACCACAGTCGACCACATGGGAGTCCAGTGGCATAGCCATTATGCCAATTGCTGGTCCCAGGATTTGTTGATTTCATCTTAAATTTAATCATTTGTGACATAGTGTTCTCCAATTTTTATTTATTTTTTTCTTTTTCACTGAGCTCTTTATTGATAATGTGAATTCTGAGGAGGTAAGGGAAGTATGGGCAGCAGGGCAGCCCAGGTGTGGGCATTAGAAGAACCCATCTCCCATCTGGCTCCTGAAGAAGGATGGCACATTAGGGGTTATCTGCTATGACGATGAGAATCTACCTCCTGCCAGGCTGTGCAGGTTTGTTTCTCACTGTTGAGGACCTCTCCCCTCGACTCCCCCATGTACTTGGCCTATCCTTAAACCAAACCAAATCTGAAGGTCATTTTTTCCTCTGAATTAGCTTCACCAGCCTGAGAAAGAGGGTCCAACTGAATGCTCCCAATTTGTCCTGTCTAAACTAGACCTGACTGGGCCATTATGGTGCCAGCACTCAATGGCCTGCTTGAGTGGAACTCCCCCCACCACCACCACCCTCACCACCATTAGATCTGCACTGTCTCCCCCACTCACACATGCATCCTCTAGGTTTTATTTCTCTAGGGTTTGAAGTAATTTCTACTTTTTTATTCCTAATTTTAGTAATTTGAGTCTTTCCTTCCTCTCTCTCCCCTTCTATTGTTCCTTCTCCTAACTACATATGTGTTTTTATTGAGCTTTACTAATAAGGATGGTTTGTTAACACCCTTAAGAACTTCTTTTAGGGGACCAGCAGTCAGTGTAATGGCTATGTCGCTGGACTCCCATGTAGTCGATCATGGTTCGAGTCCTGGACCCGGTGGTTTAAACTCACACCAGGCGCATGTGTGTGCCTGCCCAAGATCCCAAGAGGAGAATGGAGGAGAAGGGATTGCGGCATGGCCATTCCCCCTGGGAGGTGATTTCTCACTTTCTGTCTCTCTTTCTCTGTTTTTCTTATGTGCCCTATAGCCAAAACCTCTCAAAAAAAAAAAAAAAAAGAACTTCTTTTAGTATTTCTTGTGAGGCAGATCTCCCAGCAATTCTTCTCACATTTTTTGATAACCTGAGGATGTATTTATTCTGCCCTCTGTCTTGAAAGATAGTTTTGCTGGATACAAGATTATTCTTCCTAGACTTTTTTTAGATCATTCTATTGCTTCTGTTCTCTAAGCTATTTCTGATGAGAAATCAGGTATCAATCTTTTTAGGGTTTTAATGAATGTAGATGTCTTTGTACTTATCCTACTTGGAGTTTATAGAGCTCTTTGAATGCATACTCTCATCAGATTTGATTTTCAGTCATTATTTTGCCTATATTTATCTGTTTCTTTCTTTTACTCTCCTTGTACTCCCATAACATGAATGTTGGTGCTTTGAATAGCATTCCACATTTCTGAGGTTCTGTTGATTTTTTTTTCTTTTTTCTGTTTTTTTAAATTACAGAACCTCTATCAATATGTCTTCAACTTCATAAATTCTTTTATATGTTCACATCTACTGTTGAGCTCTGCTAGTAAATTTTTAATTTCAGTTATATTTTTCAATCCAAAATTTGCACTTTTTTATGGTTATTTTTATCTATTTCTTCCATGAGAGGGAGACACAGAAAGAGAAACAGGCAGCCACAACAGGGTGCTCATGCTGCATTATCTCCCAGCCTCAGCCAGCTTGGAACATAAGCAGACATACGCACATGCCCAGCATACACAGGGATACCTCAGAATGCAAACACAGAACAACAGTACAGAGTATTGCATTCCCACTGTGCCACTACAGCTGGCCATTTTGGTTCTTTTGTTTTTGTTTGTTTGTTTGTTTTCTTTCTTTCTTTTGCTATAGGGCATGTGTGCTTATCAAAGAGAAAGAGAAAAAAATGAGAAATCGCCTCCTCAAGTAGGGATGGTCATGCTACAATCCCTTCTCCATTCTCCCCTCAGGATTTTGGGCAGGGATGCACACACATGCCTAACATGATTCTCGAGCCACCAGGTCCAGGAGTCAAACTGTGTAGTGGGTCATGTGGGATCCAGCACCTTAAACTCCATGTCATCTACTGGTCCCCATTTTGAATCTTTTAATAATTTTCTTTTGGAACCAGGCAGGGTGGGTGCAGAGATAATGCAACTAGTCCCATATGGGTAAGTTTCTGGATTGTATCCCAAGGCTTCCCTCAGCACACCAGGCATGCATACACATGCCCATGTCTACCTCTGTTTCTCTCCTGGAATAAATAAAATCTAAAATAATTCCTTTTTATTGGTAATTTTTTTCAATGAGACATTGACCTCATACCTTTCTTTACTCCCTTAAGCAGGGCTTCCTCTAGTTTTCTTAACATATTTGTAATGGCTTCACTAAAATCTTTATTAAGTGCTTTGCTAAATAATTTGTTACACATCAGGGCTTGCTTTGTTTTTCTGTATATGGGTCACATTGTCCTATTTCTTTGGGTGAACCTTTAAAACCTTTTGTTGAAAACTGGACGTTTTAGATATGTTGATTCTGATCCCCTCAGTGTTTATCACTATTTGCTTGTTTATATATTTAGCTGCTTGGGTGGACAATGTTAATAAAGTCTATTCACACCTTTTAATGTATAGCCTCTGATGCTATTCTGAGGACACAGCCTTGGGCATGCCCTGACCTCTCCCTCTTCCACCCCCCACCCACAATACATTTTTACTCCATGATCTTCCTGTTAGTCTCTTGCTGCCCTGCCTCTATGCTGTCACCCCCAGTTGTTAGCCTGCATTAATTGTGGGTTGATAGACAATTACTCCATTATTTTCCATAACGATCTTGGACATAAATTTTCCACAGTGCGATGCAATTAAATTCTGTCCCTCTGAAAGAATAACCTTAGAAATTTTTCTTTGAGGTTTGCTTCTAACACCAGGTGGGCTTTTCTTGGCTGCCAGAGTCTCTTAACTACAAGGTGATTGTATTAGTCCACTGTGTTGCTAATAATAGAAACATCTGAGTATGGGTAATTTAAAAAGGAGGTTTATTTAGCTCATGGTTTTGGAGGTTCAACATCAAGGGGCTGCATCTGGTGAGGATCTTCTTGCTGGTGGATAACACGGTGAAGGGCATCACTTGAGAAGACAATGCAAGAGTTCGCATATCTGTGTCCCTGTTTGTCTCCACATGAACCCATGAGTATCCAATCGGAGCCCAATCGTGATGACCACTTACTTTCCAAAAGCCCACAGTTCAACATCAGAACCAGATAAAGGTTACACCCTCTCAATATTACAATGGCTTACCAGGTTTTCATAGGTGAATTTTGGGGAGACACATTCAAACCATAGCACCAATCTACTATTTTGCTCTTGTTTGCCACCATTGGTATTGTAGGGCTACCAGCCTTTTCATTGCTCACCAGGGAAAGCTGCAGTTTTCTACACAGTCCTTAGATTTGAATTTCCCCTCTTTATTCCTGATTTTCCCCATAAGCAGAATCTCTGTGCTACTACCTCATGGACGGGGTTGGAAACCTATTATTGTTACAGTGGTACCCCTTAAAAGCATGCACTTGGGAGGCAGCCTTGCTTTTCTTTGCTTTGTTCTCTCTACCGCTGTGGAAGCTCTGCCTTATAAGCAAGCTGGAGTGAGAGTTATTAGGACTTAGTATTCTAGGCCCGCTGTGCCTGGGGTAGAGTTTCCATCCTGGAAGTGGTAACTGGGTTGAGGAAGGGAGCCTGACTTCTTTTCATGGAATAGAGTTTGTGCAACACAGAGCTGATAAGGATAAGGAATAGTGATGGCCAGTCCCTCCTGGAGAGAAACCACAGTATTATACTGGGAACTGAGAAAGGATGAAGCCCTGCGTTATTGGCTACACTCAGTAGTTTCCAGATCTTGACAACTGGGAGAGGTGGGAAGGGGACAGTTCATGGCTCAAACTTCAACTGTTCCTGTACAGATTTAGTATATTTTCTTGATAAATGTTTCTCCATTTATAGTGAGCTTTTAGAGCCATGTCCAGAAACTCTAAGCATTTTTTTTTATATATAATTTTCACCAGTATAGTTGTTTTGCTGGCAGAGAGAATCCACTCAGATCATCATGACAACAATCTGGGACTGCTCTTCAAATCATTTTGTTTTAGAACGAATGCACCTATGATTATTCTAACAGTGAAAAGAACAACGAATCTCCACTCTAGCTCCAACAATTTCAACAAATGATTTAACCTGAGCCTTTCTTAATTTACAATAAGGGCACTTTATATATCTCTTAGATTGTGGTGAGGATTAAATTAGTAAAATAGTATACATGGTACCACCAGATGGTGTAGTTGTTATGTCACTGGACTCCCATGTAGTCACCTGCAGTTTGAGTCCTAGACCTGGTGGCTTAGAACTTACACCGAACACGTGTATGTGCATGCCCAAAATCCCGAGAGGAGAATGGAGAAGGGATTGCAGCATGGCCATCCCCTCTCGGGGGTGATTTCTTGCTTTCTGTCTCTGTCTCTCCAATGAGCACACACACTCTATGTCAAAAATTTCTTAAAATATATGAAGCACCTAGCACAGAAGTTGACTCCACTCACGGTAGACACTCAGTGTACGTCTCCCTTTCAAGCACATGACTGCCTCACTCAGGCTGGATAGCTGTATACTTACACTGGCAGAGACTGATACGTGGTACATATGCACTAAATATTGAACTGGACTGAAAGATGGGTGAATGGAGGAGTGGGAGAGCAGAGCTTTTTCTAAGGTTCTAATCACTGATTTACCCATATACAAAATATGGGTGAAGCTCATGTTTTAATAGCACAGCCTGAAAAGACTAATCAGAATTAAGGCCGGCTGTCAGTAGTGGCTACATAATTAGCAGGGCATAGTGGAGAATGAATACAGGGCCCTTTGTCAAAAATTATTAAAAATTTCGGAGATCCGCTGGGGGTGCGGATGGGGTAGGGTGGGAGGACAGACACACTGAGAGGTAAAGTGAGAAATCACCCCCCCCACCAAGGCACAGGGCCACTCCAAAATCCATTCTCCTCCTGGGATTTTGGGTATGCACACACACACCCAACACGACTTTCAAGCCACCAGGGCAGAGACTCGTACTGCGTTGGCCATGTGGGAGTCCAGCAACGTAATGGCTACGCTACCTGCTGGCGCTATTCTTGCTCACTTTAACCCTAACATAGGGTTCTGAGGGATTCCCACTATGATAGGTAGTATTCCTTAGTTGCTGGATCTTGGGAGGACCTAGAAGAGGGGATTCAAAGTGAGGGACTAGGATAGCCACAGTTGGCATAAGACAGATGGGTGACAGAGGGCAATAATTAGGGGAACTCTCTGGGCATTACACATTTGGGAAATATTCAATACCTTAAAAGCCCATAATAATGCAAAAAAGAGGGCAGTTTAAAAAATTCAATTTCTTGGGGCTGGCAGGTGGCATGGTGGTTGAGGGTGTTGTACTCCCACATGTACAAGAGCAGTTCGAGTCCTAGACCTGGAGGTTTGCTTTCTCACTTTTCCTCTCTCTCTCACTCTGTCCCTTTCTGGTCAAATTAAAATAAAATAAATGAATAAATAAAGTTAAATAAAATAATTCTTTTTAAAAAACTCCATTTCAGGGCCAGCAGGTGGCATAGGAGTTTAAGCAGCTGAACTCCACATGGCCAACTTTGAAGTTTGAGTCCCAGACCTAGTGGAATGAGAAATCACACTGGATGTGGGCCCAAAATCTCGAAGGGAGAAGAGAGGTGGGGACTGTGGCCATCCCTCCTAGGAGGTGATTTCTCTCTTTCCATCTCTCTGTCTCTCTCTCCAGCAAGCACAGACATCATGTAGCAAAATTTTAAATAAAATTTTAAAAACCTCAAAAACTCAATTTCATAAAACCTGGAATTATTGTAAGGGTCATAAACCTGCACAGCTAGCAGGTCAGGAGTTCCTTTTGCAAGGTTTTACTCTGTCTAGATTTACTGTCACTTGATTCTTATATCCATTTTGTTGAGGCAATTTCAGATGGGCCTTCTAGGTTTAGGGCAGTAATTCCAGAAATCCTTCAATCAGTAGAGCGTGCATCCTTTAAAGGGGCGAAGTAAAGGGACCAGCACTTGGCTTAATGGCTATGTCGCTGGACTCCCATGTAGTCAACTCTGGTTCTAGTCCCAGACCCAGCGGCTTAAACTCACACCGGGCGCATGTGTGTGCATGCCCAAGATCCCAAGAGGAGAATGGAAGAGAAGGGATTGCAGCATCGCTATTACCCCTGGGGGGTGATTTCTCGCTTTCTGTCTCTGTCTGTCTCTGTCTTTCTGGCAAGCACACACACCATTAGCAAAAACCTCTCCAAAAAAATAAAAGAGGGGGGAGTGAAATCCTAAGTCCCCGAGACCCACTCAGCCTTCCAAGATGAGACTGCCTGCCATTTCCCTGCCTCACCTTGTCCAGATTCTTCCTCTCCAATACCTGCTCAACGCACTAAAACAATGTCAGCAAGCCCTGGTTTGACAGCAACTGCTGCTTATATTACATCTCACTTACAGTACCATGGCAGTTCGAATGTTTTGCGAGGATAGGTCTAGTTAGGGAAACGGTGTAAGCCATCGTTGATTACAGTGATAGCCAAGGAAAGTATTCGGATTTACCCAGTTAGCAATCAGTTAGCAACGCAGCAATCTGCATTTTTAAAAGGTCCCCAGGTGATTCATTTGCACATTCAGTTGGGAAAGTGCTGATTATAGCATGGAATATAGAATAATAAATGCTAAAATATAGTGGCAAGTTAAGCTGGCTGCCAAGGTAGCCGGGTCGACATTGTCATTGCCACTGATCATCTCTAGAAGGAAGATGTACTTTAAAAGGATTTGTACTCATTTCAAAGGCTTTGAAGCAAACCAGTCCCCCACCCCCCCCCATACACACACACAACCATACCATAAAGTAGGAAATGCCTGCTAAGTAAAATAGGGAATTCCCAGGTTTTTACTGTGTAGTTTGACTTCTGGGCTTTTCAAATATAATCCCTAGTTATTTCATTATGTTCAGCCTTTTAAGCACGCCATTCCTCCCACACAGACAACTATGAATGTGCTTAAAACTTTTTGCCCCCATTCCTCCTCTCCACAGGTCAGTTTTAAAGCCAACCGATCTTATTCATGGTGAGTGCTTTCATCCTCCCTGCAATTTAAAGCAAACAACAAAAGAACTGAAATCTCACTTTTCAAGATTTGGCAATATCTCTCTGACTTAGTGCAAGTTGCAAAACCACATTATGTTGTTAATGGATCATTGAATGGGATCTCTCCCACCCCTTGACTTCTCTATGAGTAGCATTCTCACCATGGTTTTATGAGAAAATAATCTATTAATAAAATCTAGCAAATTAACCATTAGCTGAGAGTTTGAGCGCTCTATTTAAATACAACAATAATTTTTAAAAGACGTATTCAACATTTAAAGAAAAAATTCATTTGAATGAGACTCATTTAACATTGGGCCATGTGATTGGAAATTTGTAGGTCAACACATTGTCTCTTGAGGGAAAACTTCCTTCCTCGTATAAAAAACCTGGAATGGAGAAAGAGTTCTGTTATTAACACTTGATTAATAATAGCTCAAACTACTTCATTGAGAATTACTCTCTCAGAGAAATAAGCAAAAAAGCATTTAGCAGGCAAACGTGAGGCATTTCATACACGTTCACATTTCTATTTTCAAGAGCTGCAGTATTAGTCTCCAAGTAACAACTCCTCCTTGAAACCTACCAACCCATAATCATCCCTCCCCCAATCTAATGAAATCGGTACCATTGTCTGTACAACTCAAATAGCTATCATAGAAAATCATCCTGCAGGTTTCGTCTGTGGCATGGATTCTGTTTTCCCCAATTACAGTGCAAGCTCTCAGGGTAGATGCCATGGGCTGTGATTTTTTTTAAAAAGAATTATTTTATTTAACGTTATTTATTTTAATTTGACCAGAGAGAGACAGAGTGAGAGAGAGAGAGAAAGCAAGCTGCCAGGTCTGGAGCTCGAACTGCAGTCAGCCATGTAGGAGTCCACTGCCCTTAACTACCACACCACCTGCCAGCCGCATGTGTTATGATTTTTATGTAATCTTACTCCTGGGCATATATTACAGTCTATCACTGTTTTAAGTCCAGCTTTCCTTTCACTTAATTCTATTTTTCTCCTCAAATTCTTTCCTTATACTTTTCTCTAA
>NW_006203737.1:921240-941853 GCF_000334495.1 Tupaia belangeri chinensis | reverse complement strand
ATTATTATTACTTTTTTTTTTTTTTTTTGAACGGGAGAGGATTTTTTTTGCTACAGGGCACATGCGCTCGCCAGAAAGACAGAGAGAGGAAGTGAGAAATCACCCCCAAGAGAGGATGGCCACAATCCTTTCTCCTCTATTCTCCTCTTGGGATCTTGGGCACACACACGCCTGGCGTGAGTATAAGCCACTGGGTCCAGGACTCGAACCGCAGTTAACTACATGAGACCAGCGACACAGCCATTATGCCAACTGCTGGTCCCAAAAGATTACTTTTTAATTTGACCTGAGAGCAAAAGAGAGAGGGAAAATGAGAAAGCAAGCCACCAGGTCCAGAATTTCAAGTATGGTCAGCCATGTGGGAGTCCAGCGATAAAATCACCAAGACACCCACCGGGCCCCAGGGCCAATTGTTTAATTATTGTGTTTTCTGAAGATATCATCATAATCCATGCAGCACCAACTGTATACCCAGTCAGCAGGCAAAATTATAAAATATAGGTCCAGTGGTGCTAAACTCAGAGCACTACTTTGTTATCTACTGTCTCAGACAGGCTAAGTGTTATAATGTTACATAACTTACCATTTTCAATAAAGCTTTTTGCTTATGAAAAATCAGACAAGTTATTGACAAAACAAATAATGAGACAAAAGCGAATGGTATCAAGAAAAATAGCAAAGTTTCCTTCCATATGTTACCTAGGATTAAAAAGAACAAAACAGGGGAAGTGTTAGAGACTTATACTATATTTTTTAAAAAACCAACAATGCTGTTCTTTTTTTCTAAAGAATTATTTTACTTAACTTTATTTATTTGTTTACTTACTTTAATTTAACCAGAGAGAGAGAGAGAGATAGCAAACCGCCAGGTCCAGGACTTGAACCACGGTGGACCAGGTGGGAGTCTAGCACCCTTAACCACCATACCACTTGCCAGCCCCCATGAAACAACTGTTTTATATACTTCAAACAAATGATGGAGAAACGAGTTAATCTTGAGATGATATAGCTGTGCTGGAGTACACCATTCCCCTCACTTGTGCACTTTTCATACAGAACAGGTATTTTATTGAACTGTGACATCTTTTTATTTCACTTGGAAAAATCACTTCCCAAAACACAATTCCTATTTCCTAATATGCTTTTAAAATTTGACCTTGTGAATTTTTCACACACAAAAAATACTGAAATATTAACCAAGTGATTGAACGAACAAGTCCTGGGACTACCAAGTGCCATGGTGGTTAAGATAGTAGACTCCCACACAGCTGACCATGGTTCCAGGCTGACTTGATGGTTTGAAAATCACACCAAGGGGGCCAGCAGGTGGCGTAGTGGTTATGGTGCCAGACTTCCACGCGGCCAACCACAGTTCAAGTCCCAGACCCAGTGGCTTGAAACAAGTCAGGCACCTGTGCACGGGTGCCCCAGATCCAGAGAGGAAAATGGAGGAGAAGAGATTATGACTTGGCCATCCACCCGGAGGAGTGATTTTTCACTTTTCCTTTCTCTGTCTCTCTCTGGCAAGGACATGTGCACTATGGCAAAAACATTTTTTTTTAAATGTCCTCTGCACCATTTTTTTTTTTATCTTTTTAAGTTTGCTTTATTTCTTTCATGAGATACAGAGACACAGAGAGCGGCAGGCAACCCCAACAGCGTCCTCATGCTGCAAACTACCCTTAGTTTCTGCCAGCCCAGATAAAGGGCACCTGCTTGTGCACCCAGCCTATACAGGAGAGCACCAGGACGTGAACTTGGAACATTTGCAAGGGGACCCAGTTTGTTCCCACTGCACCACCATCTGGCCCTGTGTTGCGCATCTCTTAATTTGCACAAGAAATCAAATTGTTGAATTCTATCATATGATACTGTAATGATCAAGAGCTGGTCATTGATGAGAATTCCTGTGAGTAATGGAGCTTTTTAAAAAATGTTATTATTTATTTATTTATGTATTTATTTATTTATACTAGAGGGTGCCTGCACTTGCCAGAGACAGACAGACAGAGAGGGAGAGAAGAAAGCACCCCCATGGGGAACAGTCACTCTGCAACCTCTTTTCTTCCACCTTATCTTCCTTTAGGGATTTTGCACACACATGCACACGCATCCAGCATGTTTTTCTGGCCACCGGGTCCAGGACTCGAACTGCAGGGTTCACCATGTGGGATACAACTGCCTTAACCACCAAGCCAAATAGGCATCCTGAAGCTAATCTTTTAAGGTCACCTTTTTAAATACTGTCTTAAATTTTAGAAACTAAAAGGAGAGATAAGATTTTCTTTCTGTTTTGTTATTTTAGGATGACCTTTCACTAGCAAGAAATGAGCCACCACTAAATAAACATAAAAAGTAGGCAAAGTCGGTCCTTCGCAAACTAGTATCTCCCACTTGTTTTGCAGTCATTTAAAGCATCTTGAATCTTTCACCCAGACCTACAAATCTCCCCTCATCTCATGTTTTTTATAGTCCCATTCCCTTAGAATTTTATTTTCTACTAGAAAAATGACCAAATTCATATGCTCAGCTCAGTTAATCCAGAGAAATGACTGCTGACTGATTTTTCTGTCATGCCAAATTAACAACAGGAAGGCAGGAGTTCCTTTGCTGAGGTTCTACTTCCTTTTCCTATGCAAGCCTGAAAAGAATATATTTTTACTTCCAAAAACATTACTGTCCTACTTTTCTAGAACTTGAAATGAAAATATCCTAAAGAACTAAGACCACATGCAACTCAAGAAAGTCTTTGTTCTGAATTTTAAAGCCAATAAGATTTCACCAAGAGGAGCCAGCAGGTGGCATAGTGGTTAAGGTACTGGACTCCCACATGGCCAACTGTGGTTTGAGCCCCAGACCTGACAGTTTACTTTCTCTCTCTCCTTCTCTCTCTCCCCGCCTCTCTCTCTCTCGTGCACATGCCTTGTAGCAAATTAAAAAATAATAATAATGATAAATAAAATTCAATAAATAATTCTCTTAAAAGAAAAAACAAGATTTCACAAACAGATACCTATCCATCAGAGCAAAACAAATCGCAGTCATCAATATCGCATAAGAGTGTATGTAAAACACATGAAAGGATGTTCATTTTGAAAATGGGGCTAAATACTCACCATATCGACTATATAAAGCATGGACTAACAAGATTCAGAACATAACCTTATGTAGAGTCTCCAGATTTCTTGTAGCATTGACAACAATAAAAAAGCATAGAACCAGTAAATGTTCCTTCTGATCCCATGTTATCTCTTGGTTAACTGAGTTCTCTTCTGCCCTACTTATTTTTCCTCAATGACCCTTGTGATTATAACATTTTTGGCTTCTTTGTTTACTGCCCATCTCTACTCAACTTGGGAATAAAATGTAAGTTCCGCAAAGGGAGGGATTTCTTTACTATTGTATCTCCAGCATCAGAGAAGACTGAAACATATTAGTTGTTTAATAAAATTGAAGCATGAAAGGGAACAAAGATACCACTAGATTCATAGGAAGATAGTAGAAATTCCATTATAATATTAGGTTGTTGGGAAAATCATGACATATTTTTCTCGTTTTCTATGCAAAAATGTGTCATGACTTTCCAAACAACCCAATAGAGTAGCATAAAAGGAGATGAACAATTCATTAAAATGCTAGTATCAGGACCAGCAGATGGCATAATGGTTACATCGTTGGACTCTCATGTAGTTGACCGCAGTTTGAGTCCTAGACCTAGTGGCTTAAAACTCATGCCGGGCACGTTTATGTGCATAACCAAATTCCCAAGAGGAGAATGGAGGAGAAGGGATTGTGGTGTGGCCATCCTCCTGGGGGTGATTTCTTGCTTTCTGTCTCTCTGTCTTTTTCTCTCTCCAGTGAGCACACACACCCTATAGAAAAATCTCTCTCTAAAAAATAAAGCCAGTATCTATCTGTATCTAAATCTGTGTATGTATTTATAGTAGTATCTACATCTATATACCTGAAAGAGCAACACTGAATTGATTTCTTTCCATTTTGAACAATTACTAGCAATTTTTGAAGATTTTTTAAAGAATTATTTATTTAATTGTATTTATTATTATTTTTTAAAAATTTGCTTTAGGGCATGTGCACTCACCAGAGAGAGACAGACAGGGAAAATGAGAAAGCAGGCCTCTAAGTCTAGGACTCGAGCCACTTGTTAGTCATGTGGGAGTCCAGCACCTTACTCACCATGCCACCTGCTGGCCCCAATTATTAGTAATTTTTAATGATAAAGCTAGTATATTGAAAGCACAATCTCACTTTGCCTCACTCTCTAAGCTTTATAGCTTATGTTGCTATGTAATTTAGATGTCTTTTTATCATAAATCACTTTTAACTCAGTGTTGAAAGTAAATGGAATACGCATTTAACTAATGACATCATAATTAGAAAACTGTTAGGCATAGTACTAGACACTCAAACATAAATGTAGGCTGGTCTACCCTTGTTTTAATATTTCTGTTCTCTTGAAAACTGAAAACACAAGAAAATATTGATTACAAAGGGGCTCCTGACTTCACCCTGAAAAGAACTAGCATATTCTTTTTAACAGACAGTCAGAAAAACCAGAATGTTGATAATAGAAGTATAACAAGACTCCCAGCTTACAGGTGAATATTAGACTTCCGATAAATCTATGCTCTATTGAAGTGCTTTATCTTCTCTGAGACTATGCGCAAGAGCCTTTGATTTCCATAATTACAAACTACACTCAAAGCAAATGAACTGTGCTCGCAAATAGCTCCAGTGATCTAGTTCCTATCCTCTGAGCACTGCCTTTCCAGCATTGTTTCTCACTCCAGTCACTCCAAATTCCTTCATCTGAGCAATAAATATTCACTTTGCTTCTTACTGAAAAGCATAATTGTTGGCTTTCATTTGAGGTTCTTGTGATATACATTTCATTTTCCACTGTTGTCGTCAGCCAGGTAGTATCATCTTCTGTAAACTCAATTCTCCAGTCACTCCAAATTCCTTCATCTGAGCAATAAATATTCACTTTGCTTCTTACTGAAAAGCATAATTGTTGGCTTTCATTTGAGGTTCTTGTGATGTACATTTCATTTTCCACTGTGGTCGTCTGAAAGCCAAGGAAAATATAAGATGTCATTATTTGATCTAATTGCAGCTAGACAGATTCCATCTGTTACTTTCAAAGTGGATTTTGTTACATACAAGATATGCATTGAAAGATTAGAAAGGTATGATCCTAGCAGTGGTCGTCTCTCTGTATGGTGGGATTTTTTTTTTTTGAACAATCGCTCTTTTTTTTTTTCCCCTTTCTTTTCTTGCCTGTACTTTAAACGTTTTCTGCAATGATGATGGATCACTCATATAAAAGATAGCACATATGAGAAGGCAAAATTCCTCTAATACCCAAAGTCTGGACTAATGTCAAACTTCTCAAATTTTATAAGCTGGAAGATTCTACGTACACCGAGTTACCAAAAGACACAGCCATTACATGAATGTTGTTTCTATGTGAACTATAGAGTTCATACACATAAAGCTTTTCCCCATTATTGTGGTTAATGTCAATCAGACCTGGGTAGTAGTGCTCAGGGCTTAGCATGAAACTACTATTTCAGATAGGAAAATACTACAAGGCAGGTGATTGCAAAGGGGGAAAAAAAACTGGAGCAATTACTTCAATTGCACATTTCAACAGGCTGAAGAACTTTTCTTATCCAAAGTTACAGCTTTTAATTGTTGTAACTTATCTTGGGAACCAGCATAATATGGTGTACACTTAAGTAGACTGGAAATCACATCTGGATTCTCATTGTACCTATATAATTTTGATTATAAGTCAATTCACCTCCCTGAGACCTGTCAAGAATCAGTTTTCTCGTCCATATATGAAATGCATTAATTAGAACCAGTGTCTCGGACTAGTAGGTAGCACAATGGTTATGTCACTGGACTTCCACGTAGCTGACCAATTCAAGTTCCGAACCCGGAAGCTTAAAACTCATGTCAGGCGCGTGTGCATGTGTGCTCAAGATCCTGAGAGGAGAATGGAGGAGAAGGGACTGATGCATGGCCAGCGCCCCCTGGGGAGTGATTTCTTGCTTTCTGTCCCTGTCTTAAAAAACAACAACAAAAAGTGTCTCACTCTCTCACCTACTGGTCTCCACCACTACCTACATTAGAAACCAATGAATAAAATGAACCTGTGACAATACAGGGTTAAAACCATTACCACATTCTTGGGACCAGCAGGTGGCATGGTGGTTAAGGGCGCTGGACTCCCACATGGCTGACCGCGGTTCGAGTCCCAGATGTGGCAGCTTGCTTTCTCATGTTCTCTTTCTCTCTCTCTCACACTATCACTCTCTGGTCAAATTAAAATAAATAAATGGATAAATAAAGTTAAATAATAAAATAATTCTTAAAAAAAAAATTACTACATTCTTGGTGGTAGGGAGCAGTGCCTACTTCCCTGTTAGCCCCTCTGCTCTGGTAGAGGCCATTCTCTCGTAGCCATACTCTAATTTTGACCTGATGGTTGCTCCTCAAGAGGTGTTTTTGGGTTTGTGTTTATTTTTGTTTGTTTGTTTTCCTCCTGAATCTTTTTCATAATCCATTGTAAACTCTTGGTGACTTTGATGTATTTATACAAAACTGGAAAAAAGTGACTAGATTAGCTCTAAGGTCCTACAGAGCTTTTAAAGCCACATGATTGCTTACGCTTTCAAATTCCAAATCTCTTTCTTTCAACTGCTAGGTTATTTGACCTTCTGGAAATTAAACTAAGATACATGTCATGTCCTACTCTTCATGTGAATAACAACTGGTTTTGGTTCTCATGTTTGCTGTTTTATTGAAAAGGGTATTTTTATGATTATCCCGAATAAATGCAATATTCATACCAGCCAGGAAGTATCATCTTCTGCGAACTCAATTTCATAAATGAAACACCTTTCTGGAATGGGTCCTGTAGGTATGCTCCATTTTAGGTTAACTTAGTCGGAATTCTTCATAGAAAGACTAAGATAACCTGGTGGCAATGGTTTAACTGAAAAGCAAAAGGAAAACATTTCAATATGAAGTTTGTTAAAATTTAACAGAAGCTGTTATCCAAAGGTGAGGATATCTAGTAATGAAAGCCTCCAAGAATAAACCAGGTGACTCAAGACTATTAAATATGCATTAAACTCATAGTTGCTTGCCAGCCAAAATGTGTCCACTGAGAAGCTTGGTTATCTTGGAAACTCATTTTTTGTTAAGTCATACATTGATAAATATTTTAAGTCACATATTGATAAATATTCAAGAGAAAAGTTGTAAGACTCAAATCATTATAATCATTTTCCATTGTATAGCATTAGAAAAAACCACAACCAGCACTGCTAATAATTTTATTCCTAGTTAACCCTTATTTACTGCTTATGACTTGTCAGGCACTGAACAAAGAATGTTGCATCATAATCTCATTCGTATCTCACAACAAATCTATAAGGTGCTCCTCTATTATCTTCATTTTACTGAATGAAAAATGAAAACAGAGGGAACCAGCAGTTAGCGTAATGGCTATGTCACTGGACTCCCACATAGTCGATCGCGGTTCACATCCTGGACCCAGTGGCTTAGAACTCACGCCGGGCGCGTGTGCATGTGTGCCTAAGATCCCGAGAGGAGAATGCAGGAGAAGGGATTGCGGTGTGACCATCCCCCCTGGGGCGTGATTTCTCGCTTTCTGTCTCTCTCTGTCTGTCTGGCGAGCGCACGCGCCCTATAGCGAAAACCTCTCCAAAAAAAAAAAAAAAGAAAACAGAGAGTTAAGTAATTCACCCTAAGTCACAAAATTAGAAAGGGACAGATCCAAGATTCAAACTCAGGTCTGGTTTATTATTCTGTGCCATTCTAGTAACTCTTAGAACTGAAGGAGCCAGCAACATGGTATGATAGTTAAGGCAGCCAGATCCCACATGGCCAATTCCAATGTTTGAATTGTGGACCTGGTGACTTGAAAGACACTCCAGGCATGTGTGTGTGCCCAAAATCCCAAGAGGAGCGTGGAGGAGAAAGGACTGTGAGATGGCCAATCCCCCAGCAGGTAATTTCTTACTTTTCCTCTCTCTGTCTCTGTCTCTCCAAGGACACACACACACACCCTATAGAAAAAGAAGAAGGGGGCTGGCAGGTGGCATGGTTGTTGAGGCACTGGACTCCCACATGGCCAACCACAGTTTGAGTCCTGGACCTGGCAGTTTGCTTTGTCATTTTCCATCTCTGTCTGCCTCTCTGTCTCTCTGGTCAAATTTTAAAATAACAAGTAAAATTAAATAAATAATTCTTTCTTAAAAATATTTATTTATTTTAATCTGACCAGAAAGGAACAGAGTGAGAAGGAGAGAGCAAAAGTGAGAAAGCAAATTACCAGCTTCAGGACTCGAACCATGGTTGGCTGTGTGGGAGTCCAGCACCCTTAACCACCATGCTAACTGCCAGCCCCAATAAATAATTTAAAAAAAAAACACTAAACAAAAAATAGGAGAAAAAAGAAAAGAAAAAAATATTTGAAAGCCAGCAGAAGGTATGGAGATTAAGGTGACTGCATGCCATGTGGCTAACTGCACAGTTCAAGTCCCAGACCCGGTGACTTGAAACACATGCCGGGCATGTATGTGATGTATGTGTGCTTGCCCAAAATCTCAAGAGAATGAAGGAGAAGAGGCTGCAGTGCAGGGCTATTTCTCACTTTCCCATCTCCCCTAGGGGCAACATCTCTCTTTTAATGTCTGTTTTTGGTGAATGAAAGCATCCTATGGCAAATAAAAAACAAAAACTGAGAACACACTCTGAAAATACTCAACCATTTGCCTAGCAAGGCCTGAGAATAAGTGATTTCATAATTGCCCCATCACTAGCACTAGACAAAAGAATGATAAGGCAGATGGATCCGCTGAAGCTAGGAAATATTAGTTCTAAGTGAAAAATGACACTTAATCCTTCCTTCAATTTCTTATCTTCCAAACCTTTATATCTAATAAGAACTTTCTCACACACTCTGTTGGCCCTCATTTTTCTGGCTTTGTATTTCCATACATCAGTAATTTCCTTCCTTTCTCTCTTTTTCACTCTCTTTTCCAAGTGGTTATAAATGCCCTAAACTAGAAACAATGAATTTCAAGTTGTTCGTTTACATCACCTATATTTTGAAGCTGAAAAATGAAATAGCTGGCTCGGATAGTCATGGATTCTGATGATCCATTAACACAGATATAGAAATCTTTATAGTCCGATGATTCCAAGTAGGGAAACTTGCATCCGATATTTTTTCCACTAGCCTTGATGTAATCAACACATTGTAATGTATAATCCAGGCCCTCATACCTGTAAAAAGAAGTATGAGAATTGTGTTTACCACTATCCTTTAGTGTTATGGTGCTTCATTTTTCTATTATTCTATCTTGTGAAGTTAAAAACATCATTAAATCATGTGCAATACTTATTTGAGCACCTACTCTGTTAGACACGATGACACACAATCAGATAGGAGTCTCCAAACAATCTCGCTGGTAAGGATTCTTATGTACTTTGGTTATGCTGACTCACCGTGAATCAAAGAATAGGAATCCTATTAAGAAAAACTTCAGTTTACATAAATAATCCTGAATGATATTGCCTTCTTGCTATTTTACTGAAGAAGTAATTTTAGAATAAACCAGATCTAAAAGCAGACTTACAAAATACTGTTATGTTTAATAAAATGAATGAAGATCCTGAGGATAGAACACACATCAAAAGATAAACCTCGAAAAGCCAACCAGGGTTTGGAGAAGTGGATGCAAACAGAAAATAATTAGTTGTCTGGCAAGTAAATGACTAATGTTCTATTCTATCAACAAGAAATATTATCATTTATTTTTAACTTAACTTCATTCCAGTAATAAAGTTAATGGGAATTAGGGATTTCCCTAATGACTTCCAAAGTATCAAATGCCTGGTTTATTTTCCTAAGGAGTTGCTTGCAATACAAAATATGACATCTATGAAAGGAGCTAAAATCCGTTTTGATTTTGTTTTTCTTTTTTTAAAATTACTTTATTTAACTTTATTTATTGTTTTTAGAGAGGTTTTTGCTATAGGGCGCATGTGCTTGCCAGAAAGAAAGAGACAGAATGACAGAAAGTGAGACATCACCCCCAAAAGGGGATGGCCACAATCCCTTCTCCTCCATTCTCCTCTTGGGATCTTGGGAACACATATACATGTGCCTGGCATGAGTTTAAGCTGCCGGGTCCAGGGCTGGAACCTCGGTTGACTACATACGTGTCCAGCGACATAGCCATTACGCCAACTGCTGGTCCCTCATTATCATCATTATTATTACTACTACTTTTAATTTGACTGAGGGGGGAAAGAGAGAGAGAGAGAGAAAGAGAAAGTGAGAAAGCAAGCTGCCAGGTCCAAGACTCAAACTGTGGTCAGCCACATGGGAGTCCAGCGTTTTTAACCACCACGCTACCTGCTGGCCCTAAAATCCTTTTCGAAATGAAGCCAGTAGAGCAGCTGATAAAGTGCTGGTACAAACACTCAGACTCTACAAAATTAACTTTATGTCAAGTATTTTCTTTAAGCACAGTTCCCAAAATCATAGTCTCTTGGTTAGTCCATCTGATTAGAGTTTGGGAGCCTTGAGTACTAGGCTTGACTCTACACGGATTTACTTGGTGACAGTGCAGAGGCCTTATTTTACAGTATCTGATTTTTTTTTTTAATTGCTAGAGAGCAAGAGAGAGAAATTGGCAGAGAGGGAGGAGGAAGAAAGTACTCACCAGTGGGGAATGGTCAGACCACAATCCCTTCTCTTCCATATCTCAATCCTGTCAGGATTTGGAGCAAACACACACATGTGCCTGGTATGTTTTTGTCAAGCCACTATATCAGGGTTTGAACCAGTCAGCCATGTGAGATCTGGCTCTCTTAACCACTAAGCTACAGGGCTGGCCTTAAAGTGTTAATATTTATCCCTCCCTGTTTCACTAAGATGAAGATAAAGTTATATTAAACACAAACTACAACATATAGGAGGGCAGGAACTTTTTCCCATACAGTTTTGTCTTTTTCAACCACAGTAATGGATGCTTAATGCTTGTTGAATTTAGCAAATAATTTAGACCTTAAGAATTTACCCACCTCATTCCAGATGAGGAAATTGAGAACCCAGAAGAGGAAATTATTTGTCCAACGCCACTAAATTAAATGATCCCAGAGCAGGAATTAGAACTCAGTTCTTAGGATTATTCATAGTTTATACCTTATATATTATGCTAAAGAAAAATGTCATGATAATTTAGGCCTAAAAAACAAATAGCCACTTTTTCTGCTCTGGGTTTTTTATTATTTAGTAAGTGCATATATTCTGATACTTAACCTCTCAATTGGCCAACATTATCATCTGCTTTATTCATTTATAAAAATGAGTATTTTGTGATAATCTACTATGAGCTTAGCACTGCAGAGAATAGTTGAGAGAAATACAAGAAGGAGTCCACGCCCATCAATCCCATAAAATTTGAGAGGAGACAAAGTATACAGATAAGAGAAAAATTGAAGTGCACGTGGACAATAGTTAATTAAAAGCTATAAAAAGTAATAGTCTAGAGAAAAAACAAGCAGAAGTTGATCTGATCAGTAGAGGGTTAATGAAACTGGGTATCACATGACCTCAAAATATAGATAAGAGTTGGTGAAAGAGAAAGTCAGAAGGCATTGCACATGGCAATGTACATGAAGGCATAAAAGAAGATAACATGGGGAGAAAAGAAATTGAGAGGTAGGTATAAGTAGAGTGGAATATTCAAATTGGCGATGGCAGATAATAATGTTGGAAAGGCAGCGAGACAAGGAAGCAGAGACTTGAATGGCAGTCTAGATTGTATCTTTGGGTCTACAAGTTGCCACTGGAGGTTTTGGAACACAGGAGTAGCATCTAAAAATGGCACTACAAGAAGATAAAGCTGGATGCTGTATCCAGAATGCATAGGAAGGGGTGAGATTGCAAAGGCGAGAGATTAGAAGCAAAGAAATGATCATTTGGAAGGCTATGGAGATTGTCCAGGTATGGAATGTAAGGTAAGGAAGTTAAGAGACTGGAAGGAAAAATCAACTATGCCACCTTGCAAAGGAATGTCAGAACATGGTGATCACAATAGTATGAGACAAATAAGGAAAGAAGGAAATAAAAGAGTCCAGGGGACCAGCCGTTAGCATAATGGTTATGTCGGTCAACTCCCATGTAGTCAGACGCAGTTGGAGTCCTGGACCCAGTGTCTTAAACTCACGCCTGGCACGTGTGCGTGCATGCCCAAGATCCCGAGAGGAGAATGGAAGAGAAGGGATTGCGGCTTGGCCATCTCCCCTGGGGGGTGATTTCTCACTTTCTGTCTCTCTGTCTCTTTCTGTCTTTCTAGCGAGCACATGCGCCCTATAGCAAAAACCTCTCCAAAAAAAAAAAAAGAGTCCAGTTGACAGTTAACAAAAGGATGGCATCACAAAAAGACTATAGCTTAACAGATAACTGCTTTTTTTAAAGGTCAAGAATATGAAATGTGCCAACATTTTTAAAGTTATAACTCTATGTAAAGGATACAAAATTTAATTCAGTATAGAAATCATAACATTTCTTATATCACCCATTGTATGCCTTCTAGCAACTATTGCCTACAAGCACTTAGTCCCATTTTAAACCCCCAAATAATTGTAAACAACCATCATCATAAATACAATTGTGGCATACCTAATAAAATTAATCTAGCGAAAATATAGTTGCTCATACTATGGGCTAATTTTGGTATGTAGTTTCCTAATATGGAATTCTTTTTTTTTTAAAGAATTCTTTTTTATTTAATTTTATTTATTCATTCATTTATTTTAATTTGACCAGAAAGGGAGAGAAGGAAAGTGAGAAAGCAAGCCACCAGGTCTGGAACTCAAACCATGGTCGGCCATATGGGAGTGTTCAGCGCCTTAACCACCATGCCACCTGCTGGTCCCTGGAATTCTAATTCTAAAATACATACCAGTAAAACAAGTTGTAATTGGTATCAGAATTTGCATCCATGCCAGGTTTCCAAGAACAGAGTAAATATTGCCAATTGTAATATACACAATCCATATCCTGAATTTTAGTTTCCAGATTTCCTAAGGGATAAATGAACTGTGAATGCATGAAAGACAAGGCGACAAAGCATTTGTGAATATCTGTGCAATTTTTTTTTTAAATTTGCTAGAGGACACATGTGCTCCCTGAAGACAGAGAGAAAAAAGGGCAGGGATAAAGCAACCCTCACGGGAATGACCATGCTACAAGCCTCTCTCCATCATTCGCTCCTTTTGGGATTTTGAGCATGCACACACACATGCCCAGTGTGTTTTTCAAGCCACCAAGTCTAGGACTCAAACTGTACAGTCAGTCATGTGGCATCCAGCTGCCTTAATCACCACACCACTGGCTGACCCAAATCACTACACCAAATTTATTTAATTTTCTTTGACTTCTATACTACATTTGGCAATCAATATAATCAGGAATATTTTTAAAGGAATTTATTGTAATCTCTTCACTACAAGTGGGCTGTGCAAAATCAAAAATTTTTGAGGGTTCATTTACTAATACTCATGGAAACATATATAAAAATATACAATTGCTTATTCTAGGATGTTCTGAACAGTTGAGCCAAAACACATTTACTACCACCCAAACACTTGGAACTATATTAATATAAGATGAAAATTTTATCAGTATGTTTGCAAGTGTAAAAAATTCATAATGGTCAGTTACCAGGCCAGCTCCATGGCACAATGGTAATGCACTGCTCAAGAGAAGCTGGACCCCACATGGTGACTGTGGTTTGAATCCCCAGCCCAGTCAGTCTGAGACACACAGAGCGTGTGCTCAAATGCTCAGGGTCAAATGGGCTGGAAGACTGGAGAAAGAGAATTGAAGTGTGACCAGACCCGGTGAAGGGTGTTCTTCGCTCTCATTCTCACCCTCATGTGAGCACATATGTACCCAATTATGAATTTTTTAAAAAGTTTTGGAAAAAGGGAATTAAAAAGTATGAGTTTATTAAAAAAAAAAAAGAAAGAAAGAAAGGGGGGACGGTGACTCACTACTAAGAAAAATTCTATTTAGTGTTACATTGTCACAGGATCTGGTGCATAAGAGTTAAGGAACTTACACACTACAAAGATTGTTCTGACTGTATTTTTGTTTGTTTGTTTTAGGTTTTTGCCATAGGGCATATGTCCTCAATGGAAAGAGACAAGAGAGACAGAGAGAAGGGATGTAAGAAATCACACCCCCAGGGGGATGGCCACACCACAATCCCTTCTCCTCTATTCTCCTTTCAGGATTTTGGGCATGCACACACATGCGTCAAGTGTGATTTTCAAGCCAATGGGTCCAGGGCTCGAAACGTGGTTAGCCATATGGAAATATAGCGCCTGAACCAACATGCCACCTTATGGCCTTGTTCTGACAGTTTCAAATATAAAAAAAGAGCCTTGATTTCACGCACACACATGCGTCAAGTGTGATTTTCAAGCCAATGGGTCCAGGGCTCGAAACGTGGTTAGCCATATGGAAATATAGCGCCTGAACCAACATGCCACCTTATGGCCTTGTTCTGACAGTTTCAAATATCAAAACAGAGCCTTGATTTCACTTTTTTTTTTTTTTTTAGGTTTTATAGATTTATTTTCAAAGGACAAGCCACTTAGCCAACTTAAATACAAGACCAACAGAATTACTCTGTCAGTCAACAATAAAGCCAAAATGTGTTCTCACTTCCAGATACTTTTCAGCATCATCAGAGTCCTCTCAGTGAAGAAAAGGGCTCTGGCATTTTATTCATAAACATCCTTCTTATCTGCGATGTAATCTACAATTTCTTTTCTTTTCTTTTTTCTTGTGAGGTTTTTGCTACTGGGCGCGTGTGCTCGCCAGACGGACAGAGAGAGACAGAGAAACAGAAGTGAGAAATCACCCCCCAGGGGGATGGCCACGCCTCAATCCCTTCTCCTCCATTGTCCTCTCGAGATCTTGGGCACTCTCCAGAAATGTGCCCGGCGTGAGTTTAAGCCACCGGTCTGGGACTCGAACCACAGTCAACTACATGGGAGTCCAGCGACATAGTCAATTATGCCAGCTACTGGTCCCATAATCTACAGTTACTTGAGGACACATTGAATGTTCTGCATCTGTATCAGGAATTTCAAATTCTGAACTCCCACATGACCGACCATGGGTCCAGTCCGAGATCTGGCGGCTTGCTTTTTCCTTTTCCTTTTCTCTGTCTCTGTCTCTCTGTGGTCAAATTTAAAAAAAATAATAATAACAAATGGAATTAAATAAATAAATAGCTCTTTAAAAAAGAAAAGAAAAACTTTTTTTTTAAAAAAAGGGAATTTACTGAGAGCTTTTCTGGATCAATCTTGTCATAGGGCATGAGGACGTAACGAACACGGTCTTTAATACCCTCTAACATCAAAGGCAGCACAGCTGTGTAGCTCTATGTGGAATTTGAGCTAGCACCAAGGACAACTGTGACTGAGGATCCCTGGGCTTCATCCTGGCCCCCACAGGGCACAGCGTGTGCTGAACATCCTAACCGTGGCCAGCAGGGACGTGGGACAGTGGCATAAAGGCAAGCCATGGACACAAGCTGAAAAGACATGAGCCACCATGGCTACGCTGTCACAGGGTACAGATTTAACCTTTCTTTTAAAAAAAAAAAGTTAATTATTTATCATTATTTTTTCATTTTCTATAGGGCATATGCACTCACGAGAAAGAGAGAGAAAGAAAAAAAAAAAATCAAGCTCCTAGGTCCGGGACTTGAACCATAGCCAACCATGTGGGAGTCCAGCTCCTTAATCACCACACCACCTGCCAGCCCATGATTTAACCTTGTAGTGATGTCCAGTAAGTAGCTTCTGTCCATGAACTTTGAACTTCTGATCCATTTGTGCATTGTCCTGGCAAAATTGTGTGTATTCTTGCTTCAATGCCCTTGTTAAGATCAAATCCATCTTTGTAATATAGATTCTTAGTAATGATGGTCTGTTTGATTTAAAACAAAACAAAACAAAAAGATGAGACAAAGTTAAGGTTAGAAATTTCCATGGTATAGTGAGCTACGTTCATAGGACTAAGAAGTCATTTATACCCTGGAGAGTCCCCAGTACCTAACACACACTCCAGATGCTGATCTCACACAAAACCTCAGAATATTCCTAGCAGAGCTCTCCTTTGTATATCATACCTCTTGATGAGACTATTTGAATCTTAGCAGCTCATTCAAAACAAAAACAAGAACTTCTAGAAGGAAAAAAAGGCCTATTACAGACACTTGAACTATAAACGACTTGGAATCAGATAGCTAATTTCCATGCACCATATATATTTCACCTGGCAAATGATAGATCATCTTTGAACTAGATTATAAAACCCACAGAAACATGTAAAGTAATAGGTCCCAGGTAACTGGAGAAAGCTGGACAAATTCTGAGCTCCTGGAGGATGAAAAGCATTTATCGTTTATGGTTATATTCTGGATGCCTAGCAGTCTCTGGCACAAGAAGTTGCTCAATAAATGTTTGATTTAAATTGTCCCTTGAAACTCCCGAGCTGAATTAGAGAGGTAACAGAATGATTCTACAACGGAAATATTTGAATGAATGTGCTCATGGAGTATGTAAATAGTTAATAATTCAACAAACTTTCACTGAGAACTTACTACAATATACGCAAAGAACCATGCTTTGTTCTATGGTACAGATACAAAGATAAGTAAGGCTTGATTCCTATAAAGGAACAGCTCACATTCCAGCATATGTAAGACCCATTATTAAGTATATAAGTCATTGTAAAATATGTATGTATACTTTAAGTCCATATGCGAGGGGACAGGGTATTTTTTATGTACTTCCAATGAGAGTTTTAACACTGGGTGGGGTGAAAACGAATACGGCCGAATGCATGGAATATAAAAGAAGCCATGCTTGCCTGACACATATTGATCAGGACTATTGAGATCTCGGAATTAGAACGGACACTGAAGTTGGAAACCACAAGAAAATCCCAACTGGTCGCTCTGATACTACAAGTGCATGCTTTACTTACCTTCCATCTTTCACTATCAATGTTTCGGTATTTTAACTCATATTCTACTGGACAATCCTTAAAATCATCCATAGACAGTGGAGGTTGCCATTGCAAATACAGATAACCTAAATATCCGGGATCCACTATCTCAAAATCCTGAGGAGGATTAACTGCAATAAAATCAATAAAATATTTGTATTTTTTCCTGTATTTCATGACAAAGGTTGCTAAATATAGATTCTTCCTAGATGTCCATCAACTAATGGCTAGACAAAATCTGGTACATCCATACAAAGGAATAATATTCAGCCATACAAAGCAATGAAGTACAGATACATGCTACAATATGGAAAAACCTTGAAGACATTATAAGTGAAAGAGGCCAGTAACAAGAGATCACATAGGATTTCACTTGTATGAAATATCCAGAAGTAGCAAATCCACAGATACAAAAAGTAGATAAGTGGTTGTCAGAGGATAGCGGGAAGAGTGGATATAGACTGACTGCCTCAGGCAAAGGGTTTCTTTTGAAGGTAATGAAAATCTCCTGAAATTTGATAGCAGTGGTTGTTGCATAACTTTGCAAATATACAAAAACCATTAAATATGCAGGGTCTTCAAAAAGTTCATGGAATATGTGTATTATCAAAAAAGTATGCATAGATTTCAAAAATTTTTGCAAGAAAAGCTCACACTTTATTTTTTTAAGAATTATTTACTTTTATCAATTATTATTATTATTATTATTTTTTAGTTTGCTATAGGGCACATGTGCTCACCAGAGAGAGACAGGGAAGGGGGGAGGGAAAGTAAGAAAGCAAGCCACCAGGTGTAGGACTCAAATTGCAGTCAGCTATATTGTAGTTCAGCACCTTCGCCATCACGCCATCTGCTGGTCCCAAATTTGCACTTTAATTCTATTTTTTCAAAGTTTTGGAACTCCCCTGATATTAAATTTGAAGAGGGAGAGTTTTATGTTATATAAATTGTATCTTGAAATCTTTCTAAATATCTTGGGTCAGGGACTAGCAGATGGCATAAAGGTTATGTCGCTGGATTCCCACATGGTCAACTGTGATTCGAGTCTCAGACCTGACACCTTAAAACTCAAGCCAGGCATGTGTGCATTCATACCTAAAATCATGAGAGGAGAATGGAGGAGAAGGGATTACAGCATAGCTATCCCCCCCTACAGGGTGATTTCTCACTTTCTGTTTCTCTCTCTCTGTCTCTCCAGTGCATGTGCCCTATAACAAAAAATCTCTCTTAAAAAGAAAATCTAGGGTCAGCAGATGCCCTGGTGGTTGGGGCACAGGATCCCCACATGGCCGACGGCTGTTTGAGGTCCAGACCTGACAGCTTTAAACACACTCTGGGCACATGTGTGTGCACCCAAAATCCCAGGATGACAGTGCAGAAGGGATTGTGGCACAGCCATTCTCCCTGGAGGGTGATTTCTCATTTTTCTCTCTCTCTGTCTCTCTGGTGAGCATATACACCCTATAGCAAAATCTCTCTCTCTCAAAAAATAAAAAAAACAACTAGATTACTACTATATATAGTTTACCTCTCTTTAAGAAATCACAGGGAAAGAAACAAAAATTCAACTTGGAGTTATCTCTGGGATCGTATAGCCCAGAATTTGACCTAGTATGAGAACACTTTATTACATAAATCTAACAGCATGAACCAATCTATATTAATTCAGTGTTTCCTGTATGCGTACAACATTCTGGCAGACACCAAAAAATGGAATAGAATACAGAAAATGTGACTACTGTGGCTAAGTACCTTATGACACTAGAGAACAGGGAGATCTTGATCCATTCTGGTTCATATTATAGAATCCTCTAGTGAAGTGAAGTTCAGAGATATGAAAAGTGTGGAAAGGGCCCAGCAGATAGTGTAATGGCTATGTTGCTGGACTCCCACGTAGTTGACCGCGGTTTGCATCCCAGACCCGGTGGCTTAGAACTCACACCGGGCGTATGTGTGTGCGTGCCCAAGATCCCGAGAGGAGAATGGAGAAAGGATTGTGGCATGGCCATCCCCTCTGGAGGGTGATTTCTCGCTTTCTGTCTCTCTGTCTCTTTCTGTCTGTCTGGCGAGCGCATGCGCTCTGTAGTGAAAGCTTTTCCAAAAAAAGAAAAGAACCAGTGTGGAAAGACTTTAGTAAAATTGGCAGCCAGCTGAGTAGACTGACATCAGGAAATAATCCTGTTTTATTAAAGGTTGGGGAGAAAACTGGGGGCAATGGCTCTCCACCTGGTTCTTTAAAAAGCAACAAAAGCAAGCCATATATATAATAAACAAAAGAACCTCAAAAATATGTAGAAAATGGAATTCAAGTACAAGTTTATTTTGGTGCAAAAAAACCCCATAGAAATCCATGCATAGTTTTTTCATAATACACATTTTCATGAACTTTTTGAAGATCTCCACATGTTCATACATGTATATACACAATATAATTTTATGTATTTTCTACTAACAAATCTAGTATTACTATATTTCCTTTATGTTGCCTTTTTTAAAAGAATTATTTATTTAATTTTATTTATTCATTTCATCATTTTCATTGGACCAGAGAAAGACACACAGAGAGAAAGAAAGTGAGAAAGTAAGCCACCAGGTCCGAGACTTGGACTATGGTTGGCCATGTGGGACTGTCCAGCTCCTTAACCACCACGCCACCTGCTAGCCCCCCTCATGTTGCCTTTTTACAAATGCTTTCTTCTCATTTCTGCCACATTTTTTCATTTTAATACTTCATGATATTTACTGAGATGTGGAAAAGAATCCACATAAAAACTATGGCACAGGGACCAGCAGATGGTGCAATGGTTATATCTACGTGGGAGTAGTTGACCAGAGTTTGAGTTCTAGACCTGGTAGCTTCAAACTCATGCCAGACCTGGTAGCTTCAAACTCATGCTGGGTGCGTTTGCATGCGTGCCCAAAATCCTGAGAGGAGACTGGAGGAGAAGGGATTGTGGCATGACCATCCTCCTCAAGGGACGTGATTTCTTGCTGTCTGTCTCTCTGTCTCTTTCTTTCCAGTGAGGGCACATGCCCTTATAGCAAAAAAAAAAAATCTGTCTTAAATAAATCGACCTGGTAGCTTCAAACTCATGCTGGGTGCGTTTGCATGCGTGCCCAAAATCCTGAGAGGAGACTGGAGGAGAAGGGATTGTGGCATGACCATCCTCCTCAAGGGACGTGATTTCTTGCTGTCTGTCTCTCTGTCTCTTTCTTTCCAGTGAGGGCACATGCCCTTATAGCAAAAAAAAAAAATCTGTCTTAAATAAATCACTATGTTGGGAACCAGCAGTTAGTGTAATGGCTATGTCGCTGGACTCCCACGTAGTCGACCGCGGTTCGTGTCCCGGACCCGGTGGCTTAAAACTCACGCCGGGCGCGTGTGCGTGCGTGCCCAAGATCCCGAGAGGAGAATGGAGGAGAAGGGATTGCGGCGTGACCATCCC
>NW_006203737.1:908890-921062 GCF_000334495.1 Tupaia belangeri chinensis | reverse complement strand
GAATTATTTGACAAATGCATTGTTCCAATTACTTCTTTGATAAGAAAAGTTCATTTGATATGATTTAATAATTTTATAATTATTTAAAATATTTACTTAAAATTTCTGTTTTTTTTTCCCTTATTTATCTAATTGTTGTAAAAGTTAACGGTAATTATTAAGGAAATAGTTCATCTAGATGAGTACCAGGCAATGAGGTTTCAGATATCTAACCTATTTTTCAGAAAATTATTCCTTTTTTAAAAAAAGTTATTTATCTAATTTTACTTATTATTATAATTTTTTAATTTACCATAGGGCAATGCACTCACTAGAGAAAGACAGAGAGAGAAAGGGAGGAAAAGTGAGAAAGGGCGTCACCAGGTTCAGGACTCAAACTACAGTCAGCCATGTGGGAGTCCAGCACCTTAACCACCAGGCCAACTGCTGGCCCCGCAGAGGACTATTTTAAAGGTATAGAAAGAGTCTTCTGATTTAGCTTTCATTCCATAAAATGTTAATCATCATCACTTACCTTATACATGAGGCAGGCTAGTAAGAACATACCTTTTGTGCCTTGACCTTCCGAAATATTTCCAATAATAAACCATCTACTAGTTACACTTTCATAAAGCAGTTAGAAAAGACAGTTAACATTCATAATTAGAAAACTACTCCATTAAAATTTATTTAATTTGTTGGTTTACCTATTATCTCAATATTTGAAGACAACGTAGAGCCTAATGCTGTGCAAATAATGAAGGTATATAGGCATCTGATATCCAAACACATGAAAGCCATTTCTCCAAGACTTAATACCTTGAAATCTCCTCTCTGAGAAAGAAAAATGTAACATTTTCACTTTATCTTACATCAAATAATCAAATGATTCCATAAAATTAAAAATATTTTCAGGAGTTTTCTGTCAAGACTTAATACCTTGAAATCTCCTCTCTGAGAAAGAAAAATGTAACATTTTCACTTTATCTTACATCAAATAATCAAATGATTCCATAAAATTAAAAATATTTTCAGGAGTTTTCTGTGTGCTTTCTACCAAAATTTGGGGAAAATGTACTCCCTTGGACCACAGAAATGGAAATAATCAAATTTGAAATCATAGAATTAAAAATGGAGAATTCTGGGGCCAGCAGGTGGCATGTTGGTTAAAGGCACCGGACTCCCGGGGTGCAGCAAGTGGCCTGGTAATTAAGGGTGCTGAACTCCCGCATGGCTGATGGTGGTCCAAGTCCTGGACCTGGTGGCTTGCTTTCTCCCTTTCCCTCTCTCTCTCTCTCTCTGGTCAAATTAAAAAATAATAATAAGAAGAAATGGAATTAAATACATAATTCTTTTAAAATTACTTTTTAAAAGGAATTATTTTATTTAACTTTATTAATTATTATTATTATTGTTATTATTTTCCAGTTTGATCAGAGAGATAGAGAGAGGGAAAGTGAGAAAGCAAGCTGTCAGATTCAGGACTCAAACCTCAGTCAGACATGTGGGAGTTCAGCACCCTTAACCACCACACCCCCTGCTGGCCCTAGATAAAATAATTCTTTTGAATAAATAAATAAATAAAAATTAAAAAGGAGAATTCTGGGACCAGCAGATGGCATAATGGTTATGTTGCTGGATTCCCATATAGTTGACTACAGTTCAAGTTCCAGATCCAGTGGCTTAAAACTCACATGAGGCGCATGTGCGTGCGTGCCCAAAATCCTGAGAGGAGAATGGAGAAGAGACTGAGGCATGGTCATCCCCCCTGGGAGATGATTTCTAGCTTTCTGTCTCTGTCTCTCTGGCAAACACATTCACCCCATAGCAAAAATCTCTCAAAAAAAAGGGGACAATTCTGGTCTTATTTAATAAGAGTAAAAATGAAAATAAAAGTAAAATGAATAAAAGTAAAAATAAAGTTAAACAAACAAACCAACCTGTAACCCCCACACACGTTTCTGTATGCTATGACCAGGATTCAATGACCTGCGGTAGGCCACAGTCTGTACACTCAGACTCCCCCAGGTGTACTTATTGGTGCATAAAGGGAATTATGACATATTAGTCTCCATAGCAATCCTCTCCCATAGCAACAAAGAAAACACAGTGACATATAAATACTCTTTTCTTAGAAAAAATGATATTTAAAAAGTTAAATGACTACTAAAAAACCTGAGACCCTACACTAAAGCCAAGTTCAGAATTTTAAATCATCATCTTTTGTTCCCATACTTGTCTCTCTTTTGCCATTGTTTTCTTTATCAGTAAATTATATCATCACCCCCCCAGATGCCCAAACTAGAAGCCTGGACATTTTCCTCAACTCCTCCCTCTGCCATAAAATCTCTCCAATATCACTATCACAACTTGAAGATCTTTAAAAAAAAAAAAGTTTATATATTTGTTTCTTTTGTGAGAGAGATATTGAGAGAGAGAGACAGGCACCCTTAACACGGTCTTTAAAATACAATCAACTTCCCCTCCCCTTTTTAAAAACTATTTATTTCATTGCATTTGTTATTATTATTATTTAATTTGACCAGATTGAGGAGAGAGAGAGAGAAAGGGAAGGCAAGGAAGCAAACCACCAGGTCTGGAACTCGAACCGCAGTGCACCAGGTGGAAGTCCAGCACCCCAACTGCCACGCCACCTGGTAGCCTCTCACCCTCCCCTTAACCTTGCCCCAACCACAATTATGGGCATGCCAAGTGTGGTGAGGTAGACCTGTGCTACAAACCTGGGACCTTCCCACATGTCCTCCAGCAATGCACATCAGTGTCCCTACTGCCTGTGCACTGTTACCAAGGCTAAGCCCTTAATAGAGGATCTTACCAACAACCCAGTCTCTCCTGCCTCCCATCCATTTTCTACACCACAGACAGCAAGAATGACCTTTCTAAAGAGCAAATCTGAATCTATTATCTCTTAAAACTATAATAGCATTTCACTGCCATAGAATACAATTCAATCATCTTTTCATATGTGAGGAATATAGCTTTATGATCTTAAATTTAAAGGATTTATGCCTACACCTCACTACTTAATCCAAAAATGCTCTACTTTTAAAGAATAATACTACTCTCAATTCCATACACTTGTCTTTGAGTCTATATTCCTGGAACCGACAATTTCACAGAATATTAACAATTAAAAGTCACTTATCCCAGCATTCAGAGACTACCTTTCTTTTCTCCTGAATAGATTAATCCAATAGGGCATATTTTCTCTTCCCACTCCACCCTCTTCATCCTACCTGGTCCGTCTGTAATGTTCTAATGTTGGTAAGCTTCAATTATTCTGCAGGAGAATCTTGGGCTCAAACTGTCAGAGCCAGCATGTATATTGGAAGCAATGTTGGTCAAATTCTCTGCTATCGGGAAGTAAAACTCAGACGGGCCCAGGATTACACAGCAAGTTAGTAACAGAGCTGGAAAGAGGACAGAGATTCGTGATTTCCTGTCCCATGTGCTCCTACCCTACTGTGCTGGGTCCCACACACTTGACTGGGGATTATGAAAGCTTTTCCTCTGAGATCCCAGCATTTAAGTCTTCCATCAATTAGCTAACCATGATGAATCAACATGATGTGTTATGTTTTGTTTTTTAATTCTATGCCTCATACAATCATAAGAGAATTCCAGTTTTCTTCCTAAAGTCCAAAAATATCTCTCTCCCTAAATTCCTTCCTCCTCACTCACCAGCCCACAGCTACCCATTAGGACATCAGTAAGTATTAGGTAGATGTAGCTACCAGAACATTACAGATCTTTTCACAGAGCTTCTCTTGTAGATTAACACGAACACACACACACTAGTTAGTATTGAACCCAAAGTGAAAAGGCTGACAGAGAAATCCTGCATTACCTTTAAGAGCAAAGACAATCAGGTTTCCCTTAAAGTCCTCTCAAAGAAATCCCAACGAAGTTCTCTACCCAATCAATTTGTCCTTAAAAATTATATACCCCTGGGGACTAGCAGATGGCCTAATAGTTTCATTGCTGGACTCCTACATAGTTGACCATGGTTCATGTCCCAGACCCGGCAGCTTAAAATTCATGCCTGGCATGTGTGTATGCATACCCCAAATCCCAAAATCCCAAGAGGAGAATGGAGGAGAAGGGATCGTGGTGTGGCCATCCCTCCTGAGGGATGATTTCTCACTTTCTGTCTCTCTGGGGAGCTCACATGCCCTATAGCAAAAATCTCTTCAGTAAACAAAAAAATAAGCATTATATACCCCTCTGTCATGTACAACATAAACACTAAGTAAAGAGTGAAAATCACTTGCTTCAGGACCAACGGGTAGCATGGTGGTTAAGGCGTTGGACTCCCACATGGCAGACCACAGTTCTAGTCTCAGACCTGGTGGCTTGCTTTCTCACTTTCCCTTTCTCTCTGTGTGTCTCTTTGGTCAAATTTAAAAAGAATAATAATAACAAATGGGACGAAATCATTATTTTTAAGAAACATTTGCTTTCGTTCTATTTATAGGCTGCTGAAATCTGACTCAGGGTATCAAATAGCATTTCCTGGATCTGCCCAACACATTTAAGCAAAGGTAGGAAATAGAATAACTGGCTTAGAGTCATTTATGAATAGATCCACAAAAGGAGGTCCTAAATTACACTTAGGGTCCACCCTAGATTTTCTCACTCAGATGAAGAAGAAAGGTAATACTTTCCTCGGCTCTGTGTTATAAGATTGCCACTAGTGCAACGAAGCGTTTTATATACTATATGGTTACCAAAAAGACCTGAGGTTGAAAATCTGAAGACAAAGGGAAGACGAGGAAAGAAAATGCATGCGTACAAGATTTGAAAAAAAGTTTCTGATATGTTCCACACTCCCAGATCACGATTAACAACCATTCATCTGGGTTCAAATACTCATTTTTATTAAAATAAGGAAATAGCCAGAGAGGAAGGAAGGTTCCGTTGTCTAAGCTCACACAACGCATTGGTGGCAGAACTGGGAATAAAAACCAGGTCTCTTGAATTCTTTCTACTAAGTGTCAAATAAATTTTATTTTCGTAAGGAGTCTATCCTGCCTCTATTTTACCAGAAGTCTCCTCCTCTTTCCAACTTTTCTCAATCTACTGTCACCACCCAAACCATCATCAACGCAACCACACAGTTTGATCACCATGACATCTCTGGCAGAGCCATAATTTAGTAAACATTAATTGAGCACCACTTTTTTTTTCCCCTCTGGTCAGATGCTATTCCAGCTAAATCTTGCATAAGCTGCAAGTGGCAACAGTTCTAGTATCTGTAATACCTCCTACTATCTATTCAGCGTCCACAGCACTCCAAGCATTGCTCAGTGCTAAACACTTAACATACAACACAACCCTTGCTGTCATCTTTAGACTATGCACTATTTTCAGTTCCATTTTAAAGACTAGAAGCTGAGATATAAACAAGGTAAATGACTTCCCTCAAATCATAGTGATCATAAATGGTGACGCTTGGGACCAGCAAATAGCATAATGGTTAAGTTCCTGGACTCCCACGTAGTCGACCGCAGTTCGAGTCCTAGATCCAGTGGCTTGAAACTTAACACAGGGCATGCACATGTGCGTGCCCAAAATCCTAAGAGGAGAATGGAGGAGAAGGAATTGCGGTTCGGCCATCCCCCTGGGGCATGATTTCTCGCTTTCTGTCTCTCTGCCAAGTGCATGCACTGTATAGCAAGCATCTCTCTAAAAATAAATAAGTACAAGATAAGTTTTTTTTAAATGGTGAAGCTTGGACTTGAATCTAATCTAGTACCAGAGCCTTTGATGACATTCACTACAGTACACATTTTCTGTACCTAAGATCGATGTGGAGGGCAGTTTCTATGCTACCTACTTGGCTTCACAGGACACTGCTGCTGAGGCAGTTTCACAGAGTATGTCCTTTGGAATGGCAAGCCTAAAGCGATTGTTTTCTTCTTTGCAGCCTCACTTCCCCAGCTCTCCCCTCACTCTAAGAGTTGATTGGATAATCCCTTATTTCTGGAGAAACTCCAGGTACTTACCATAACATGGTTTCTCAAGAAATGCATTATCAGGAACCAGCAGTTAGCATAATGGCTGTGTCGCTGGACTCCCACATAGTTGACCGCGGTTCACGTCCCGGACCCGGTGGCTTAAAACTCACACCGGGCGCGTGTGCGTGTGTACCCAAGATCCCGAGAGGAGAATGGAGGAGAAGGGATTGCGACGTGACCATCCCCTCTGGGGGGTGATTTCTCGCTTTCTGTCTCTCTGTCTCTCTCTGTTTGTCTGGCGAGCGTACGCATCCTATAGCAAAAACCTCTCAAAAACAAACAAAAAGCAATGCATTATCACTGGCAGTTATCAGAGGCCTTCTCTTCCTCTCCTCTCCATTTTAAAAACATTCATTAGAATCTCGACTACTCTCCTTCCTGCCTGATTGTCAAGCACACCGAAAAAATGTAGATGGGGTGCTTGAAACAGCCAAGGGCCAGGACAGAGATTTCACAAGTTACAAAGAGGGGAAGATACAGGTCAGGCTAAAAGGCATCTATAGCAATTTTAGAATTACAGCAAGGTGGGACCAACAGTTAGTGTAATGGCTATGTCGCTGGACTACCACGTAGTTGACCACTGTGTCCTGGACCGGGTGACTTAAAACTCCCGCCTGGTGTGTGTGCGTGCGTGCCAAAGATCCCGAGAGGAGAATGGAGGAGAAGGGATTGCGGCATGGCCATCCCCCCTGGGGGGTGATTTCTCGCTTTCTGTCTCTCTGTCTCTCTCTGGCGAGCACATGTGCCCTATAACAAAAACCTCAAACAAACAAACAAACAAACAAACAAACAAACAAAGAATTACAGCAAGGTATTGTAAAAGCTGACAAGACTGGGACCAGCAGGTAGCATGGTAGTTGAGCTGCTGGTCTCCCACATAGCTAAACACGGTTCAAGTCCCGGACCTGGTAACTCACTCTCTCACTTTCCCTCTCTCATTCTATCTCTAGTGAGAGCATGTCACCTATACCAAATTTGAAAATAATAATAATTAATAAAATTAAATAAATGATTCTTAAAAAAAAAAGTTGACAGGACTAAGTACTTTTCAGGGTAAAGTAACAGAATATTGCTGAGCAGCTTGTTCTAATAAAAGCCACCGTGGTATAGGTATAACTCAGGTTTCACTTCCACCTCAACCACTGTGTTTATCATCAAATGATACCTCAGTGAAATGGAGGTAATGATACAAGCCTGGCGGGAGTGTCTGGAAGACTAATGAAATAATGTACATGAAAGTGTCAAAAGAAGAGTAAATTGTTTTATAGAGTTGAGAGGGATTTGTTTCTGAGGACTTCACCACTAAGCAAAATTTGACAGTAACCTTGCCTCGACCCACACATTTGCCCTTACTAAGTCAGTAAATATAGACTTGTCCAGAACTGATAAGGAAGCACTTATCTCCAATGTGCACCAACCTTATTCATCCATGATGCTGCCTTTACTGATCTTTGTCTCCATAACAATAATTTCTTGCATATATTTAGCATTTTATAACTTCCAAAGAATTTATTGAATTCTTTTTACCGAATTTGGATGCGCATAAGGTTGGTAGTGTATATTTACAATAAAACAAACGGTAAAACTAGGGCTTAGAGAAGTGATTCGGAAGAGAAAGTATTACAGCATGGTCATCATCCCTGGGAAGGAGTCCTTTCTCTCTCTCTCTCTCTCTCTCTCTCTCTCTCTCTTCCTCCCTCCGCCCCCCACATAGCTGGTACAACCTGTACAAAAAGGAAAGGAAAAAGAAGAAAGAGAAATGTTGTAGAGCTAATACCGCAAAATATGATTTTTAGACACATTGCTTCTCTGTGTTGACAAAAACAAAAAACATAAAAAGGTTTTTCCATAGCATCTGACATGTCCACAGGTTTTGGATTTATTTGATTGTAAAGGCACTGACCAAGTTGCAAAAACTAATAATTATGTATTTAAAAATAATAAATGAAATTTTGCAATATTATTAATGTGGTTTCTAAAAAAAAAAATCCACATTAAAAAAAAAATGTTCAGGGACCAGCAGTTGGTGTGATGGCTATGTTGCCGGACTCCCATATAGTCGACCACTGTTCAAGTCCCAGACCTGGTGGCTTAAACTCACACCAGGCACATGTGCATACATGCCCAAGATCCCCAGAGGAGAATGGAGAAGGGATTGCGAAGTGGTCATCTCCCCCCCGGGGGGGGATTTCTCACTTTCTGTCTCTCTGTCTCTGTCTTTCTGGCAAGTGCACGTGCCCTATAACAAAAAAACCTCTCCCAAAAAAAAGAAAAAAGAAAGTTCATTGTGTTGCCTTTGGGTAAAAGAAAAAGAAAATCAGTGTTATAAAATTTGATAAGGTGGTTGGGTCTCACATGATCGACAGCACAGTTCGAGTCCCTAACCCAGCAGCTTGACAAAAACACTTCAGGAGAGTATGCATGGTTGCCCAAAATCCGGAGAGCAGAGTGGAGGAAAAGGGATTGCAGCATGGTCATCATCCTGGGGGTTGGGGGGTGGAAAGTGCTTTCTTACTCTCCCCCTCTCTCTCTTCCTCTCTGCTTCTCTCCAGGAAGAGTGCCCTATAGTAAATTTTAAAAAAGAATTATTATACTTTCCACTCACATTGTCTAAGCTAACTATATGAAAATACTGACCAGGAGTCAGCACGTGGCATTGAGTTTGAGGTGTTGGACTCCCCCCATGGCTGACCACAGTTTAAGGTCTGAACCTGGCAGTTTGCTCTCTCACTTTCTCTCTCGTTCTCCTTCTTACTCTCTCACGAAATGAAAAAAATAATAACAATAAATAAAATAAAGTAAATAATTCTTTTAAAAAAATGTGACCAAGGTGTTTAGAATAAGGGTTGGGGAAAAAAAAAAAAAGAAAATGGAAAAATAGAGAAGAAATAGAACTTCAGGAAAAAAAGCTGGAAAAGTAGTATGATTACAGATTTAAATACTATGGGGGAAATGACAAGTTGATATGCTCTTTTTATTTTTTTTAAGAGAGATTTTGACTATAGGGTTCATGCGCTCACCAGAGAGACAGAAAGTGAGAATCAATCAGCACCCAGGGTGATGGCCATGCTGCAGTCCCTTCTCCATTTTTCTCTCAGGATTTTGGGCATGCATGCACACATGCCTGGTGTGAGTTTAAAGCCACCGGATCCAGGACTCAAACTGAGGTCGGCCATATGGGAGTCGAACGACATAACCATTATGCCATTTGCTGGTCCCCAAATTGATATGTCCTTACATAAGAAGACATGGACTAGACCTGGCCTATAGCATGAGCTTTGCCAAGCGACCTTGGAAAGTAGTAATTATAGGGACTACAATTCATTTGGCCCTTACTAGACAGACATCAAACTGTGTGCTAGATCCTTGACGTAGATTAGCTCATTTAAGTCTGATATGTTAATGGCTACTACTATTATTATCTCAATATTATAAATGACACATGTGAGGCTCAGAAACGTTGAGTACATCTCTCAAGATCATACAACTTAAGCAAAAAAAAATGTCTTTATCTGATGCTAAAGATAGCATTCTTTTGAACATATAGTGCTGGTTTTCAACTAATCTCATTCTGTGAAGCTCAGCGTCTTCTTATACCACTTATCCCTAGCATTTTATTCTCAATTTCATCAGTTAATCTGCTGTGTATCTGTCTATCCATGGTTCCAGGATGTGACTCAAGAGTGCTGGCTTCCTACAAAACTAATCTTGTTTCAAGGAGACCATCCAACATGTATAAATGCCTATTCATAGCTTCTGAAGTTTGGCCATGACTCAGCACTATGTCAGAACCTCCTGAACCTGGGAGATCTTAAGGTCTGACATGCTGAAATCAATACATGGCCCACTAATAGTATAACCTGGTGGTGAGTCTACCCTAACCCTAACCCTAACCCTAATCCTAAACCCTAACCCTAACCCTAATCTAATTTAGATAATAACCAGTAAATAATGTGCCCGCAGGAGAGTAGCTTTATGAAAAATGCTAAAGATGACTTGGTGTACTTTCAGGCACAAAAGGAATTTGAAGCAGACAGATTCATCATGTTCGTCACCAGAAAAGAGATGCAAGTCATTTCTTACAAAAATTCATAGGAATTTAGGCACATGATGAATAATGAAAATCACTGCATGCAAATGAAATACAAGTAGGATATTTTTAACAAATCTTTTTACCATCCATTGATAGCTGAAATGGTTGATTGCATTTGCACCCCTGCTGAGATTATATACTAACATTATTGACTGTTATAAAATGTTTCATAAGTCTTGTAAAAACTGAAGGAGTAATCATATTCAATAATTCTATTCTACAGAATGTGCAGGTTTTCTGCAGGGCATCCCGAGTTCATCCAGATGAGTGTCCCGAAGCACTATCAGAGCTAGAGCACTTCCTTTTGACCTACTGTAGCAACATCTAGATTTATATTATTGATTCATAAAGCAGTTTATACATTTCAGAATTTTTCTCTAATCTGAACAGATCAAATAAAGCATTACTAGTTTATAATTCCATTCAATAAACCACCAAGAGGCCCTTAAACAATTACGTATTAAAGCAATTTTGTTTACAACCTTAAGAAAAAAATACCCTTCAGTCATCAGTTAGGAAATATTTCCTAAAATAAGTCAAATTGATATGAAGGTTTTTCAAGTTCATGAGAAATGCATACTATGAAAAAACTGAGCATGGATCGATTAAAAAAAAATTGCTCCTAAATAAACTTGTGCTCTTATTCCATTTTTCTATGAACTTTTGAAGTCCCTGCATATTATTCAGTATATGCCTTACCTTCCATTCACATGAAGCCATAGCTGAAGAGCAATGCACTGTCTTGAAAGGCAGCACTGCTCTGGAACCAGCAAAACAATCCTTTTTGTTTAGCACCCTTCTCTCCACACTCCCAGATGTTCCCAAATACTTGTTTGCAATCAGACAGTGTGTACTCAAAACATTCACATCATGTAACTACTTCAAAAGTAAGTAATAGGGTGTACTCCGCCCACTAAGCCCTCAGTGAAAACAGAATACAAAACGTACAAAAGCAGATTTTATAGCCCTTCGAAGTTATTCTACCAGTATGTCTTTTTTTTTTTTCTATTTCTTTTTTTTTTCTTTTGTAGAGATTTTTGCTGTAAGGCACAAGCACTAGCCAAAGAGACAGAGAGATGGAGAGAGAGAAAGTGAGAAATCACCCTTGGGGAAGATGGCCACGCTGCAATCCTTCTCCATTTTCCTCTCAAGATTTTGGCATGCACTCCCACACACCCAGCATGATTTTCAAACCTCCAGGTGCAAGACTTGAACCGTGATTGACCATGTAGGAGTCCAACACCTTAACCACTACTCCACCTGCTGGCCAGAGTGTGCACTTTCTTGTCCATAATGTACATATAGACTGTAAATGCATGGAAACCTGGTGTTATACACAGACACACACACACACATACACACACACACACATACATATATACACACGATAAACTGCTATCAGTTGTGGAAAAAATGCTAACAAGACAAATATTCATATCATATATTCATTATTCAGCAATTATATGGGGGAGCCTACTACATGCCAGGCACTGTAATAGGTACTGGGGATACAGCAGTAAACAAGATAAAGTATACCTACCTGCATTTCTGATATGGGAATAGAAAATAAATATATCAGATAGTTCTAAGTTGGGGGCCAAAAGGTGGTGTGGTGATTAAGGTGCTGAACTCCCACACAGCTAACTGCAGTTCAAGTCCCAGACGTGGCAAAGTGCTTTCTCACGTTCCCTCTCCCCTCATCCTCTCTTTCTCTGGTTAAATTTTAAAAGTAATAGTAACAGGGGCCAGCAGGTGGTGTGGTGGTTAAGGGCACTGGACTCTCACATGGCCGACAGCAGTGCCAGTCCCAGACCTGTAGGCTTGCTTTCTCACTGTCTCTCTCTCTCTCTTTCTCTCGTCAAATTAAAATAAATAAAGTTTATTTACATATTTATTTATTTATTTTTAAATTTTGACCAGAGAGGGACAGAGTCAGAGAGGGGGGCAGGTGGGGAGAGTGAGAAAGCAAGCTGCCAGGTTCAAAACTTGAACCTTGGTCAGCCAGGTGGGAGTTCAGTGCTCTTTAACCACTACGCCACCTGCCGGTCCCAATAAAATGATT
>NW_006203737.1:907349-908728 GCF_000334495.1 Tupaia belangeri chinensis | reverse complement strand
CAAATGCCAGGGCCAGCAGGTGGCATAGTGGTTACATACCTGGACTCCGCAGTTCAGGTCCTGGACCCAGCAGCTTAAAACTCATGCTGGACATGTGCATATCTGCCCAAAATCCCAGGAGGAGAAGGGATTGCAGCATGGCCATCCCCTCTGGGGGGGTGATTTCTTACTTTCCCTCTCACTGTCTCTGTCTCTCTCTCTCTGCAGCAAGTATGCACCCTATGAGGCAGAAATGTGCTTAGAAGTTCCAGGAATAATGGAGCTGGCAGGTGGCATGGTGGTTAAGGCACTGGACTCCCATATGGTCGACTGTGGTTCGAGTCCTGAACTAAAGTGAATTGCTTTCTCGCTTTCCTTTCTCTCTCCCTCTTTCTGTCTGTCTCTGGTCAAATTAAAAATAATGATAAATAAAATAAATAATTTTTTAAAAGTAAAATAGCTATTTATTCAGCCTCTTGTCATGCCAAAATGTTCTGTGCATGTACAACTATAGCTATCACACCCTCTTGTAACAGGCGAAATTGTACATCAAATTATATTTCATGTTATGTGATTATATAAAAATGTAAAATGAAAATGATTTATCAATTCTTTGTAACATTCCTAGTAAACAATTCAGCAGGAAGTATGAGGCACAAAATCCTAGTAAAATATGACACAGGAAGAGCAATAATGTAATCCTCAATAAATTTAACTTGTCATAATTTGTTATTAATATAGAAAGACAACAAAAACTTTTAAAAGTTTATATTTACTAAAGATTCTGGCAATAGCTTTCCGTAGCAAGACACAGCATACCAGGTCTGCCACTCAGCTTGTTTATGATAAATCTCAGCTTCAATATGAAGCTGTTTTTTTAAAAAAAAATAAAGAAAGAAAGAAAATCAAAACCCTGCTTTTTACATGCTAAATATCTTGGCAAATATGCCATTAAACACAGTAATGAACTTAAAACGGCAAGAGTAAAAGTTAACAAAAGCTAAACATTGCAGCATAAACAAAATCTATACAAAAAATTAAGCTATCACTGGTTACATAAAACTTTCCTGACTGATTAAAACTTAATAGTAGAAAACATGCATTTTAGAATTATTAGGCATCAAGTTAAAAAAGTACCAATATCTATTTGAAATGATTTCTCTCCAAAGCCAAAGTGGAGTCAAAATTAAATTAAATAATATAACACATTTAATGCTAAAAAGTAGTCAGCATTCTTTTTTTTTTTTAGAGGTTTTCGCTATAGGGCGCGTGCGCTCACCAGACAGACAGAGAGAGACATAGAGATAGAAAGCGAGAAATCACTCCCCAGGGGGGATGGCCATGCCGCAATCCCTTCTCCTCCATTCTCCTCTCGGGATCTTGGGCACGCACGCACACGC
>NW_006203737.1:899040-907197 GCF_000334495.1 Tupaia belangeri chinensis | reverse complement strand
TCCCAAAAATAGTCAGTATTCTTGAAATGGAGGTAAAGCCCGGAGCTCTTTAGTCCCTGTCATGCTGCAAAGGGCTGTTTCTCTGGTTCCCTTAGAGCAGCATACGACAGAGGCGAAGGATGTCACTAAGCTCAGGAAAGGGCAAGACTGCTGGCACCCAGCTCTGACCTCCCAGAAGTATGGCAACTGTGTCAACAAACATCAGATGTGTGAGGACCAGCAGCTGGCTGTGTCGCTGGACTCCCATAGAGTCGACCATGGTTTGAGTCCTGGACCCAGTGGATTAAAGTAACAGAGGAGAAGGGATTGCGGCGTAGCCATCCACCCTGGGAAGTGATTTCTCGCTTTCTCTCTCTCTGTCTCTGTCTTTCTGGTGAGCGCACGTGCCCTATAGTAAAAACCTCTCAAAAAAAAAAAAATCAGATGTGTGAAGATCAAAGTCACTCTATTCTGCTAGCTAAAGAGACCACCCACCCTCAACCTAAAAGCTCCTTTCCCAGCAAAATAAAAGTATACAGAAGAACAAAATTAAAATACACTTATCTATAGAGTAAGGATTTCTAAGTAAGAATGTAATCCTTACTTCAAAAAATTTAACTATGGAACCAGCAGTTAGCGTAATGGCTATGTCGCTGGACACCCACATAGTCGACCGCAGTTCGCGTCCCGGACCTGGTGGCTTAAAACTCACGCCGGGTGCGTGTGCGTGCGTGCCCAAGATCCCGAGAGGAGAATGGAGGAGAAGGGATTGCAGCGTGACCATCCCCCCTGGGGGGTGATTTCTCACTGTCTGTCTCTATGTCTCTCTCTGTCTGTCTGGCGAGCGCACTCACCCTATAGTGAAAAACCTCTCCAAAAAAAAACCATTTTAACTAGAGCCATCAGCCATCAGGGCCAACTGATGACATCTCAAAGATGCACCCAGAGTCAGTTTCTGGTGACTTATTGTTAGAGGCGTCTAGTCCAAAATATTAACTTATTCCCAAATATCTTAACCACTAGTAGGACTGCAGTGTATTATCTCCCAATTATCAAGCACTGGAAAAGGAAAGAAAAAAAAGAAAAAACCCAGATGTTCAAGCAGCAGGCAACAACTGTTGCCCTTTTACACTGTAGCATCTGAGTGGCTATTGAAAAGTCCACGAATAATTCTTTTTTTGTTTTAAGAATTATTTTATTTAACTGTATTTATTTATAATTTGACGAGAGAGGGACAGAATAAGAGAGAGAGAGAGAAAGAGAGAGAGAATGCAAGCCACCAGGTCTGGAACTCAAACTATGGGTAGCCATGTGGGAGTCCAGCACCTCTAACCACCACACCACCTGCTGACCCCCAGGAATAATTCTAAAATCAAGAAAATTCATGCATTTTAGTAAATATGTCATCATTTTTACAGTTGCAATTCCCTTAGACATTGCACTTTCTTTGTAATGGCATCCTGATTTTTTTTTTTTTTTTGAGAGAGAGGTTTTTGCCATAGGGCACGTGCACTCGCCAGAAAGACAGAGACAGAGAGAGAGAGATAGAAAGTGAGAAATCACCCACCAGAGTGATGGCCATGCCGCAATCCCTTCTCCTCCATTCTCCTCTCGGGTGACCAAATGCACAGTCAGACTCCTAAGGAAACCAGGCCAGAGCAGTGGCCGAGGCGGCCCTGCCACAGTACCTCCAGCGGCCTCCCCATCTCGCCCCAATAAATAATTCTTTTTAAAAAAATACTCAAATCCCCAGACACCCAAAAAATAAATAAAAATTAAAATGCTAGGAGTACATTGTTTTGGACTAAGATTCTGCACTAGGCCTCAACAGGTCACAGTAAAAGTCCAATTGGAGTTGCTCGTGCTAAAATTCCATTCCAAGCATAAACCAAGTTGTTGTCTGGCCTTACAAGAAATCAGAAGAAGGACCAGCAGATGTTGAAATGGTTATGTCACTGGACTCCCAAGTAGTCGACTGTGGTTCGAGTCCTGGACCTGGCGGCTTAAAACTCACATTGGGTGCATGTGCGTTCATGCCCAAAATCCCAAGAGGAGAATGGAGGAGAAGTGATTGCAGCGTGGTCAACCCCACTGAGGGGTGATTTCTCACTTTATGTCTCTCTCTATCTCTCCAGAGAGGTTCTGTGCCTTATGACAAAAATCTCTCAAAAAAAGAGAAAGAAATCAGAAGAGATAATAGTCTAGTTTCCCAAACAGGCCAATTTCAATCAGTATGATAATGAAGTAACCTGATATTAACTAATTTACTATTTTTCTCCTGTTCTCCTATTGGCCTATTTCTCTTACTTTTATTATTTCCTTATAAGGTAATTTTGAGGAGCCAGCATGTGGCGTGACAGTTAAGGCTCTGGAATTTCCACATGGCTGACCATGGTTCAAGTCCTGGACCTGGAGGCTTTCTGTCTTCTCTCTCTCTCTCTCTCGCTCTCTCTCTGTCTTTCTCTGGCAAAACTCATGTGAAAAAAATAATAAATAAATAAATAAATTTTTAAAACAAAACAAAAAAATAACTTTGAAATGACTAATCCACTTTTTTTCCATTTATTTTTGCTTTCTTCAGCCCTTCTGTCTATAAAACCAACCCTTTCTGCATGCCTCATTAGAACACTTTTATGGAATAAAGTGTTGCCTGATTGCAGATTCACAAGTAAAGCCAGTTAAACTAAATTGTTATCATTTTGTCATTTGACAGTTTTGTCAAACACAAAGGAACATGAGTAGCAATGCTTATGGGGGATGCCGCGAGGAAGGCAGGACAGAGACACTACTGAACACTTTGAGGTTTCCTGTCTGACTCACGGAGTAAGTTCCTCCGGGCTGGACTCTGCTCTTTTTGAATTGAGCCACTGATCATTTCCGGCTTTTGAATCCAGGGTGAGTTTGTGCTGTGGGATGGCATTTGAACTCAGAGTGAGGACCAGACTTTGCGTTATGAGACAGCACCTACCGTGGAGTACCAAAAGTTAGTGAGAGGGCATCTGACTTTTCGGTGGCTGACAAAGCACTGGCAAAAGCAGAAGTTTTAAAAGTAAATAATAATGGGGTCAGCATGTGGCATGATGGTTGAGGCGCTGGACTCCTACATGTCCAATCACGGTTTGATTCCCAGACCTGGTGGCTTGCTTTCTCACGTCCCAGCTTTCTCTCTAGTCAAACTAAAAATAATAATAATAGAGCCCAACTTAAAAATAATAATAATAGAACCCAGCAGATGGCTTAGTGGTCAAGGCACTTTATTTCCATGTTGTCGACCAGGGTTCAAGTCTGGACCTGGCAGCCTGAATCTCATGCTGGGTGCGTGTGCCTGTGCGCTCAAAATCCCGAGGGGAGAATGGAGGAGAAAGGATTGAGGCATGACCATCTGCCAGGGGTGGGAGGGGTTGGTTTCTCTATTTCTGTCTCTGTCTCTCTGGAGAACACACATGCTCTATAGCAAAAATCTCTCAAAAAAGAAACCAACTGATGGCATAATGTTTATGTCACTGGACTCCTACATAGTTGACTGGGGTTTGAGTCCCAGCCCAGGTGGCTTAAAACTCACGCCGGGCGCATGAGCCTACATGCCCAAAATCCTGAGAGAAGAATGGAGGAGACAGGATTGTGGTGTGGGCTTCCCCCTCGGAGGGGTGTGTGTGTGATTTCTTACTTTGTCTCTCTGTCTCTCCAGAGCAGAAATCTCTGTGTCTCCCTATAGCAAAAAATCTCTCTTAAAAAGTGTAAAGATAACAATAAATAAAATTAAATAATTCTAAACCCAAAAAACGGTAAATGATAGCATTGGTGATGCATAGTTATTACTGCTAGAGGTATGAACTTTATCTTTCAGAATGTGCAGGTAAGTGTGTTCTATACTCTTCATTTTTTCTTGCACATTTAGGTAACGAAAGCTTTAGGTGTCTATCAGTCAGAAGGAAACTGGGAAATCACTTATTGGTTCAAAGAGATGTTGGAGTCAAGGCCATCTTAGCTCTTAGAGACCCAAGATTTCATGTAAAAAGGGGATTGTTAATTTCTGAAGATCTGAGTACTCCTCCTTTTAGGTATGGCTGCCTCTTACGTGGATAAATATCAGGTCTCAGAAGCTACAAATACTTAAAAGAAGGACAGCATCTTACTAAAGATCATTGAAAGTTAGGATGGCCATTTTTATGGAATATTCCATACTACATTTTAAGAGTAATCTTCTCTCCCTCAGAGAGAGCTATTACTTTGGCATTTTTCTCATTCTTTTTAAATTTTTTTTTTTTGGAGATTTTTTTTGCTGTAGGGCACGTGCACTCGCCAGGAAGACAGACAGAGACAGAAAGCAAGAAATCGCCCCCCAGGGGAGATGGCCACGCCGCAATCCCTTCTCCTCCATTCTCCTCTCGGGATCTTGGGCATGCACGCACACGCGCCCGGCGTGAGTTTTAAGCCACCAGATCCGGGACGTGAACTGCGGGTGGTTACATGGGAGTTCAGCGACATAGCCATTACGCTAACTGCTGGTCCCTGTCTCATTCTTCATTTAGGGAAATTGACTCAACTTTCCATATGTCAGGGACATGGGGAGCTCAAGCCTGCCTGTGCAAGTAACCAAGCAAAAGACGGCAAGCCTTAAGAATATGCCTGGACAGAAAATACAGGCGGCCCCCAATTTGCAGCTGCTATGGCAGGACAAAAATGTGGGTTTCCCTGTTTGTAGTTAGGAAGGCTTGTGAGCTCTAAAGGTATTGTCTAAGTCTCATTTTCTTTGGCTATTTTTGGGAGTGGTTCTGGATCATAGAAGGCCTAGAGTTTTTTTGTGATTTGGGTTTTGGTTTTTTTTTTTTTTTTTTTTTTTTTTTTTTAAAGACAGGGTCACTTTGTGACATGATTTTCCTGCCTCAGCCTCCTGAATATTTCAAACTACAGGCACATGTCATCACACCCACTTCCTTCAACTAGAGTCTCCCTATGCTGATCACATTGTTCCCCCAGGTCACAATTCCCCTGCCTTCACCTTCCAAGTGTCTATGACTCAAGGTGTATGACACCACACCCAGCTTTTAGGGTGAGTCAATAATTGAACTTGGGCCTCCCATGTGGCCTCAATCTGCCAAGTGGTAGTGTCTACCAGCATGGGCAACCATGGCTGAGCCAGCTGCTCCTTTAAAAAAGTTCCTTATTAAGATCAACTTAAAGACAAAATGAGAGAGTTGATCGACTAACATCAGAAAATCAAATCTAACGATCTTTCCATTTAGTTACTATCCCACCTTTAAGTCAAAAACAAAGCTAAAGTATCTATAGAAGTTAGGCCCTCGGGCTTGGCAGACAAAAAGTTATTGCAATATCTTCGTTCAATTACGTTAAGGGCTACATTCTGAACTCAGTAATCTAGTCAAGAAACAATCTAAGTTGAAAAGACCACCTATCAACTATCAATCTCCAAAACACAACAATATTAGTTGGTTATTTTAAAACTCTTTGGTAAAGAAGTTTATATCTACATAAAAGAATTTTCATTTGTAAAGGTGTTTACCTTTCTGCACTGGGAAAGGGTGAAAAATTATGTTGCTAGAAACTCTTGTAATAAGGAAAACATTGATTTAAGTCTGCATAACAAGCCTCACCTTTGACCACTTTGTCTTAACTGAGATTCCTACCTAACATTCCTTAATTTTGGCAAATAATGTTCATATAAAAAAAATGTTTTGGGGTTTTTTGCCATAGGCATATAAGTTCTATAGACAGACAGAGACAGAGAGACAGAAAGCAAGAAATCACTCCCTAGGGGAGATGGCCACACCACAATTCTTTCTTCCCCATTATCCTCTCGGGATTTTGGGTACTCACGCACATACACTTAGCATGAGGATTTTGGGTTTTTTAAAAATAATTATTTAACTTTATTTATTTATTTATTTATTTATTTATTTATTTATTTATTCAACCAGAGAAAGACAGAATGAGAGAGAAAGAGGGAAAGTCATAAAGCTAGCCGCCAGGCCCAGGACTTGAACTATGGTCAGTCATGTGGGACAAGTCCAGCACCCTTAACCACCATGCCACCTGCTGGCCCCCCTAGTATGAGTTTAGGCCAGCGAGTCTGGGACTCAAATGGCAGTCGACCGCGTGGGAGTCCAGTGCCTTAATCACTGCCTCATCTGCTGGTCCCAGAAAGATGCACATTTTCTTTTCTTTTCTTTCTTTTTTTTTTTTTAATTTGCAAGAGGGTGTATATGCTCAAGGCAGAAGAGAGAGAGAGAGAGGGAGGGAAAGTAATAAAACGCCCCGCCATGGGGTCTGGTCACACTGCAATACTTTCTCCTCCATTTCTTCCTCCTTTCAGGATTTTGGGCATGCACGTAACATTCACCAAGCATATTTGTCAAGCTACGGAATCTGGAACTTGAAACGTGCTGTCAGCCTGTAAAATCCAGTTGTCTTAACCACCATACCACTGACTGACCCAAGAGGTAAATTTCATGTTTGACTTACCTCAGAGTCATATCTTTGAAAGTGCAATTTTAGGGTTGCCTGCCTAAGAGTTGCTTAGGGAAATACAACAAATGATTAAAGTATTAACAGTCTGAAGCAAGGAAAGAAACTATTTGAATACTGACAAATAAAGAATTTTAGTGAAACTTATTGTATAAGATCTGCTTCTATCTATGTGTCAGTATGTCTACGTGCTATGGGTATGTGATAGTTTTAACGTTGCTAAAATACTTGAAAGAGCTTTTTCTTATTGGTTTAGAAAAAATTTAAGCACATATATAAAATAAACTCTCAGAAAAATTAAAACTAACACAAAAGTCTTTTTGTTCATGTGTCAGAAAAATTAAAACTAACACAAAAGTCTTTCAGTTCATGAAATTCAAAGTAAGCACTGGTAAATAAAGCTAGTTTATAAATTGTTGCTGGAATAAAATTAAAATGTTTTCAGAATCATCAGCTTTTTTTTGTCCTCTGGATTGGTGATAAGACAAGTTTACAATTATCATCGCGAGATATCTAAGAACATAAGACCATGTCTAACATTTTTGATTCTTCACGTCCATGATATTTTGAATTCTTGCCTGATTTGTCAACTTAAGGTTGGGGTTTTGTTTTCCATAAACAATTCAGTGTAATTGTTAAAGATGAGTAAATCATGGGAATAGAAATTAGATGAAAGTCTAGAAATAAACATTTTCAGTAACTTGAAATCTTAAGGTCATTTCCATTAAGTCAAATAATAGACATTCACTAAATGGCTCATCTCTAAATAAATAAATAAACTTTTAGTCATCTCTTAAAGACTTTGATTAATTCAAAGCTTAAATTTATCTGCTTTTGATTTTTTAAAACTTTATAAAAACAATATACTTGTGTCTGTTAAAAAGAATGGTCCTGTCCTACATTGAAAAATTGTTCTATGAGAAAGCACAGGCTCATAGAAATTATGAAAGGAATTAAAAATGTGTTCTTCTGGGACCAACAATTGGCGTAATAGCGATGTTGCTGGACTCCTATGTAGTCAATCGTGGTTCAAGTCCTGGACCCGGTGGCTTAAGCTCACACCCCAAGATCCTGAGAAGAGAATGGAGGAGAAGGGATTGCGGCATGACCATTCCCCCTGGGGGGTGGGGGATTTCTCGTTTTCTGTCTGTCTCTCTGTGTTTTTCTGGTGAGCGCATGCACCCTCTGGCAAAAAACTCTCCAAAAAGGGAAAAAAAAAATGTGTTGTTCTATTGACGAGTAACTTTGTCCAGTTCTAAGTTTACTTAAGTTTATTTCAAAAAATAAATTTAGAAAGGAAACAGAAACAAGGCAAAAAGAAACCAGTACGTAGGATAAAGAAAGATCTTATACTACGTTATAGTAAGTTAGAAATATAAGGATGTATGCTTGGCAAGGGAGATTAAAAACAAAAGAGAATAAGGGTCAGCCAGGTCGCATGGTGGTTAAGGCAGCTGGCTCCCACATGAGTGACTTCACAGTTCAAGTCCCCGACCTGGTGGCTTGAAAATAACACCAGGGACACAAGCAGGTGGCATGGTGGGTAAGGCTCTGAACACTCCCACCCACATGACTGACCAAGGTTCGAGTCCCAGAACTGGTGGCTTGGTTTCTCATTGGTCTCTCTCTCTCTCTGGTCAAATTAAAATAAATGAATAAATTAATAAAATTAAATAAATAATTATTTTTTAA
>NW_006203737.1:897596-898605 GCF_000334495.1 Tupaia belangeri chinensis | reverse complement strand
TGGGCACACACGCACACGCGCCCGGCGTGAGTTTTAAGCCACCGGGTCCGGGACACGAACCGCGGTCGACTACGTGGGAGTCCAGCAACATAGCCATTACGCTAACTGCTGGTTCCCCTGACTCGTTTTTAAGGATTTTTAAAGAATTATTTTATTTAACTTTATTTATTTATTTATTTACTTACTTACTTATTTTAAGTTAACCAGAGAGACAGAGACAGAGAGAGAAAGTGAGAAAGCAAGCCGCCAGGTCCGGGGCTCGAAACGTGGTTGGACATGTGGGAGTCCAGTGCCCTTAACCATCACGCCACCTGCCAGCCCCACTGACTTAATATTTTGTTTTCCAAATATAAAGAAACTTTTTCCCTTTTTTAACAGACACAAGCTTTTCCCCCTCTTAACCTATCTATAGCCTATAGTAACTTAGTCTACATCACTGTGAACACACTTTTTAAAATTATCTATTCATCTTTTTTTAAATTTTTGCTACAGCGCATGAGTGCTCACTGGAAAGAGACACACACAGAGGGGAGAGACAGAAAGCAAGGCACCAGACCTGGGACTCAAACTATGGTCAACAATGTGAGAGTCCAGCACCTTAACCACCACGCCACCTGCTGACCTGTCCACACACTTTTAGACATTTACTTTGCTGCCTATTTGACCGCTCCAGAATTTGGAGACTATCAGCTAGCATTCTTAATTTTATGGCAATATCATTCTCTGTATAAGTTCAATAAGAATCTGTTCTCTTCATAACAGGATAGAATTGGAAATATCGGATTTGACTGTGATATCTTAGTTGAGAATGTACACAGGATGTCTGGCTTCAAGAGTTCCCAGCTTGGGACCAGCAGTTAGCGTAATGGCTATGTCACTAAACACCCATGTAGTCAACTGCAGTTCGAGTCCGGGACCCAGTGGCTTAAACTCACGCCGGGCACCTGTGCGTGCGTGCCCAAGATCCCAAGAGGAGATTGAAGAAGAAGGGATTGCAGCGTGGCCATCC
>NW_006203737.1:875879-897246 GCF_000334495.1 Tupaia belangeri chinensis | reverse complement strand
TTTGAGAGGTTTTTGCTATAGGGCGTGTGCGCTCGCCAGAGAGACAGAGAGAGACATAGAGACAGAAAGAGAGAAATCACCCCCCAGTGGGATGATCACGTTGCAATCCCTTCTCCTCCATTCTCCTCTCGGGATCTTGGGCACGCACGTACGCGCGCCCGGCATGAGTTTTAAGCCACCAGGTCCGGGATGCGACATAGTCATTACGCTAACTGCTGGTTCCCACACTGAGATGTTTTTTAAAAGCCCAATCTATGATTCCTTGCGAAACGTTCTGACAAAGCAAATTTAGAGTATATATGATTATTCTTACTGCACTTATGTAATAATTAGGCCAAGTCTGAGACTAAATTTATTTGGCAAAAAACTGGTCTTACAGTGATTATCTTTGGTAAAAACGATAAAGATAAAAGTTATTATTTCAGAAGAAAAACTATAGTGCTCCTGTTATTATACTGTACCCCGTGTGTTGTTTTTGAGTTTTTATGATCCACCTATACACTTGACTAGATCCTGAATGCTAGTTTTCTCCAATTGCTGGCTCTAATTCTCCAACTAATAACAAAAACGGCTAAGCTGGACAATTTGATGTAAATTTCTTTTTTTTTTTAAGATGATTATTTTATTTGATTTCATCCATTTATTTTATTTTAATTTGACCAGAGAGGCAGAGAGAGAGAGCGAGAGAGAGAGAATGAGAAAGCAAGCCCCCAGGTCCGGGACTTGAACCATGGTCAGCCATGTGGGAGCCCAGCACCCTAAACCACCATGCCACCTGTCGGCCCCCACAATTAGATAAAAATTTTTTTTTAGGTTTTTTTTTTTGCTTTTTTTTGTTTGTTTTGTGGGTTTTTTTGAGAGGTTTTTGCTATAGGGCGTGTGTATTCGCCAGAAAGACAGAGAGAAATGGAGAGATAGAAAGTGAGAAATCACACCCCAGGGGGAGATGGCCACGTCACAATCCCTTCTCCTCCATTCTCCTCTCGGGATCCTGGGCACACACGCACACGCACCTGGCGTGAGTTTAAACCACTGGGTCCGGGACGCGAACCGCCGTTGACTACATAGGAGTTCAGCAACATAGCCATTACACTAACTGCTGGTTCCAATTCGATGTAAATTTTAAGGGATAAGTCTTGTGCCTGATGTGTGGGTCACATAGTTAATCCAAAATGCCCAATGCCATAAGAGACATCTAAACTACAAATGAGGGAAGTTTTTGACTTCACACTATAGATAGCTTTTTTTCTAAGAAATCAAACACAAGACTTCCAGGGCCAGCAGGTAGAGTGGTGGTTGAGGCACTGGACTCCCACATGGCTGGGGATTGTGAACCTAGCAGCTTGCTTTTTTTCTCTGTCTCTCTTTCTCTCTCTCTCTCTCTGTATGTGTGTGTGTGTGTGTGTGTGTGTGCATGTGTGTATCTATCTCTATAGCACACGTACTCTATAGCAAATTTTCAAATAATAATAATAAATAAAATTTTAAAAACAAAACAAGACTCCCTAATCATAAGATGACACCCTATTCTATTTTTCCTTGTTTATGCTTCTCTTTTTCACTTGGCAAGATAATGCAGAAATTAGAATTTCACAATAGTGGGACCAGCAAAGGTGCAATGCTTACATCACTGAACTCCCACGTAGTCAACCATGGTTTGAGTCCTGGACCTGGCAGCTTAAAACTCACACCGGACATGTGTGCATGTGTGCCCCAAATCCTGAGAGGATAATGGAATAAGGGAGAAGGTATGGCAGTTGCCCCACCCCCCCTGGGGGGGGGGTGATTTATCACTTTTTGTCTCTCTGTCTCTCCCGTGAGTGCACACACCATAGCAAAAATATCTTTAAAACAAAAACAAGAACAAAACAAAAAAAGAATTTCATAGTAGCTTCTGCAGGTGACTTGCAAATTTGCCAGTCCCTGCTTTAATTTAACCCAATCCTGGGAATAGCTGACAGAATTCTTATCTACTTGCTGAATGGGGAGGAAACTACAGTTTCTACCACTTCCCATAGCAAAGGGATAAAGACATAGGTATTACAGAGATTCCGTTGCAAAATGTAATAGGCTACTTGGTTAAAATGAGTAGACTTCATCTGGCTCATTTCCTTGATCTATTTGATTTTAATTGGTTTGGTTCCAAACTCTTGGTATTATTTGCCTTAGAGTTGTAATAGTACTCTCCCTGATGTGCTTTGCTCTTTCAAAAGTTCAAAATATTTATATGTAACCGGGACCAGCAGTTGGGGTAATGGCTATGTCGCTGGACTCCCATGTCATCGACCGCGGTTTGTGTCCCGGACCCGGTGGTTTAAAACTCACGCCGGGCGCGTGTGCGTGCGTGCCCAAGTTCCCGAGAGGAGAATGGAGAAGGGATTGTGGCATGGCCATCCCTCTTGGGGGGTGATTTCTCGCTTTCTGTCTCTCTCTCTGTCTGGCGAGCACACGCGCCCTATAGCAAAAACCTCTCCAAAAAAAAAAAGAAGTAAAAATTTATATGCAGCCATCTGTAGAACAATCAAATGGTCTCTCTTCCGGTTAGAAAGACAAAATCAAGGAAATGCATGACTATGCAAACAACATAACCTACATCCTGAACCACGAAGTCAAAAGGATGGTAACTGAGAGTACTAGTATTCTTACCCTCAGTTTGGTCACATTCTTAGTTAGGTTATTTTTTATAACTGTTAGACAAAAATTATAGGAGGATACTCTTTTGGAGTAAACTCCTACACTACCCCCCAACAGACCAAATTAAAAATCTTGGGGTCCAGCAGGTGGCATGATGGCTGAGGTACTGGACTTGTACATGGCCAGCCATGCCACCTGCCAGCCCCAAAATTCCCTTTGTGTTAAGCCTTTCATAAAAGTAACTGGAGGGACCAGCAGTTAGCGTAATGGCTATGTCGCTGGACTCCCACATAGTTGACCGCGGTTCGTGTCCCAGACCCAGTGCTTTCAAACTCACGCCGGGCACGTGTGCGTGCATGCCCAAGATCCAGAGAGGAGAATGGAGGAGAAGGGATTGCAGCGTGGGGGGTGATTTCTCGCTTTCTGTCTCTCTGTCTGTCTGGCGAGCGCATGCGCCCTATAGGAAAAACCTCTCAAAATAAAAAAAAGAAAAAGAAAAAGTAACTGGAAGTAACCTGTTATTAACTAATTAGTTATTTTTTTTATTGCTCTGTCTCCCTGACTCTGCATTAAAAAGAAAGTAACTTTGCAGTAGTCAATCCCTTGGGGCCAGCTGGTGGCATGGTGGTTAGATCAGCTGGATCCCATATGACTGAGCACGCTGTGTGAGTCCCACATCCAGTGGCTTGAAAATGGAAAAGTACACTGATGCGGTGCGTGCATGTGTGTGTGTGTGTGTGTGTGTGTGTGTGTGTGTGTGTGTGCGCGCGCGCACACGCCCAGAATCTCAAGGGGAGAATGAGGGAGTAGGGATTACGGTGTGACCATCTCCCTTGGAGGATGGTTTCTCACTCTCCCTTCCCCCCCCACACACATTTCTCTGTTTTATCTCTCTTCAGCAAGCACAAGGGTCCCATAGCAAGGAAAAAAGAAAAAGACCTAGGCAATCCATTTTTTGTACTTTCTGCTTTCTTTGGCCCGTCTCGGTCTACAAAACCAATCTCCTCCAATGTTCACTAGAACACTTATTCTTATTTTATGGAATAAAGTGTTGCTTGTTTCTAGAATTGCAAATAAGGCATATAAAATCTTTCAAGTAAACGGTACTTTTGTATTTGACAGTTCCCATCTGCTCACATTGTTTCATAAAACTATTTCCCACTCTTGCATTGCTAGTGAAATATTACTTTTAAAACCTAGCCATTTCTCCAAACTATACAACATCTGTACTTTCTGTGTGTAATCTGAAGTTTCATTTGTTTTCTTATACGTTTGTTTTCTGTATTTCATCCGAAATAACTACATTAACTCTACTTTTATAAAGCATTTTTAAAAATTTATTATTCTGGAAACATGACTGAAGATTTGAATCAAGAGAATATCAGAAATTTAGGCCCTCCTCCTTCTTTCAAAATGCAGAATGGGAACATCACAGCCTTTTTTTTTCCTTTTTGGAAACTTTGAAACTCATGGATCAAACAATATGGCTTTCCTTCCCCCCTGTCAAATACTGTCAAAGACAAAATACAGTTTACTTGAAAGAAACCCCAAAGAGTTCCAGTAAGTGCAAATCCCTAGGCAGGACTATTTTTATTTTTGTTTAGGTAAAAGAGGTCCTCAAAAAGTATACATGAAAAATGTGTATTATGAAAACAATGGTATATGGATTTATTTTTTTTTAAATTAGACCAAAATAAGCTCATTCTTTAATTTCACTTTCTCACTATTTTTTTCTTTTTTTTTTTCTTTTTTCACTTTTTTTTTTTTTTTTTTTTTTTTTTTTTTTTTTTTTTTTTTGTACTGGGCGCATGCACTCACCAGAGAAATTCAAAAACAGAGAGAAAGGAAGTGAGAAAGCACCTTCCAAAGAAGATGGCCTCACCATAACCCCTTCTCCTCCATTCTCCTGAAAGGATTTTGGGCACACACACACACGCTCAAGTGTGTTTTCCAAGCCGCCGGGTTCCAGACTTGAACCTTAGAGTTAGCCATGTGGGATCCAGTCTCGTTAACCACCACGCTACCAACTGGCCCACTCACAAACTTTCCACATACCCTCATGAAAAGCCCCATTCAGAACTGCAATACACGTCAGGACGGCCTAGCTATTTCATCATTTCAGGCTGTCTGCTTTTCCCTCTTGCCTGTCTTTCTTCTGCCTTTCCCTCTTCTTTTCTTCTTTCTACTTTTCTTTTTTCATTTGGTCCTTTTGCTTTTTGACCGATGTTTCTCTGTTCTATTCAGTGGAAATTAATATAGTTTTGGATCACTTCTCCTTATTTTAAAATACTAGGGCAGGACCAAATGGTGACCGAGAGGTACTGAGGGGCACATAAGTGTCCATGATCCGAGGTTGGCTAAGGCTGGAGGTGGATGGGGACATCAAGATCCTGTTGGGGGAACCAGCAGTTAGCATAATGGCTATGTCGCTGGACTCCCATGTAGTCGACCGCGGTTCGTGTCCCGGACCGGGTGGCTTAAAACTCACGCCGGGCGCGTGTGCGTGCGTGCCCAAGATCCCGAGAGGAGAATGGAGGAGAAGGGATTGCGGCGTGACCATCCCCCCTGGGGGGTGATTTCTCGCTTTCTGTCTCTATGTCTCTCTCTGTCTGTCTGGCGAGCGGACGCGCCCTACAGTGAAAATCTCTCCAAAAAAAAAAAAAAAAAAGATCCTGTTGGGAGTGCTCTCTCTCTCTCTCTCTCTGTGTGTCTCTCTGTCTCTTTCACTCACGGAATAAATTTTAAAATAAATATTGGGGCAGTCTTTCTCCTTGATACTTTTTTTTATTAATTCCTTGACTTCATAATATTTTCTATCTATGACTTTAAGATTAAATCTGTCTTGCAATGTTGTAAGCTTACTTTCTAAAAATTCTTTTGACCCCCCCCACCCCCAAAAAAGTTATTTTTTACGTGTATTTGGGCAGAACTTTGTGGGGTTTTTTGTGGGCTGATTGGGCTTCATAAACGTGAACTTCTTAGTTGACAGACTGGCTGCTGGACAACCAATTGAATTGCTCAGCATGAAACATATGAGGTTCCAGCTCCTTTTCCAGGTCGGAAAAATGACATTATTGCATGGCAAGAATGTATAAATAATTCTATGGCTCAGAGCATCAAGCAGTTTGAATTGAGAATCTGGAGCTAATGTCACAGCACAGATGCATGTTTAGAAAGTACATAATGAAAATCTAGTTCATATGATTGAACGTGTGCAGAAAGAGCTTCAGAAGTTAAGGAAACATATCCAAGATTTAAACTGGCAGCGTAAGAACATGCAGCTCACAGCTGGATCTAAATTGAGAGAAATGGAATCAAACTGGGTCTCCTTGGTCAGTAAGAATTATGAGACTGAACGGAATATTGTGCAATTAGAAAATGAGATCTATCAAATTAAACAGCAACATGGAGAGGCAAACAAAGAAAACATCCGACAAGACTTCTGAAAAGACAGGTTAATTTCATAAGTATTACAGAAAGGAAGAAAGTCGGGCTTTCAAAGGGTACAGGCATCTGAACTCTCAGAACTTTGAAAGACAACACCATCTCATAGAACTGGGGTTGGTTGAGTGCTTAGAAAGTATAGATTGTGCAGACTGTTGCACTAGCCCTGTTTGCATATCTTAGCAAAATGAAGAGTTTCATCTTGGTATTTTTATAGCAATACAAGAAACTATAGATTTTTAAAGTAAAGTATGACTTTAGAATAATACCGTGTTGTAGAATCAGTTTTGAGTCACTGGACCATATATCCCTGTATCCAGGGATCTTTTTTAAAGCTTTTCCTCATGTGCAAGAAGTTGGAAACATTTGATTTATGCTTTTGTCTATTAAAGAGGTATTTCTAAACACATCTTTGAAAAAAAAAAAGAAGGGAACTTCTTGCGGGACCTGCAGATGGCGTAATGGCTATGTCGCTGAACTCCCATGTAGTCGACTGCGGTTCAAGTCCCAGACCCAGTGGCTTAAATTCACGCCGGGTATGTGTGCGTTAGTCCGAATTGACACAACCACCACCGTGTTAGAACCTCAAGGACAGAACCCGAGGAGTCTGAGACCACATAAATAAACAAAGTGCAGGTGGGCCCTGACGATGCCAGGGCCAGGTCAACCTGACCTCAACCGAAAGTCCTAATCTAAACCTAAACATATAGTGACAGCTGGCTTTCACACGCCCCCTTCCCTCAAGTGGAAAATTACTGGCTGTTCTTCCTGCATTGCAATTCTGAGCTATAAAAGATCTCTTTATCTTAGGCTCGGAGTCCTTGTTAAGGACCGTTGCGTCAGGCAGAAACTCGGACCCCAGCTAGCTGAAAAAATAAAAGCCTTGTTGTCGTCTTTTCTGCATCGCCAATGGTTAGATCGATCTCAGGACCCTAACAATGCCTCCTTGCTTCCTTACTGATTTTAGAGTCTTACCATCAAAACAGAACCTGAGGGGACCAGCAGTTAGCGTAATGGCTATGTCGCTGGACTCCCACGTAGCTGACTGCGTGCGGTTCAAGTCCCAGAACTAGTGGCTTAAACTCAACGTTGGGCGTGTGTGCGTGCGTGCCCAAGATCCCGAGAGGAGAATGGAGGAGAAGGGATTGCGGCGTGGCCCATCCCCTCTGGGGGGTGATTTCTCGCTTTCTGTCTTTCTGTCTCTCTCTGTCTTTCTGGCGAGCAAACACACCCTATAGCAAAAACCTCTCAAAAAAAATTTTTTTTGGCCTCAAAAATGTAAACAGAAGCATTATCTCCAATCCTTGAATGAGACCTTTAAAGAAAATGCATTTTTCTCTCCCTTTCTCTCTTGTTCCTTTTCTCCACCTAGAATTTGATCTTGGTATTGAGCCACGTCTGATCAAGCAGATAAGGGAAACACCCTAGGCATGGCAGAGCACGTTTGACAGCCCATATCTCCTGTTGACCTCATGCAATAAAGCTGTGTACTCTTCAGCTTGGCTACCCCCGTGATGTGAAACCAAAATAAACCACTTTTTTATTTAAGCAGAACTGTAACCTAAAACAAATTAGAGGGCTATTTAGCAATGTAGGGTTGTCAGAAAAGTCATGACATACTTTTTTAAAATGTTTTTCTATGTAAAAATGCATCATGGGGACCAGCAGTTGGTATAATGACTATTGTCTCTGGGCTCCCATGTAATCAACCAGTTTGAGTCCCGGACCCAACAGCTTAAACTCACGCCGGGCGCGTGTGCGTGCGTGCCCAAGATCTCGAGAGGAGAATGGAGGAGAAGGGATTGTGGCGTGGCCATCCCCCCTGGGGGGTGATTTCTCGCTTCCTGTCTCTCTGTCTCTCTCTGTCTTTCTGGCAAGCGCACGTGCCCTATAGCAAAAAGCCTCTCAAAAAATAAAAAGTAAATATAAATAAATAAATAAATGCATTATGACTTTTCTGACAACCCAATATATCAAACTCTTTTTATCTGAACAGACATTTCTCAGAAGAAGACATACATAAGACCAACAAGAACAATTTTAAAAATGCTCTGCATCACTAATCATCAGGGAAATTTAAATCATTCAGGTTTCTGAAGAGCAATTTCTCCTTTTTCGCAGGTGGATCAGTAAAAGTGAGGGTCCCAGAGGACCTCACAATACAAGGGTATTTGAAAACTATGATTCTAGACCTGTCTAGAATCCTCTGGGTGGGAGGATGAGGAGAAGATGACAATATAAGAGGGAAGAAAAAAGAGTATGAAAGAAAGGGACTGCAGAGGTTGGGAGAGCTGAGCTGGGGCCTGAGGAGCTGGAGCCAGGGCCGGCCACTGAAAGGTCCTGCCTCAGTGTTCCTGACTGGCCAGGAGGCTGCAGATGGAACTGGGCACAGCTGGAGAGCTGGGGGCTGCCCCCAGGGAAATTTAAATCAAAACCACAGTGAGCTATCATCTCACCCCAGTCAGAATAGCTGTTAACCAAAGAGACAAAAAGTGGGACCAGCAGTTGTATATTTCCAAATATCACTTATAAAAGCTAAAACAGGATTTTAAATATTCCCAACATAGAGCACTAATAAATATTTGAGGTGATGGATGTGATAATTGTGCTTATCTGGTCACTATACATTATATGCATGTACTGAGAGATGCTTATATACTCCCCATACACATAAACAATTATGTGTAAATCAAAAATAGTAATTTTGAAACTGTAGTGTAGGGGCCAGCAGGTGATGTGGTGGTTAAGACACTGGACTCCCACATGGCCAGGCTTCGCTCCATCTCTCTCTCTCTCTCTCTCTCTCTCTCTCTCTCTCTCTCTCCTCTTGCTCTTTCTGTCTCTTTCAATCTCTCTCTGGTAAGCACATGTGTGCTATAGCACATTGAAAATTTAAAAATAATAAATTTTAAAATAATAAATAAAATTAAATAAATAATTCTTAAAAAAAAAAAACTGTAGTCTAATAATAAGAAGTGAATCTCCACCCAAAATATTTTAAAAGTTCATATCCTGGGACCAGTGGTTAAGGTGCTGGACACTCCCACATGGCTGACCAAGGTTCGAGTCCTGAATCTGGTGACTTGCTTTCTCACTTCCTCTCTCTCTCTCACTCTCAACCTCTGTCTCTCTCTGGTCAAATTAAAAAATAGATGAATGAATAAGTAAAAAAATTTTTTTTTTTCAAAAATGTTCATATCCTTAGGAACCAGCAGTTAGCGTAATGGCTATGTCGCTGGACTCCCACGTAGTCGACCACAGTTCATGTCCCAAGATCCCGAGAGGAGAATAGAGGAGAAGGGATTGCGTCGTGACCATCCCCCCCGGGGGGTGATTTCTCGCTTTCTGTCTCTATGTCTCTCTCTGTCTGTCTGGCGAGTGCACGGGCCCTATAGAGAAAACCTCTCCAAAAAAAAAAAAGTTCATATCCTTGAGGCCAGCAGATGGTGTAGTGATTGCTGGACTCCCACATAACCAACTGTGGTTTCAGTCCCAGATCTGGAGGCTTGAAACTCAAGCTGAGCGTGCATGCATGCCTGCCCAAGATCCTAGGAGGAGAATGGAGGAAAAGGAATTGCAGCATGGTCATACCACCTGGGGAGAGTGAGGTGATTTTTCACTTTCCCTCTCACTGTCTCTGTCTCACAACGAATGGGAGGGGGGATTCATATTATTTTACCCCCAAATTTCCAAGCCCCCAAAGAAGCATACACTTAAACAACTCTTCCTTTTCTCCATAGCCCTTGAGTCTGAAGCTCCTGTAGTATTCTCATGAAGGGCCAGATAGAGCCTTCATAGCACTTCCCTTGGCTAAAGCTTCTAACCAAATACCTGGGAAAGAAGCCATACTGAACCACTCCACTTGCAAAGATTATAATCACAGAGTGCTGAAGTACAAACTTTTCATAGGAACAAAATATAATGTGATATCACTTTAATATCATATCCCCCTTTGAAGTCTTCAAAGTCCTTAATGTTGTATACAAGAGAGAATAAGTACTGAAGGACCCTCTCTGACGCTCTGGCAGCTCTGCAGATATGAGCTGCCCACCAGTACCACAGGACTTCCTCTCCCACCATGAGCTGTTTCCAGTTTTCTGTATGATGTTCTGACAGCACACAAAACACGGCCTTAGTCCTAGGCTATCTCCACATCGCTCCGTTGTCATTCCTCACCCCACATGCTTTGGTTATTATCAGAATGCCCTAGAGTTCAAGTTTCCTCACAGTTGAGTCAGTGCTAATTCTATCAACAGCATACACTGTTCTTCCTGCTAAAGTGCTAGATAAAGAAGATAGCTGATTCCATACTTAGAGATTAATTACTGCTGGATGAACAAAGTCAAACATGCCTAGGAAAAAAGAAAACTACTTGCAGAATCACACCTATGGAGAATGACTTTGTCTTATTTTGATAGAGTGCCTGGGGTCAGGGTGGGGAGCTAAGATGACGAGTACCTCCTACCTTCCAGCCCCACTTCACTCTTTAGAAAAGGGTGGAATGCTCTTTGGGAGCTCCTCAGCTCTCCTGAGTTTCTTGCCACGTACCAAAGGACAATGAGCTATATATGCAGATTTATACACAGAAGCACATTGATGGTTTCCCCCATCCATCCCCTGGCTTATATATAAATGGGGAAACACAGGCCAGAGAAGTAACTGATGTTCCCATAATCTTTCATTCCAGCTTGTTTTTAAGTGTTGCCACCATGATCAGTTTTGGCTTTGCAAAACTTTCAGCTCACAGGCTTGTCTGTTTTACCAAATCTATCAGCCAGATTTTGCCTTTTCTTCTTTATTCAATCCAGATCAGCTTCCATCCCCCAAACTAAATATGCCCCCTTGCCTTTCTATCAGCACTACCCCAACCCTGGATGACTCCACCTCACAGATTCTCTGTGCCTATGAGTGAGCAAATAAATACTGATGAAAGAAGTCAATCAATAGATTAGCTCCATGATCAACTCATAACATAATTTCAAATATGCCCATAGTACTACCTGGAAGCCTTACTACATGTCTTTGTTCAATGCATTCCATTCTTGACAATTCCAAACATTTTTGACCCTCTTCAATCCTCTCATTTGTACTCCCCTACTCTCAATACATGTCTCTTGAAAAACAAAATTGAAACTATCTAACGGAAATTCCCTCATGTTCCTTATTTGAAACAAGAGCTTTCCCACAACCTTTCTTCCTTCCTTCTCTCCTGCTAATAAAGTATATTTCCTGCTATCTAAGGTAACACTCCTCAAGTGTCTTTCAAATTCCAACACTGCTTACATTTTCAGGAAACACACTTAAAGTTCTTTCTCTCTCTTATATATGCTCCAATCACATAAGACGCACATGTGGATACAGACATCTCAGCTGTATTAGCATTTACACATGCTCATTCCTCCCTGACCTTAAAAATGAGTGCCATCAGATGGCGTGGTGATTAAATGTGCTAGACTCCCACATGGCCAACTGCAGTTCGAGTCCCAGACCTGATGGCTTGAAACTCACACCAGGCACATGCACATGTGTGCCCAAGATCCCGAAAGGAGAAAGGAGATGGGATTGCTATGTGGCCATTCCCCTGTGGGTGATTTCTTGCTTTCTGTCTCTCTGTCTCCAGCAAGTGCACACACTCTATGATAAAAACGTAAAAAAAGGAAATAAAGGGAACCAGCAGTTAGCGTAATGGCTATGTCGCTGGACTCCCACGTAGTCGACCGTGGTTCGTGTCTTGGACCCGGTGGCTTAAAACTCACGCCGGGCGCGTGTGCGTGCGTGCCCAAGATCCCGAGAGAAGAATGGAGGAGAAGGGATTGCGGCGTGACCATCCCCCCTGGGGGGTGATTTCTCGCTTTCTGTCTCTATGTCTCTCTCTGTCTGTCTGGCGAGCGCACGCGCCCTACAATGAAAATCTCTCAAAAAAAAAAAGGAAATAAATAAATGAAAACAAACTAGCTCACTCTCATATTTGTCTCCATCTGCTGCCTCAATACTCCCATCTTCTTCACAGCCAACTTTCCAGAGAGAATCATCTACTTTTGCTATTTTCATCACAGCTCCCCTCTCACTCTTCATCGCTCTATTCTCTTCTGGGTTCTTCCTTCTCTTCACCACCAATCCATGACTCCAGAAACCGATCCCACTAGAATGACCTCTGTACTACTGAATTCCATTGATACTTTTTATCCCCATCTTGTTTATCCTTCTAAAGCATTCAGCTGTTTACCATCATCCTTCCTGAAACATTTTTTCCCTTGGCTTTTCTGAAACCAGTTCCCTCCATATGTCAATGACTTTCAAATCTCCCGCCTAAACTATTTTTATCTCCAGATCTGACTACCAAATTGTTTTCTTAGCATTTGTACTTGGAAGTCTCAAAACATACCTCAAATGCAAAGTGTCAAACACCAAAATCAAGATTATCCATCTGAAAATGAGTGTTCTTACTGTATCTGTTCAACAAGACAAGCCAGAAACCAGATCCACCTTAGACATCCACATCCTCCATGTTTAATCCATATTCAAATCTTGTTCATTCCTCAAATATCCCTTGCAACTACTGAGATTCATCTCCTCTCCCATGCTAGCCCACATCACCATCATAATTTCATAATTTGTCTGGAATATTACAATAATTTTTTAAAGAATTATTTAGTTGTTTATCATCATTATTATTTTTCTTTAATTCGCTAAAGGGCACATACACTCACCAGAGAGGGACAGAGGGAAAGTGAGAAAGCAAGCCCGTAGGTCCTAAACTTGAACTGTAGTTGGCCATGTCAGAGTTCAGTTGCCTTAACCATCATGCCACCTGCTGGCCCTACAAAAGCTTTTTTTTTTTTTTTTAAGAATTATTTTATTTATTTGTTTGCTTTAATTTTGACGAGAGAGAAGGAAAGTGAGAAAGCAAGCCACCAGGTCCAGGACTTGAACCACAATCAGTCATGTGGGAGTCCAGCAACTTAACCACCACGCCACTTTCAGTCCTCCTATAATAGCTTCTTAGTATGTCTCCCTGAATTTATTCTGGCCTCATTCCAGCTATTTACATGCTGCAGATAGAAATGTATATTTTTTGGTTTTCATAATACACATCAGAATATGGAAGTTTCTGCTAAAATTTCTTCATAGTTTCCTTTTTATCTGAGGGAAAAACATAAAAATTCTTGACTTGGTCCTCAAGGTCGAAATACTGTGGCCTTTCACTATTTCTTCAGCCACTTTCTATGCATTCTCCTGTTTGTGTTCTGTACTCTGAACACAGGGCCTATGCACATGCTGCTCCATCTGCTTGGGATACTCATTCTATCCCCCTTAGATTAGGTAACTTCTACTCACTTTATTGTCTCCATTTACACAAGAAACCGAGACCCAGAGAGGTTAAATCACCGGTCCAAGGTTGTACAAACAGTAAGTGAAAGAAAGCAGGATTTGAGCCCAATCAGCCTGCTTGTATATCCCGTGCTTTCCTTTCATTTTTTTCTTTTTCCTTTTCTTTCTTTCTTCCTTTCTCTCTCTCTTTCTTTCTTTCTTTTTCTTTTTCTTTTTTTTTCCTTTGCCAGATGATATGTGTGCTCACCAAAGGGAGACAGAGAGAGAGGAAAAAACATTCCCCGTGGGAAATGGTCATGCTCCAATTCCTTCTCCTCTATCGCTTCCTCCTTTCAGGATTTCGGGTATGCATGCCATACAGGTCCAATGTGTTTTAGAGCCTCTGGGTCTAGGACTCAAATCATGCAGTCAGCTACGTGGGACCCAGCTGCCTTAACTGCCAGGCCATGGGCTGGTCCAAGCTTGTGCTTTTTAACTATTATAGTATACTGCCACTGGAAATTTTTCCTTCACAGCAGTTAGAGTTTACAATTATTTATTTATCATTGTGATTATTTATTTATTTATTTATTTATTTTGGAGAGGATTTTGCTATAGGGAGCATGCGCTCGCCAGAAAGACAGAGAAGGACAGAAAGCGAGAAATAAACCCCCAGGGGTGATGGCCACACCGCAATCCCTTCTCCTCCTTTCTCCTCTTGGGATCTTGGGCATGCATGCACACGCGCCTGGTGTGAGTTTAAGCCACCTCTGGGACTTGAACCGCGGTCGACCACATGGGAGTCCAGTGACATGGCCATTACACTAACTGCTGGTCCCTCATTGTGATTCTTTAAAATTAAGTCCATCTCTTCTGCTTAATTGTAAGCTCTATGAGAACAGAATTTCTTCAGCTTTTGTGTTAGGCTTATGCTTCTATAGTAAGATCATTACCTGCACATAGCACATTTTAAATATCTGGCCAATGAATGAGTGAACTGATATAACTGTAAGACTGTGAACTAGTCATTTCCAAAGTTCTTACAGTTTTGGCAAGCTGACAGACTACTGATCAAAAACAAATTTACCAGTGATCTACCATGTCACCTTGGCCCAGCACAATTGGTAGCCTATCATGTCATCTCAATATTTCCAAAACTGCAGTTACCAAAGAATTGTTCTTATTTATGTGTATGTGTGTGTGTGTGTATATATATATATATGTGTGTGTGTGTGTGTGTGTGTGTGTGTGTATTTAGGTTTTTACCATAGGACACATGTGCTCACCAGAGAAAGACAGAGAGAGAAAAAGTGAGAAATCACCCCTGGGGCAATGGCCATGTTGCAATCTTGTCTCCTCCATGTCCCCACAGAATTTTGCACCAGGTCTAGAACTCAAACACCTACTGGCCCCTCTCAATAATATTTTTAAGTTATGGAAATAACAAACTTATCAGAGAAAGGCATAGAGGACAAAATATATCTTCCCTGGGACGAGGTTAAATTCCACTTAGGCATATCTTAAAATACCCAGATAATCTTTCAATACAAGATATCAAAATACTGATGAGTGATGTAATTTAATTGTTTCTGTTCCAAAGAACATGAAGAACATGGGGATTATGAACACTCAGAAGATTAACACAATTTGTCAGCATATTCCCTTCCTCTATTTCCTTTATCAAATAGTGGCATGATTTCACAAACAGTGTCCTAAGCTGGAAACCTAGGAGTCATCCTGATTCCTTTCCCCTTTCTCCTCCACCGCCACTTCACGCATGTATAGCACACCCTAAAGTTTCCATGATCTAAATACCTTTGTATCACTCCATCTGAATCACTCCATCTTCACTGGTATAACCCCAATCCTTATTATCATCCTCTCTAATCAGCCTCAGTAACCTTTTATGCATTTTACATATTACAGTGAGTCAGGTTCAAGCCATTCTCTACCCTCTACCTGGTGTGACTCCTAAAACTCAAATATGTCCAGACTCTTTCACTGGCTTCCCACTGCTCTACAAAATAATGAAATAATAACTCACAAGTCAATATACTCATGGAGTGCCAGTACTTTCTAAGCATGTCATTATATTAACTCAACCCTCACCACAGCATTGAGATACTGATGTTATCACATTTTACCAATGAAGAAACTGAGACACAGAAAGGCATGTAATTAGCTGAATCTCATAGACAGCAAGTGGGTGAGCCAAGATTCAAAGCCAGGATGTGTCATTTCAGAGTGTCTGCCTTCAACCTCTATGCTGTATGGTCTCTCATTAAATAACTTATGACCCCTTTACCATGGCAGTCAATGCTTTCTATTATCTGGATCCTACCAACAAATACTTTCAGATTCATCTCCTACTTAAAAGTCTTGAAAAGTAGGATCTTGTTCTCTTTTTTTAAAAAGATTTAATTTTGTTCATCATCATCATCATCATCATCATTATTATTTTAATTTCACCAGAGAGAGACATAGGGAAAGTGAGAAAGCAAGCTGCCAGGTCCAAGACTCAAACCATGGTCAACTATGTGGGAGTCCAGCACCTTAACCACCACACCACCTGCCAGCCCCCAAACAGGGTCTTATTTTATCTCTAAGTCTTTGTCCCTGCAATTCCACTGATACTAATGAGACAGGAGATAGGCATTTACAGAGGTAAGCAGGACATAAGGCCCCTAAATGGAGTCACAATAGCCAAATTCACAAGAAACAGCTTGCAGCAGTGACTCAGTAATTAACCTATGTAGCATGACCTACAGCAATTACAGCAATTATGGCTTTTCCCATGTCCCCACTACATTCCAGAACCTAGATAAGGGTTTTTAGGGCCCAAAGTTCTCAGAAAAAGACTTAAGCAATCACTGACCACTGGTTTAAAAGGAATAAGCTGCCTAGTGTGTGAACTCCACAAGGGAAAAGTATAAACAAGTTCCTCCTAGCTAAGATAGAAACCCCAGACCAAATCCCACATTGGCAATCCTCTTTCAGGACCCCTTCCTCTGTTGAGAGCTTTACTCTTTCAATAAACTCTGCTTTGCTATGCCTTCCTTTTGTCCTCACTTCAACTTCTCTGTGACTATGAGACTCGAATCTGGTTGCTTCACTGATGGATCCTACATTGGTGTTGGGGCTCTAGTCACTGCAATATCCTGCATCATTAATTGTGCTTTAACTAGCCTAGTCATTGAGATTACTCCTAGTCATCGAGATTACCCCTAGTCATTGAGATTTAGCTCAGGTAGTATTTCCTTCAATAAATTTGCTCTTCTCCCTCTCCTAGACTGGATTTTGTGTCTCCTCTATACTCTCTACTGAACTATTAGGGAACGAAGTTCTGCAATATGTTAAAAGGCCCCCACCATTTAGTGAAGAGGATAGTCTCCTAAAAGTAAAAAGTATGGGTAACATTATTTTGAGATAACCATTTGTGTTTAGCTATCAGGTTGCTTTCTCTCTTCTCCCATTTTAAGACTATAGTTTGACCACCTTATCCTTTCTTCTTCAAGAGGATTCATCCTTCCTGCTGCCTGGACCAAAAAGTAAAAGCTGTACACAGACACTTACCTTGCTGGCTTTTGTTTTTTCAAAATCCAAGCTCATGGGAGAGCTTTATGCTTGGGAATGCCACTAGGTTTCTCAAGTGAACAGATGAAATTCCTTTTAGGGTATTGAGAAAAGAGAAAGGGGCATTTATTTTAGACAAAACAGAGTCAGGGATCTGGTAGAGGTTAGAGAGAGAGGAAAACAAAAAAACAGCTCAACATTTGATAATAGCAGCCTAAAAGGGGGGCAAAAACCTAGAAAAGTTTCAATGAGTGTGCAGCTCTAGACAGAGGGGACTCAATCTCAGTCATGATCCAGTCCCCCACACATAGCGTAGGAGCAGCAGCAGCAAACATGAAAAGACCATTCCAGGTGGAGACAATGGTATTTCAGAAAATATATCAAGGAATTGACAGAAGATTAGTGGTCAATGACCAAAAAGGCCTCCCCGGTATTTTGATGTTACCCAAGGTCTCAGATCATTTGCATATCCCAGCAGCAAACTCAAAGATGAACTAGAATTACATGTCTTATTTGCCTGGCAGAATACTGAATTCCAGGTAGCTTAGAGAACCTTTTAAAATGTGAAATTTCTTGCATATCCAAGTTTCTGGTCTAGACTCAACATCAATTATGAGGTAATGTGCTAAGTTCCAGGAAAGAGGCAAGCACTCAGAAGCACAGAGGCTAGGTTCAATGTGGTCTTGGAAGTGGTGGTTAGGTAAGAATCCTTAAAGTAACGCCTAAGCTACCTCCTAGATAAGGAGTAGGCATGTGTCAAAGAGGTGAGGGGTAATTCATGAGAAGGACTTCCCTTCAATGAAAATTGATTAAACAAATTCAAGGAGTTGATAAAGCTTAATGACTTCTGAGATCTACAAGTAGTTTGACTTCAGTATAAGATGTACATAGGCATAACTGAGTCATGTTAAAAGATTGGACTTGGGGACACCATGGAGGCACAGTGGTTAAGGTGGTCATAATAATAAAACGTAAAAAATAATTTAAAAAGCTATCTCATTCTCTCTCGTTCTCTCTCTCTCTCTCTCTTCCTCTCTCTCTCTCTTAAAAAAAGAACTCAAAGAGAGGAAGCAGTTAAAGATACAAAAAAAGGGAGGGGGGGTAAGAAAATGGTGAAAAAGTTCCCCAAGAAAGCAAGAGGATGGCATGGGATATAAAACTCAGGAGGAAAGACGTAACTTGGACCACAGGAGAGCTGGGTTTACCTCTGAGACAGAACAAAAAGCATGGGTGAAGATACAAATCAACATTTGTGTGAAATATGGGAGAGGTGGATAAGGGGTGAGGCACACTTGATAGCTTTTATCTTCTATGTAAAATAGGAGGCAAGCCCACCTCCAGAGAATGAATCCCTTTGGTAGCTGAGTAGGAGACTTAAAAAGAGAAAATTCGGAATAGCCAACAAAGAGAATGTAATAGAGCCAAGAGAAATACAGACGAAGCTTGGGATGTGTAGAAGGATGACCAAGTTCGAGCAGATTCATTCTTCAGATCACGGCTCAGATGTCACTTATTCAGGGACGCTGATGTGTGATCCTCGTTACATGCTTTGAGAACACTGACTACATTTCCTTTAGAGTTCTCATAGCTTTTTTTTTTTTTCGTTTTTTGGTTAAGATTTTTGCCACAGGGCATGTATACTTGCAAGAGAGAGAGACAGAAACAGTGAGAGGGAAAGTGAGAAATCACCTCCCAGAGGAGATGGCCACACCGTCTTCATTCTCCTCCTGGGATTTTTGGGGCATGCACACATATGTGCCCAGTGTGATTTTCAAGCCACCACATCTGGGACTAGAACTATGGCCAGCCATGTGTAAGTCCAGCACCTGAACCACTATGTCACCTGTTGACCCCAGAGACATTATGGTTTTATTCTAACAGTAATTTGTGAGATTATCTGTAACTTTTGTTTTTGTTTTTGTTTTTCCTTTGGAGAGGTTTTTGCTATAGGGTGCGTGGACAGAGAGACAGAAAGCGAGAAATCACCCCCCCAGGGGGGATGGCCACCCCGCAATCCCTTCTCCTCTGTTCTCCTCTCGGGATCTTGGGCACGCACGCACACATGTCTGGGATGAGTTTAAGGCACCGGGTCCTGGACGCCAACTGCATTCAACTACATGGGAGTCCAGCGACATAGCCATTACGCTAACTGCTGGCCCCTACGTGATTAACTTTTGCTCCATTTGACTATAAACTTGATGAGGCCAGACATCATAATTATTTTGCTCACCACTGTATCACTTAATCTTTCGTTTCTTGACTCTGAAATGCAAAGAACATTAATCCCCGTCTATATGACCTGAATATGGATGTAGCTAATCAGCACCAAACTCAAATTTAAGATAGAAGAAAGCAGGGCCTTTAGATTGCTCATTGTTGTATCCCCAGGGCCTATGTGACAATGTATGACACATACAAGAAGTTCAATAACGATTTTACCTGAATGAATGAAACAAAGATGGCAAGCCACCAAGTCTCCCGACCTCCGTCCCTGTGTTCTTCCCACTCTCCCACGGTTACTCACATCTGATGGGTACAATGCATTATGAGTATTATTCTCAGTACTTATTGCATATGCATTATTACCTGTTAAGAAGAAAGTGATGTTCTAAGAGATTAAGTATCACCTGCAAGGTAAACAACTAGTCTGTGGTGGATTCTTCAAACTCTGAGCTCTTTCTCCTATTCCACACTGCCTACTGAGATATGAGGTGGTGAACTACTTCATTTATGAATCCTCCAATGGGTATGTGCATTTGAAAGGTCCCCCAACATCACCACTGGCAAAGAAAAACAAAATAAAAAATGAAAAATGGGGCCGGCAGGTGGTGTGGTAGTTAAAGTGCTGAACTCCCTCATGACTGACCACGATTGGAGTTCTGGACCTGGTGGCTTGTTTCCTTGCTTTCTCTCTCTCTCTCTGGCCAAATAAAAATAATAATAATAAGGGCCAGGATGGCGCAGCGATTACATCACTGGACTCTCACCTGGGTGACCGCAGTTCAAGTCCTGGACCCGGTGGTTTGAAATTCACATAGGATGCATGTGTGTGTGCCCAAGATCCCAGGAGGAAAGTGGAAAAAGGATTGCAGCATGGCCATCTCCCCTAGGGGGGTGATTTCTCACTTTGCCTCTCACTGTCTATCTTTTACTCTCTCTCTTTCTGGAGAGCACACACAGACTAAGGCAAAAGAAAATATTTTTTAAAAATTAATAAATACACACCATTAAACAATTCTTTAAAATAAATAACCAAGCAAATAAAAACAAAACACGTTTAAATAATGACTTGAGTTACAAAATTTCAGGCAAAATGACTGTGACGTCACTATCAATAAAGTTAATATTTGTGGGCAGGCTCTTGTCAACTGCCTCCCAAATTGTACTGTCCACCTACTCTATAAGCTCTTGTAAGTTACCCATCTCTCCAACACAAGTCTCAATCCCATGGACCAAATGGAAGGCATTATTCCACATAGCTTTTCTTCTCAGCATTGCCTTGGAGAGTGTCACAGAGGACTGAGAAGGACACTTCAGCTATTTATATCTCAGTTTTCTTATCTTTAAAGTGAAGGCAATAATGCTTGTCACCGGAGGGATTATGAAATGATTAAAGGGACAGTGCACCCAAAAGGTCTGTGGCAAAGTGGGTATATCTCAGTTGCTAACTGCCTTCTGCTTTGCCCATATGCAGGAGCCACCTATCATTTCCTATAGTTACTGAAAAATACATCCAAAGGAAAAGCAACACCTCCCCTCATCCTGACCCCCCAAACTATAGTGAAATACAGGAGATATTTTTCTCTGATACCCGAAAAGCAGCTTTTCATTTATAGGTAAGACCTTTGCATTGAAAAACTAAAAGCAATCTAATAAACAGGTGATCTGCCTCTCCTTTAGTTTTACTTTACTGTTTAAACAGTTATTTCTGGGGATGGCAGCAGACATGGTGGTTAAGATCGCTGGACTCCCACATGGCTGGCCATGGTTTGAGTGCTGGACCTGACGGCTTGCTTTCTCACTTTCCTTCTGAGACTCAACACATCTGGCTCGTTTTACAGATGAGGAAACTAAGATGGGGAGGGGTGGGATGTCCGCTGAAAGGTCACACAGCCAGACAAGGGCCATCTAGAACTAGACATTAGATCTCCTGGCTGGGACCAGCAGTTAGCGTAATGGCTATGTCGCTGAACTCCCATGTAGTCGACTATGGTTCAAGTCCCGGACCCGATGACATAAACTCACGCTGGGTGCGTGTGTGTGCATGCCCAAGATCCCGAGAGGAGAAGGGATTGAGGCGTGGCCATTCCCCGGGGGTAGGGGGGGCAGTTTTTCTTTGCTTTCTATCTCTCTGTCTTTCTGGCGAGCACACGTGCCCTACAGCAAAACCTCTCAAAAAAAAAAA
>NW_006203737.1:873424-875668 GCF_000334495.1 Tupaia belangeri chinensis | reverse complement strand
GGAAACATGCCAAGTGAACGCAGATAGTAAAAGCAATGGCCACATCTAAGCGTTATCTATGTTTTCTTTCAGACAAAAGGAAGCATCAGGTGTAAAATGCTGGTTCATTTCAGAGCAAAAGCAGTGACTATTGGAATTTTCACTTTAATAACCCTGCTGCATATGTAATCATACTCTATGCATAAATAAAATGCTGCATATCGAGGCTATGCATGTTCAAGCCACTGCTGAGTTGTCGGAAAAGTCATGATGTTATTCTTTGTTTTTCTATGCAAAGGGCGTCATGACTTTTCCGACAGCCTGATAAATAAGACCTTATATAAAAATAAATGAAATCCTTTTAGATGAACTTTACGATCTCTGAGCTTAACAGAGGAAAGTTGCTGCAAAGTGGAAGATTCTCATTTACAGAGAAAAAAAAAATCACAGAACATAACTTCAGAGAATTATTTCACTCTACAATGCAACTATCTTTACCATCTCCAAACAACCAGGTTTCTTTAAAAGAGGTATAATTTTTATAGGAAATAAAGGCTAATAAAAGAAAAAAAAGCCATAAGAATTAAAGCAGATGAGCCAGAACCCATTAGTTTCATGCAAAAAATAAATAAATAAATAAGAGTTTTCCCGCAAATTGTTTTCATCTAAAACAAACAACTTTTGCTACCCTCCCCCCCCAAAAAAAAGTCACAGACCCATTAAGAAAAGGTAAAGTGAAACAAATATTCAAAACGAGTTACCTCACTTCCAAACTTCATCCTCCAAATTGCAGTTCCAAACTTACTCTATGTGAATAATTAATTGTCCAGTTGTAAACAAATTCTTCTGCAACACCGCTGAAGTCTGTTCAATGACTAGTTGCTTAGATAATGGATTTTAAATGACCCTAGAACTAAAGCCTTTATTTTAAGTAGGAGGGAGGAGCTGTGTTTTGGCCACGAAAAGTGCTCACGGTCATGAGAACATTTGCATTCAAAGCAGGTCAGCATTCAAGTTTACATTTGTCAAAAGATTCACAGGAAATTACAAAGTTCATGGGAGTGATTTGCTTTCCCTTCTAATTAGTTCCTGATATGAAATCTTAGTATACCAATGTTATTTTACTATGTGACTCACCACATTGGAAATTTAAAGATAATCCTTAAGTCAGTGATTGGCAGGTTTGTTGTTTCTTTAGAGTGTACTACCCAAAAGTATCATTGTTTTGACTTTGAAATACCTTGAAGTATGAGAAGAGTCAAGGGGGCCAGCAAACTAGATTCCACTGAGGCTCTCCCTCTCACACAGCCAGTTCTCAGGCCTTGGGAAATTTCCTTCATCTCTTTGGGCCTTAGTTTCAAAACATTCTGAATGGGGCCTCAGAAGTCATCTACTTTAACCTTCCATTCCCAAACAAAAATTGCATCTGCACTTAGCTTAAGAAATGGTCAGTTTCTCGGAACCAGCAATTGGCATGGTGATTAGGGATGCGGGACTCCACTCATGGCCGATCGTGGTTTGAGAATTGAACCTAGAGACTTGCTTTCTCACTTTCCTTCTCTCTCATTCTGCCCCTGTCTGGTCAAAATAAAATAAAATAAATAAATAAATAAATAAATAAAGCTAAATACAATAATTCTAAAAAAAAACCAGTCAAGGCACGCACGTGTACATGAGGGCCCAAAATCTCAAAAGGAGGGAGAAATGGAGGAGAAGGGATTGTGATGTGACCATTCCCCATGTGGGTGCTTTCGCATATTTTATGTGTTTCTTTTTCCTTAAGAGTCTATCAAGGAGCCAGCAGGTGGCACAGCAGTTACATCACTGGGCTCTCACATGGCCAATCATGATTTGAGCCCTGGACCTGGGAACGTGTGCATGCATACCCAAGATCTCAGGAGAACGAAGGGGAAGGGATTGAGGCGTAGCCATCCCCCTAGAGGGGTGATTCCTTATTTTCTCTCTCACTGTCTGTCTCTCTCTTACACACACATCACCAACACCAAAAACCTAAAAAGAAAAAAATGTCTATCAAATCTTGGGTCAGCAGGTGGCATGTTGGTTGAGGTTCTGGACCCCCACATGGCCAACTGCAGTTCAAGTCCTGCACTTGGTCACTTGCTTTCTCACTTTCTCTCTCTCTCTCTTTCTCTGGTGAAAGTGCATGCCCTATAGCAAATTTAAAATAATAATAATATAAATGTTTTAAATTAAATAAATCTTTAAAACAAAAAAGTCTGTGAAATCTTTTTTTTTTTTTTTTTT
>NW_006203737.1:865868-873316 GCF_000334495.1 Tupaia belangeri chinensis | reverse complement strand
GTCGACTACATGGGAGTCCAGTTACATAGCCATTACACTAACTGCTGGCTTCCAAAGTCTGTGAAATCTTTACATAACCAAACAAGATTGCATTTCAGGCCAGAAATCAAATTAAATACAACAAAAGCCACAACCAAATTAACCCTCATTCTTCAAGTCCCACAGATTTTCTGGTCTGTCCCTGATTTCATCTTCACATCCAGGGACCATGCAAAGCTATAAGGAGCCAAAATACTTTCGATGCTTTTCTAGAGTTGATGAGATGTCAGCAATGTTTCCCAAAATGGGAATGGATTGAGGTCGAATCCAGTCTCTATACCATCTAATATTCCAATGGGAAAAAATTATCTACCTTGCTTTGGAACCAAAGGTCAAATTCTAGAGATACATTCTACATCAAATCTCTGAATAAATATAAAAGGCAGGACCAGCAGTTGGTATAATGGCTATATCACTGGACTCCCACGTAGTCAACCGCAGTTCGAGTCCAGGACCCGGTGGCTTAAACTCACGCCGGGTACATGTGCGTGCGTGCCCAAGATCTCCGAGAGGAGAATGGAGGAGAAGGGATTGTGTCATGGGCATCCCCCCGGGGGGTGATTTCTCACTTTCTGTCTCTCTGTCTTTCTGGCGAGCACACGTGCCCTATAGCAAAAAAAACTCTCCAAAAATAAATAAATAAATAAAAGGCAAGGACTCTGAAGAAGGGACAGCATATATAGGCTTCTCTCCATTACTAACTTTTTCTTTGACCCCCCAAATACTTTTTTACCCCTAAATGTCTTTCCTTTCTCATTCATTTCTCGCAGTTAATGATTTTCCCTAAATTGAAGTTAGGAAGATAAGAAGAAACAAAACTGTTTAGGTAGTTTGGCATTTGCTTTTCAGACATCAGCTGGTTTTGCTATTATCTTTTTTCCAAAAATTATTTATCAGGTTTGCATGAGGAGTTTTACAACCAAAATTTGTTGACACAATGGTAAGAACAAAAAGACACAGCTTTAAAATCTCCTTTCCTTTTCCTGAGATTGCAATTCCAATGAACTCATCATCTTTTACTTAAAAAAAAAAAAAAAAAGAAAAGAAAGAAAAGAAATTCCTAGAAGTTTGCTTCAAGCTTCCTGTTTTTCCCAAATCTTCTGCTCCTTGCAAATCTCTGACTACACTTGAACTCACACTTCAATGCCACTGATTCAGCTTCATGGTAGTCTTATTCTGTACCATGATATTGGTGAATAAAGAAGTCAGCAGTCCCTGGAAAGGGGCCAGAAGAAATTAGGCCAAAAGATTAAGGCTCGGACCCCAATTTCAACAGAGATATAGGAAGAATTGAGTTTCTCTATCAGTGTCAAGTAAATAGGCAACAGCCAGATAAGTGGGGAGATAGGTAAGCGCTAAAGCCCGATGTTCATGAAGATTCCCAGGGGCCAAAATCAGTCCCAAAGGCATGGCACACACACTGGGCTATTTCTAACATTTCCACCTGCTACCAGAGACTGGTTCTCATTGGGCCAGGCCACGTCGGCATTGAGACCAACACCTATACTGATACTATTAAATGCAGATTGGATGGAGTTGGGGCAGACAAGGGTTTTCCATGGCCTCTCTAACAGGAACTTACAGACTCCTTCATTTCACCCATTTCTTGTCTGAGAGCCAAGCAGATCCTATTTCACATGGGTCTAACTCAAGTTTCAATAGGTTAAGCTACTTTCTAGAAGTCAGAAATTGAGGAGAAATAAAATCTGGTACCTACAAGTGATACATAATCTTGTGCTCTTCCCGCTGTGACCTCACTGCTGGGATTTCTTTCTGACACCTCAGTAGCTAAAAGGGTTGAGCAGCAGGGATCAGGAGCTCTCTTTCACTGTGTAAAGCTGTATAACTTCTAGTATTATTCATCAAAACAGGAAGCGGGTATTCCCGAACTGCAGCTCAAGCCTGGTAGTCAGCAAAGGTAGTATAATATTTTATGCCCCAAGGTGTTATTTCTTTTGCAAGGCAAGAGGGCATTAAACGGGCAAAAGGAAGGAAAAATAAACAATCGTTGAGTAGTTTTGAGACAGGAGTTGGACTCCATTTATAAATAGATAAAGCAGTTTTCTCTCTCCCAGGAGGACCACTGTTTTGTGACTCGCCATTTTTTCTTTTTTTCAGTCAAAACAAGTCCGGAGGGACCAGCGCTTAGCATAATGGCTATGTCGCTGGACTCCCACATAGTCGACCACAGTTTGAGTCCTGGACCCGGTGGCTTAAATTCACACTGGGCGCGTGTGCGTTCATGTCCAAGATCCTGAGAGGAGAATGGAGGAGAAGGGATTGGCGTGGCCAGTCCCTCTGGGGGGTGATTTCTCGCTTTCTGTCTCTGTCTCTGTCTTTCTGGTGAGCGCCTGTGCCCTATAGCAAAAACCTCTCCAAAAAAAAAAAGTCTGAACAAAGCCCTTCCTGACCCAGATAAAAACCCCTCACCACAGCCCTTTGGCAACTCATTTTCAGACCCCTCCCCTCCTTGGGAGCTCTGTTTTTCCTTCCCTCTCCTTCCATAAACTCTCCGCTTTGTTGTACCCACTCTGTGTCGGTGAATCTAAGTCTTCCTAAGCATGGGACAAGAACTAGTGTCTCACTGTGAGTGTGGGCCCGATCACCCCTGAGCCCTTGCGCCCCTGCGTTTCTGCATCATTTTGCTCATATGTATACATATGTGTACTCACATGTTTTTAACAAAATTCTCTAGATCGAATGACAGTTTTTAAACATTCAGGCATATGTCAAACTTTTAAGGTTCTAAAAACATTTCTTTTGGAATCATACCACCCCCAGAAAACTGACTTGAAAACTTATTTGGCGGGCTGGCAGGTGGTGTGGTGATTAAGATGCTGCTGGACTCTCCCATGGCTGACCACAGTTCAAGTCCCAGACCTGGCGGCTTGCTCTCTCTCTCTCTCCCTTTCTCTCTGTCTCTCTCTGGACAAATTGAAGAATAATAGTAATAAATATAATTAAATGAATCGTTCCTTTGAAAAAGGAAAGTTATTTGGCAGAGTAGGCATATTACACAGAACAGCAGTATTCAATAAAGAACACACTCTGTGAGACAAAGGGCATCAAGATGGCTTCCTTTCCCCCAGATCCAGTTCTTGTTTTGCTAAAACCAGTTTCTGATCTCGGAATTCCCATCCACACTACCAGAGACCCAATAGCAGGAGACCAGAGCTGATTCTCAGGAAACGCACTTACGCTGGGAACCAAGAGTTTGCAACAACAGAGGCTAGTCCTCAGATGCCTGAATTCACAATAAACACAGAAACCAACAAGGCCAGACTGCTTTCCCTCACTAACGCACATTCACTGATTCCGGACCTCAGCGCTAAGCGAGATGCTGGCGTACAAACGTGAGTTACATACTCTCTCCTGTAGCTCACATCCGAGCTAGAGTTTGAGAAGCTAAAACCCAGTAAGGATAGTGTGAGAACAGGACACGTGATAGAGGAAATCGCTGGCAGCTAAGAGAGCTCAGAGGAGAGAACAAATAATCATACCTGTGTCCTGAAAAGGGAGAGCACCTTCAGGCGGAGATGGTTTAGGGGCCACCCCTGCTCTTGGTACTACCAAGTTGTGGGATAGTCAAAAGATATATTTAGCCTCAGTCCCTGGTTCCTAGCACCAAGTGCCTAAAACCCTTGGAATTTCCTGGGTGATAGGAATGTCTTTTGTTAGTCATGAGGCCCTAGCAGCCAGACAGGAGTTTATGCTAATAGACTGACTCTTGAAGGATGGAAGCTGGCAACCAGGGAAAGCCTAGCAGATTAGAGGGCTGGAACTTTCAGCTCCACTCCTGACCTTTTTAGAGCAGAGGGACTGGAAATTAAGTCAATTATCAATGGCCAAAGATGTGATCAATCATGCCTGCATAATGAAACCTCCCTAAAAACCCTAAACCGGGCCAGCCAGTGGCATGGTGGATAAGGTGGCTGGATTCCATATGGCCAACTGTGTGGTTCAAGTCCCAGACCCAAGAGCATAGAAAACACCCCAGGCACGTGTGCACGCATGTCCAAAATCCCGAGGGGAGAATAGAGAAGGGATTCTAGTGTGGTCATCCCCCCAGGGGAGCGGGGAGGGTGTTTTCTCACTTTCTCTCTCGTCTGGCAAGCATACATATTTTATAGAAAAATAGACAAGAACAACAAGAAACAAAACCAAAATATACCCCTAAACCACAGGGCTCAGAGAGCTTCCAGATTGGTGAACACTTCCATGTGCTGAGAGAGCAGTATGGAGGCCTTGGAAGCTCCTCGCCCTATGCAGCGTTTCCATTCGGCTGCTCCTGAGTTGAATCCTTTATAATAAACTGTTAATAATAAAGTGTTGTCCTGGTGGCTAAGGTGCTGGACACTCCCTCATGACCAAGCACGGTTCAAGTCCCAGACCTGGTGGCTTGCTTTCTCACTTTCTCTCTCTCTCTCTCTCTCTCTTTCTCTCTCTGGTCAAGTTAAAATAAATGAATGAATAAATAAAATAAAATAAATCTTAAAAAAAAAAAAAACTGCTGTCCTGAGTTCTGTGGGTTAGTATAGTGACATTGAACTGTAGGTGGGGGAAGTGTCCTGGGACACTCCTATTTGGTCAGAAGTACTGGGACTTACTACAGGCACCTAAAATGGGGCAGTCTTGGACTGAGCTCCTAATCTGTGGGGACTGTGTAAACTACAGAAAATTAGTGCCAGTGTCTAATGAATTGATTTAATTAATTAATCCAGTTGGTGTCCTAGAACCCGAGAGTCTAATAATTGGTTGGTATCAGAAAACAACCACAAGCCACCTATCTTTATGAATTTATTTTATTATTTTTAAAAACATGGGCAGAGGGCACATGCACTCATCAGAGAAAAAGAGAAGGAAGGTGAGAAAGCATCCCCACCCCCTGTGGGGGCATGGCCTAGCTGCAATCCCTTCCCTTTCCTTTTGGGATTTTTGGCATCATGCACACATGCCCAATTTGTTTTTCAGCCCGCCAGGTCCAGGACAGAACTGTGCAGTTGACCATGTGGAATTCAGCCACTTTAACCACCTCACCACCACTTACCAGTCATGTACCCATCTTTCTGTAAAGGCCTAGGTCTTTTAGAAAGCTAATTAAGATGAATTGTTTAGGGGGAGAGGTGGTTTGGTTCTAGTCCCAGACACAACAGGTTGAAGAACACTCCAAGCATGTGGGTATCCATATCCAAAATCCTGAGAGGAGAATGGTGGAAAAGGGATGGCAGTGTGACCATTCAGAGAGGTGCTTGCAGGAGAGGAGAGAGACAGAGAGAGAGGGAAAGTGAGAAATCACTCCCTGGTGGGACCACACCACAATCCCTTCTCCTCCATTTTGCTCTCAGGATTTTGGGCACGAGCATCTGGTGTGATTCTAAGCCACCAGGTCTGGGGCTCAAACCATGGTCAGCCATGTAGAAATCCAGCGCCTTAAACTACCAGCCACCTGCTGGCCCCTGAAGTTATCTGATAAAGCTATAGCAAAGACTGCTAATTGTTTCCCAGTATCCATTCTCTTATCTCTCCTCTTATTAATAGAAACTCTAGTTTTCAGGGTTTTTTTAGAGGTTTTTGTTTTTTCCTTAGAGCCTCTGCACTCACCAGGCAGGGAGAGTAAGAAATCATCCCCCAGGGAGGATGGCCATGCCACAATCTCTTCTCCTCCCAGGAGTGTGTGTGTGTGCGTGCATGTGCACACACACATACACACGCACACACATGTGTGCACGCCCAGCATGAGTTTCAAGGTGCTGGGTCCAGGACTTGAACCACGGTCACCCATTTGGAAGTCCAGCAATGTAACCACTATGCCATTTGCTGATCCCAAAAATCTTGAGTTTACTTATAGCTGTGTACACTGCCTCCCAGCTACAATCTACACTTTCTAGACTCTTTTTCAGCTTGGTATAAAGATATGTCTGAAATTTTGACAATGATATATAAGAAATGATATGTGCAATTTTGGGATCATATTTTGACCAAAAAAAAAGAAAAATGATCGTTACTCTTCCCCTCTCTCACCCAGTCAAAACACTAGGGCCCAGACATGAGGCTGGGAGCTGCATTTAACAATAGACCAGGTCAGCATACTAAGATTTGACCAAGCACCAAGGCAGAAGGATACTGGGCCTCGGGTGACCTGATGAAGCCATGCTGCCTGCCCACCTTTCAGTCTGCTGCATGAGCTATCATATGTTTTTTTGTTTGTGCTTGCTGTATGGTGGGTGTGCTTGCTGGAGGAGTTGTGTGAAAAAGCACTCCCCAGAGGGGATGACCAGGCTACGATCTTTGCTCCTCCATTCTCCTCTTGGGAGTTTGGGTGGCCATGCACACACACACACACACACACACACACACACACACACACACACACACATGCATCTGGCAGGCATGTTTTTCAAGCCGCAGGGATAGGACTTGAGTCAGTGAGTCGGCCATGTGGGATCCAGCCCCGTTAACCAGCACACCACCAGCTGGCCCAAGCTCTCATTTTTTAAAGTCACTCTTTTTTTTTTTTTTTTTTTTTGAGAGATTTTTGTTATAGGGCACGTGCACTCACCAGACAGACAGACAGAGACAGAGAGACAGAAAGTGAGAAATCACCCCCCAGGGGAGATGGCCACGCTGTAATCCCTTCTCCTCCATTCTCCTCTTAGGATCTTGGGCACGCACGCACACACACCCGGTGTGAGTTTAAGTCACCGGGTCCAGGACTCAAACTGCGGTCAACTACGTGGGAGTCCGCGACATAGCCATTACGCTAATTGCTGGTCCCAATTTTTTGAGGTCTCTTGATTGGAGCAGCTTACCGTGTGCCCTAACAAATACAGAGACAAATCTTCATTAAAGCACTAATCGAAGTAGGACCAGCACGTGGTATAAGAGTTACATAGCTGGACTCCCAGGTAGTCCACTGCAGTTTGAGTCCCAGACTGGGTGACTTAAAACTCACGCTGGGCATGTGTTCGTACGTGCCCAAGATCCCGAGAGGAAAATGGAGGAGAAGGGATTGCAGCATGGCTATCCCGGGGGGTGATTTCTCACTTTCTGTCTCTCTGTCTTTCTTGCAAGCACAGGTGCCCTATAGCAAAAACCTCTCCAAAAAAAAGAGTTAAAAAAAAAATTACTAAGTGAGGTGCCAGCATACGGCATGGTGGTTAAGGTGGCACTGGACTTCCACATGGCCGACCACAGTTCGACTCCTGGACCTGGCCGCTTGCTTTCTCACTTTCCATCTCTTTCTCTCTCTGTGTCTCTCTCTGATGAGCATAAATGCCCTATACTGAATTTTAAAAATAAAGAAAAAAAACTACACAAAATAGAGGACTAGCAGGTGGCATTGTGGTTGGGGCGCTGGACACTCCCATATAGCCAACCACAGTTCGAGTCCCAGACACGGTGACTTGCTT